>NW_012114677.1:996903-1003547 GCF_000951035.1 Colobus angolensis palliatus
CACCGCGCATGCGCTCCGACCCGACCCCGCCCGGGTTCCCCATCAGACGTCGTCGTCATGGAAACCCGAGACTGCGCTGGCCGCGGGTTTAGAGGCACCTAGCGCGCTCCAGGCATCGGGTGTGCCTAGCCCTGGCCGGGGGCTGGCTCCGAGAGCAGCGTCCAGGCCCGGGGCCGATGCAGTCTAGAGGGATGCCTGGAGGAGGCGGCGCCAGGGCGAGACCTCCAGGGCGCACTGCCGGCGAAGCAAAGCTGAGGAAGTGGGAGATTTGTGGCTGGATCTCAGCAGGTCGGGGGCGATCCTGAGGGAGCTGCTAGATGTTCGCGAGGGGCGCGGAGCGGTGCATGCAAAAGCCTGGCCTCCGACCCCGGGCGGGTGGTGTCCAGTGTGGGGTCGCACCGCCCGGAGAGAGCTGGTCTGGGGGATCGGCTCGGGGGATCCGCCCTTGCCCGGCCTTTCCCTGACCCAGCCTCTCGTTGATCGTCGGGCGTCAAGGTGGGCTCCAGCCTGCTCGGTCCCTCCCGGCTGCCCACCCCTTCCCCAGGGTCCTCGTCTCCGCCCCTCGGTGTCCTCGGAGCCCGGAGAACCGCTTGCCGGGAGCCCCGACCACAGGTCCTCAGCCTCTCTGTGCCGATTTCAGCCCCATGAACTCAGGGCTGTTGGGCTTAAAGAGCGCGGTGCCGCCAGTGGTCCCTGGGGGCCCCCGGCAAGTGCGAATCTGGGCCCCGGACGCCCTGGGAGGGATGGTCTCAGACGTCGGAGCCAGGCCCCACGCCGACACCTACACAGGCCTTGGCCTCCGCAGAAGGCGCCCCGGGCCCACGTGTGGGCTGGCGCCACCCCCTGCCCCAACCCCAGCAGTCCGCGCTTTGGCCCGGAGCTCAGGGACTAACCACACCTCCCGCCAGACCCTCTTCTTGGTGGGCGGAGCCACACCCCTACTGGGAGGTCGCCCCTCTCTCCGTGCAGGACCCCCAACCTCGGGCGCCCCCCTCCGCCGCCTGGCCGACCTCTATCCCCAACCCCTGGGCTTCTGGCTGAGCTGGGACCGCGGACGCACCTGCTTCTCACGTGGTCAGAGTCGCCCCTGCCCCGGCAGGCAGGACGCTGGTGTCCTGACCGTGAGCGGGGGTGGGACGGTGGGCTGGGGAAGCGTGCCCATGACCGCTGCTGCCTCCTCCGGGTTGGGCCGACGCCGGGCTTCGGGGACCTGGTCGCGCCTCGGGGGTGCACTGCATCCCCAGGGCTCTGAAACGCAGGCCGGGCCCGAGGGGCTGGGTGGGGGCTGCGGGTTGGTGTCCCAGGCGCCTGGGGAGGCAGCGGCCCTCCCGAGTGTCGGGCTAGTGCGCACTTCCGCGCTCTTCTCCACCCGGAGCCCCGAGCCCAGGAGCAGGCTGTCGCAGTCCCCCAGTGGGGCGGGAGCCGTAGAGGGGGAGCCCCGCGCGGTCGCCGGGGCCGCTGAGCCCTGGGGGGGGACGTGCCTCTGGGGACGTGCTGGGCCGCAGGCGTCCTTCTCCCCTTGGGTCCCACGCTGCGCCCGCTCGAAACGTGCCCTGTCACCCCTGCCCCTAGCGCCCACAGACGGCCGCGTCCATGCGGGGAAGGGAAACGCCTCCGCAGAAGCGAAGTGGGCTGGGCCTCAGTCGGCGGTGCAGTTGGGTGGCCAGGAGTCTCGGGTTTGCTGCCCCCCCCCCCCCCCCGGCTCCAGGGTCTGGATGGCCCCTGGCTGCCTTCGGCCTCACCGCACCCCCTTCCACGTACACCCCTCACGCACCTTCTCCCACGTCCCAGGCACCCAGGGCCTGAGGACCTATTTCGTCCCACCATCCAATCTGGCCACCGCCACCCGACACACTCCCTCTCCCCGTCCTCTCCTGGGACATTGCTGTGCCCTCGGGCCTCCCGTGCACCTTCGCCGCCTCCCAGCCGCCTCCTCCCAAGGCACAGCCCCCACCCTAGGGTTCTCTCCAGCAAATAGGCTGAGATTCCCTCACACCCAAACGAAACAAACCTGGCGCCCCTTCGGCGGCCGGCACCCCTCCGGCCGTCCAGTGCCTACCCCTTTCTGTCTGGAGCCTGCTCCTGTCGGGTCTGGGTCCCCTCCCTCCCATTTTTGCCTGCTCCTCCCGGGTGTTTCTAGGCGATATCTGTCCCCCACCTTTCCATGTCCCCTTCCCTGAGCCCTCAACAATCCTTCCAGAAATCCTGTCAGCTCTATCCCCAGAGCCCTGGGAATTCTTCTCTCCACCCCACGCCTCTCTGCCCTTGGTCCCAGCCCCTCAACCTGGGCTTGGAGAGTTGCCTCCTCACTGTCTCCCTTTTTCCAGCCCCCTGTAGTCCAGTCTCCACAAAGCAGTCAGAGAGAACTTTATTTTAAAATGTTGGTAAAATATCCTCATTTAAGCAATAACTTCCCATCGTCCCCCCGCTTCCCGCAGCCTCTACTTTCTGTCTATGAATGTGGCCACTCTGGGGCCTCACTTGCGTGGGATCTCACAGTGTTTGTCCTTTTGTGGCTGGACTGGCCTATTTCACTTAGCTTAGTGTCCTCTCCTTGTTTGTTTTTTTTTGTTTTGTTTTGTTTGTTTGTTTTTTTACAGCGTGCCTTGGCGTCTCACATAGCTGGGACTATAGGCACATGCCATCATGCCTGGCTAATTTTTAGATTTCTTTAGAGACAGGGTCTCTTTATGTTGCCCAGGCTGGTCTCCAACTCCTGGGCTCTAGCTGTCCTCCTGCCTCTGTGGGCAGCACAGGCACCACGGGGCTGTGGATGAGCCTCCTGGCAGCTATGAGTGGCAGAGGGGCCTTTGGGATCACATCAGACACTGCGGCCAAGCACGAGGCTTCACAGCTCCCCTCTCAACTCCAATGGAAGTGCAAGCCCTGACGCAGCTGAGGTCCTCAAGGTCCCCTGTCCCTTCCCAACTCCCCCACCAGGGCATTCCCCTGCCCACTCCCACCAGCTGCTGGGCCTCCTGCTGGGCCACAGGCCTCCCTCAGCTGAGACCTGCCCGGTTCTGCAGATAGCCAGGGCTTCTCCCCACCTCCCGGTTCGCCTTTGTCTTCCACCTACCCTGAGTCTTCCAGCTGCCAAAGATGTCAAAAGGTTCAAAACACTTGGTCAAAACAGGATCACAGGTCACTGTGAAATAACAGTCATTTATTTAACCAGAGTGATAGTCAAATACTTCAAAAGCAATACAGAAAGATACATGGATTAAAAAAACAACCCTTTCAAAGCTCAGTTTTCCTAAGTAATTTAAAAAACAAATAAAGGCAACTCAGGAAGTTATCTTGATAAAATATTTTTAAAATCTTTGTTTTTTGAGGCCAGTTACCAAAAAGGTAAAGAAGAACCTCCTGCCATGTGATTTCTTCCACTTATGGGACACCTGTTTAATTTACCTGAAAGTCAAACCTGATGAAAATGTACCCAATTTAACCAGACACGGGAAGAATGTGCGTGTGTCCAAGGTTTTGAGCACACACCATATTAGAGAGGAATGTAAACGAGACAGTTAGTAGCTCGAGCAGGAGAATACGTGGCTGTTAGGAAAACCAAAAGCATGAGAAGTTTCCTGGTTACACGGACAATTCAGACACATCAAGAAAACCCAGAAAGACGGGTGAAATTATACGGGAAGAAAACATTGTTTTTCCAGGTCTTCAAGACAGACATTTCAGCATCAGGTCATAACCACAGAGTTAGAACCAGAAGGCAGAGAAATACAGGAGCTGACACAAAGGCTGAAGGACAGCGTTACCATCCCAGGCCTTCTGATGGGGAGAAGGAGCTGGAGGCAGTGGTGCGTGTCCTGAGAATCACAGGCTGCAAGATGTAGCAAAAGCTGAACTTCTGAAGCACGAGTCTGAGATGCTCTAAGAGGAAAGCTCTACCTCAAGGAATGATTTTTCCACTCTAAATGAAGAAGACAGCATTTCTGACCTGAAACAAGGGAAATTAAGTGGAGAAAATAAAAAACCAGAAAAGTGCTGCAGAGAATTAAAAATCTAAATCTCTTGCAGTTTTACTATGAGCAGACCATTAGCTCAAGAAAACTTTGTTCTAATGCAGGGGACCAAGCCAGATGTGGTGGCGTGTGCCTGTGGTCCCAGCTACTCAGGAGGCTGAGGTGGGAGGATCACTGAAGCCTAGGCATTTCAGCCAACCTTTAAAAATTTAGTAAACAAATAAATAACATAGGGTATGTGGCCAGGCGCGGTGGCTCACACCTGTAATCCCAGCACTTTGAAAGGATGAAGTGGGCAGATCATTTGCGGCCAGGAGTTATAGACCAGCCTGGCCAACGTGGTGAAACCCCATCTCTACTAAAAATAAATAAATAAATAAATAGTCAGGAGTCATGGTGCATGCCTGTAGTCCCAGCTACTTGAGAGGCTGAGGCAGGAGAATCACTTGAACCTGGGAGGCAGAGGTTGCAGTGAACCTAGATCATGCCACTTCACTCCACTCCAGCCTGGGCGACAGAGTGAGACTCCGTCTCAAAAAAAAAGAAAAACTTTTCACCCTTTAGATGAACTTTCAGATGCTGTGCAGCTCCACCCTTTCATCTTGGCTAAAAAACAAAGGGTAGCTTTGGGCATCCTAAACCAGAGGCTCAGGAATGACCGTATACCAGTGGCTTACTTTTCTAAACTAGACCAGGTGGTGGCTGGGTGGCCGGGAGACTTGCGAGCTGTAGCCGCCACCACTATATTGACAGAAACCAGTAAGCTTACCTTGGGACAACCATTAGATGTCATGATCCCCCCACCAAGTAGAGGGGCTCCTAGAGACAAAGGGACACCAATGGCTAACAGGGAGCTGGTTACTTAAATATCAGTCCCTTCTGCTTGACACTCCAGATGTTACCCTTAAAGCATGTTGAGTTTTTTTTGTTTTGTTTTTTTGAGACGGAGTCTCGCTCTGTTGCCCAGGCTGGAGTGCAGTGGCCGGATCTCAGCTCACTGCAAGCTCCGCCTCCCGGGTTTACACCATTCTCCTGCCTCAGCCTCCGGAGTAGCTGGGACTACAGGCGCCCGCCACCTCGCCCGGCTAGTTTTTTGTATTTTTAGTAGAGACGGGGTTTCACCGTGTTAGCCAGGATGGTCTCGATCTCCTGACCTCGTGATCCGCCCGTCTTGGCCTCCCAAAGTGCTGGGATTACAGGCGTGAGCCACCGCGGCCGGCCTGCATGTTGAGTTTTAAACTCTGCTCCCTTGTTGCTGGACTTCATGTCCCAGGAAAGAGATCCCAACTCATTCACTCCTGTGTGGAAACCATAGAACAGACCTGCTCTAGCAGACCTGACCTCAAAGATGGGCGCCTGAGCCCCTGCATAACCCTGATGTAGAGTGGCTCAGAGATGGAAGTGGTTTTATTCATAAGGGAAAAAGAAAGATCAGTTATGCAGTAGTTAGCCAACAAGAAGGCATTGAGGCCAAAGCTTGACCTCCCCAGACATCTGCTCAAAAAGTGGAATTAATTGGTCTAATCAGGGTCCTCCGACTGAGAAAAGACTCGAGTCAACATATTTACCGATTCCAAATATGGGTGCCTGGGGCTCCATACCCGTGACGCCATATGGGAAGAAAAGCTAAAGAATCCCCCATACAGCATTGCTCTGAGCTCTTGGAATTTTAGATGCTGTCCAGCTCCCAAAGGAGGTGGCCGTTACTCACTGCAGAGGACACCAAAAGGGAGACACCTCTATTATCCCAGAGGAAATGCTCTGAGGGACAGAACAGCCAAGGCCACAGGTAAAGAACACCAGTGCTCCAGGCCATGGACTAATGCCGGGTACTGCACCCACGCCAGCAGCACCTACTGTACTCCAGGCCACAGACTAATGCCAGGTACCGCACCCACTCCAGCAGCACATACTGTACTCCAGGCCACGGACTAATGCCAGGTACCGCACCCACTCCAGCAGCACGTACTATACTCCAGGTCATGGACTAATGCCAGGTACTGCACCCATGCCAGCAGCACCTACTAATGCCAGGTACCGCAGCACGGACTAATGCCAGGTACCGCACCCACGCCAGGAGCACCTACTATACTCCCAGCCATGGACTAATGTGGGTACTGCACCCACACCAGCAGCACCTACTATACTCCCGGCCACGGACTAATGCGGGTACTGCACCCACGCCAGCAGCACCTACTATACTCCCAGCCACGGACTAATGTGGGTACTGCACCCATGCCAGCAGCACCTACTGTACTCCTGAGGAAAGTAAATGGGCAGAACAGATGGGCTTACAAGGCCGGGTGTGGTGGCTCCCACTTGTAATCCCAGCACTTTGGGAGGCTGAGGTGGGTGGATCACGAGTTCAGGAGTTCGAGACCAGCCTAGTTAACACAGTAAAACCCTGTCTCTACTAAAAATAGAAAACAAAAAAAATTAGCCGGGTGTGGTGGTGCATGTCTGTAATCCTGGCTACTTGAGGGACTGAGGGAGGAGAATCATTTAAACCTGGGAGGCAGTGGTTGCAGTGAGCTGAGATCACACCGGGAGGGTTCATGCCATTCTCCTGCCTCAGCCTCCCGAGTCACTGGGACCACAGGTGCCCACCACCACACCCAGCTAATTGTATTTTTAGTAGAGACGGGGTTTCACCATGTTAGCCAGGATGGT
>NW_012114677.1:1003730-1007330 GCF_000951035.1 Colobus angolensis palliatus
AGCCAGGATGGTGCTGATCTCCTGACCTCGTGATCCACCTGCCTCAGCCTCCCAAAGTGCTGGGATTACAGGCGTGAGCCACCGTGCCTGGCCCTTTTTGTATTTTTAGAAGAGACGGGGGTTTCACCATGTTAGCCAGGATGGTGCTGATCTCCTGACCTTGTGATCCACCCGCCTCGGCCTCCCAAAGTGCTGGGATGACAGGCTTGAGCCCCCATGCCCGGCCCACTGGGATGTTTTGAGAATATTTGCTGCCATTCTGTAAGCTGTCTGTTTACTCTGGGGTGGTTTCTTTTGCTGTGCATAAACTCTCCAGTGTAACTAGGTCCTACTCATCAATTTTGTTGTTGTTGTTGTTACAATTGCTTTTGAGGACTTCGTAATAAATTCTTTCCCAAGACTGATGTCCAGAATGGTGTTTCCCAGGTTTTCTTCTAGGATTCTTACATTTAAATCTTTTGTGGTCTTACATTTAAATCTTTAGTCCATCTTTAGTTTTTTTATTAGGTGAAAGGTAGGGGTCCAGTTTTATTCTTCTGCATATAGTTAGCCAGTTTTCCTAGCACCATTTATTGAATAGGGAGTCCTTACCCCATTGCTTATTTTTGTTGACTTTATCAAAGATCAGGCCTTCCTTGGCCTCCCAAAGTGCTAGGACTACAGGTGTGAGCCACTGTGCCCAGCCCATTATGGCCATTGTAACAATATTGATTCTTCCAATCCATGAATATAGGACATTTTTTCCATGTGTTTGTGTCATCTATGATTTCTTTCAGCAGTGTTTTGTAACTTTCCTTATCAATATCTTTCACCTCCCTGGTTAGACGTATTCCTAGGTATTTTATTTTTGTGTGTGGCTATTGTAAATGGGATAGAATTCTTGATTTGGCTCTCAGTTTAGACACTATTGGTTTATACAAATGCTGCTGACTGGCCGGGCGCTATGGCTCACGCCTGTAATCCCAGCACTTTGGGAGGCCGAGGCGGGCAGATCACGAGGTCAAGAGATTGAGACCATCCTGGCCAACATGGTGAAACATGTCTCTACTAAAAATACAAAAATTAGCTGAGCATGGTGGCACACACCTGTAGTCACAGCTACTTGGGAGCCTGAGGCAGGAGAATCATTTGAACCCAGGAGGTGGAGGTTGCAGTGCACCAAGATCGTGCCACTGCACTCTAGCCTGGTAACAGAGCAAGACTCTGTCTCAAAAAAAAGAAAGAAAAGAAAAGAAATACTGATGACTTTTGAATGTTGATTTTGGATCTTGAAACTTTACTGCAGTCATTACAGTACAGGAGCCTTTTGGTGGAGTTCAGGGTTTTCTAGGTATAGAATCTGAGCATCAGCGAAGAGAGATTGAAGGGGGCCAGCCCGTCCACACCTGTGAGTATTTCTCGTCAGGTGGGACGAGAGACTGAGAAAAGAAATAAGACACAGAGACAAAGTATAGAGAAAGAACAGTGGGCCCAGGGGACTGGCGCTCAGCATACAGAGGACCTGCACTGGCACCAGCCTCTGGTTCCCTCAGTATTTATTGATCATTATTTTTACCCTCTTGGCGAGGGGAGTGTAGCAGGGCAACAGGTGGAGAGAAGGTCAGCAGGGAAACGTGTGAACAAAGGAATCTGTATCATGCATAAGTTCAAGGAAAGGCACTGTGCCTGGATGTGCACGTAGGCTAGATTTATGTTTCTCTTTACCCAAACATCTCAGTGTAGCAAAGAGCAACAGAGCAGTATCGCCGCCAGCATATCTCACCTCCAGCCCCAGGGCGGTTTTCTCCTATCTCAGAATAGAAGGATTGGGAATGGTCAGCTTTACACCAAGACATTCCATTCCCAGGGACGAGCAGGAAACACAAGCCTTCCTCTTATCTCAACTGCAAAGAGGCCTCCCTCTTTCACTCAGCACAGACCCTTTACGGGTATCAGGCTGGGGGATGGTAAGGTCTGGGGGGAAACCTGGGACAATACCCAGGCTTTCTTGGGCAGAGGTCCCTGCAGCTTTCCACAGTGCACCGTGTCCCTGGTTAAGAGAAAGGAGAATGGCGATGACTTTTACCAGGCACACTGCCTGCAAACATACTGTTAACAAGGCACATCCTGCACAGCCCTAAGTCCATCAAACCTTGATTCAGTACAGCACATGTTTCTGTGAGCACAGGATTGGGGCGAAAGTTACAGGTGAACAGCATCTCAAAGCAGAAACAATTTTTCTTAGTACAGATCAAAATGGAGTTTCTTATATCTTCCTTTTCTACACAGTGACAATCTGATCTCTCTTTCTTTGCCCCACAGAGATAGTTTGACTTTTTTTCCTATGTGCATGCCTTTTACTTGCCTGACGGCTGTGGCTTGGACTTCCAAAAGGGTACATTTTTAATATATAAATTATTCCTTAATAAAGCTGTTATTTTAAAAATTAGCCAGGCCGGTCATAGTGGCTCACACCTGTAAACCCAGCACTTTGGGAGGCTGAGGCAGGTGGATCACTTGAGCCCAGGAGTTTGAGACCAGCCTGTCCAACATGGTGAAACCCCGTCTCTACTAAAAATACAAAAATTAGCCAGGCATGGTCGCACTCGCATGCAATCCCCGCTACTCGGGAGGCTGAGACAGAATCGCTTGAACCTGGGAGGCGGAGGATGCAGTGAGCTGAGATTGTGCCACTGCACTCCAGCCTGGGTGACAGAGTGAGACTCCATCTCAAGAAAAATAAAGAAAGGGCCGGGCACGGTGGCTCAAGCCTGTAATCCCAGCACTTTGGGAGGCCGAGACGGGCGGATCACAAGGTCAGGAGATCAAGAAAAGAAAAGAAAAGAAAGAAAGAAGTAGGGAGGGAAGGAAGGAAGGAAGGAAGGGAGGGAGGGAGGGGAGAGAGAGAGAAGGGGCTTGCCTGTTTCTCAGATGATTTGCCTTTAAGAGGCAGTCGAGCCTCAGGGGTTTCTGGCCAAACAGAAGAGAAAGGACATGAATTCAAATGATGGGCATCCCAGCCTGAGCAACACAAGGGGACCCCATCTCTACAAAAATTAAAATTAAAATTAATTTTTGAAAGATAGCCAGGAATGGTGGTGTGGGCCTCGGCTCCAGCCACTCGAAGGCTGAGCTGGGAAGATCACCTGAGCTCAGGAGTTCAAGAACAGCCTGGGCAACAGAACAAGACTCTGCCTCTAAAAAAATAAAGAAAAGATAGAGGGGGTGGGGCAGTGGAGGAGCTTGTAGCAAGAGTGAAATAAAGGTCATAAAGTTCACGGTGCAATTTGAGGGATCTAAAAGAGTTTTACGTTTTCCCATTTTTATTTGCTTTAATCAAGGAATCCTTTAGGAATTAATTTTTCAATCTTTCTTTAGGAAGCTTCCTCCTACTAATGACAAAACGCAAAGGAACAAAAGATCATTTGGTGTTTGGGAATTTCCCTTTTTCACTCTAAGCCCTTCAAATACACAATTTGAGAATGATGTACAAAAATTATTCACAGTGGCCACTGCAACCCGAAGTGCTTTTTGTGGTTTTGTTTGTTTGTTTTTTGTTTTTTTGAGATGGAGTCTCACTCTGTTGCCCAGGCTGGAGTGCAGAGGTGTGATCTCGGCTCA
>NW_012114677.1:1007380-1015622 GCF_000951035.1 Colobus angolensis palliatus
TTGAGGGAAGGGCACCATTCAGGAAGGGGAGCACGCCCACCCGGGAGCAGAAACCCCTTCTGAGGGCAGGACCCCAGCCACCACACACCCTGGCATAATTTTTTTGTATTTTTTAGTAGAGACGGGGTTTCACTGTGTTAGCCAGGATGGTCTTCATCTCCTGATCTCGTGATCCGTCCGCCTCGGCCTCTCAAAGTGCTGGGATCACAGGTGTGAGCCACCGTGCCCAGCCCCGAAGTGGTCTTGAGGGAAGGGCACCATTCAGGAAGGGGAGCACGCCCACCCGGGAGCAGAAACCCCTTCTGAGGGCAGGACCCCAGCCACCACACACCCTGGCAAGAGCTCCTTCACCTGGGGCCGCGAACCCTCCACTGAAGGGAGTGCTGACCTAAGGGTCTCTCCAGGAGGACAGGCGTGAGCAGAGGATCTTTCTGAAAACAAGGCAAAACTGAAGAAGGTGCAGATGAGGATTTAGTTTGTTAGATAACAACAGTGGATTCACAAGACCGGAACTCACTGGCCCTTGGTGCCCTTGAGACAGGGACATTCAGACCTGTGTTAGTTCACCCTCTTCCCAAGGAGCTCTTCACAACAGAAGGTGACAAGGACAGACGGACAAACACAATTGTTGTTAGCAGCAAAGTAGTTTCCACAAGGATCAAAATCTTCACCTCATCATATAATCAAAGCACACGTAAGGAGGCTTTCTCAACCCTAGAACACAAGGAGCTTTCACAAAAGGAAACCAGAGGGTCACGAGGAGAGTGCTGGTTCCTGTCACAGGTCTCAGGCCATCCTGGGGAGGCCGTCTCAGCTGAATCCCATGGGAACATTTAGTACCATTCACTGCCAACAACTCAGCAGTGACTCCGAGAAAACGTGTTTATTTTTGGAGACAGGGTCTTGCTCTGTTGCCCAGGCTAGATTGCAGAGGTGTAACCACAGCTCACTGCAGCCTCAACCTCCTGGGCTCAAGCAATCCTCCCCTGTCAACCTCCCAAGTAGCTGGAACTACAGGTGTGCTCCACCACATCCGGCTCATTTTTTAGTGTTTCGTAGAGACAGAGTCTTGCTCTGTTGCCCAGGTTGGTCTCTAACTCCTGGGCTCAAGCAATCCTCCCACCTCAGCCTCCCAAAGTGCGCCTGGCCTCATAGGATTTTAGAATCTGGGTTCAGATGGTTGATGGTCTGTCTTGCAATGCAAGGACTCGCTGGGACAGGACAAAGCTCATGGCCCAACAGTGCAGGACAGAGCTACACAGCCAGACGGAAGTTCTGGTGAGTGAGCTGGTTCTCAGATTGGTAAACTGTGTGCCAGGATACATTGGCCTGCAAGATTTTCCTGAAGCAGACAGTGATTGACTGATTTAGTTTTATCTTCCTGGAAAGAGTTTTCTGGAAATAATAATTAAATCAGGTTGACACAGGTGATCTCAGCTCTTGAGTCCCAAGAGTGACGTGGACACAGGTGGTCTCAATTCTCATCCTGTCCTCAATATTCTGCCAAGACCCCTCTGTCTTTTCCACCTCTTTTTTTTTTTTTTTTTTTTTTCTTTTTTGAGATGGAGTCTCACTCTCGTTGCCCAGGCTGGAGTGCAGTGGCACGATCTCAGGTCATCACAACCTCCGCCTCCCGGGTTCAAGCGATTCTCCTGCCTCAGCCTCCTGAGTAGCTGGAATTACAGGCACGCACCACCACGCCCAGTTAATTTTGGTATTTTTAGTAGAGACAGGGTTTCACCATGTTGGCCAGGACGGTCTTGATCTCTTGACCTTGGCCTCCGAAAGTGCTGGGATTCCAGGCGTGAGCCACTGTGCCCGGCCTTCAGTCTCATTTTCTAGGTCATCATTTTTTCCCCAGCTTCCAGGAGCCGTCCTGGCAGCCCATTAGGACTGGCTGCTGGTGTGGTGCTGACCTAGAGGGCTTCTCCCAGGGAAGGTGAGAAGAGGGATCCACTCACTGCATGAGGCTGCATAAACTTAACCCAACACTGTAAAGGCTCTTCTCACCCATGAACAAAGCATGAGTAGACTAGAGAGCATACTCACAAGTGAAATCGAGCAACATGTGAAAAAGAACAACATAGTCCGAGCTGGGCTTATTCCAGGGAAGTTAAGGTTTATGTAATTTGAAACGCCATCAATGTCATTCATCACATTTACAAAATAAAGGTGAAAAAAATCATACAATCATCTCAATATATGCACAACAAAACATTTTATAAGAATATTTGATAAAATTAAATGTTTGGTCGTGATTTTTAAAAACCTGTAGCAAATTAGGAATAGAAGGGAACTTCTTTAATTTGATCTAGGGCGCCTTAAAAAATAAGCCACTGCACTCCAGCCTGGGCGACAGAGCAAGACTCCGTCTGAAAAAAAAAAAAAGAAAAATAAATAAATAGATAAATAAATAAAAGGTTACAAAGCCCTAATTCCCAATCTAGATAAAAAGAATATATACAAACAAAATTATAGGACAATTCACTCATAATCAGAGGTGCAAATTTTAAAGAAATTCATAGCGAGTTAAGACAAACAGGGCTGTGATTAAGGTGAAGTATGTGAAGCACTTGTTTTGGGCAAAAAATTCAGGAGGTTCCAAAATAGTTATTAAGATAAATATTTTCCAGTTAATAGAGTAGCTCCTACAAAAGGAAAATAATTTAAAAGAAAAAATATTTTAATGCACTACCTTAAAGAGTCCAAACTCATGCAAAAAAACTATGGTGAACAAAATATAAAATTTTAAATGAAGACAGCATCAGTATTACTGATTGGTTTTCTTGCCTCAGCTCCAATATGGCTTGACATGGCACTGTTACTATCTGTCCTTATTTAAAATTTCAGTATTTTGTTTATCACTGATTTTTCTTGGTGTTGATTTTCAGTTTGTAAAATGTTGCATTCAAATACCATTTGTTGTGATGGCTGAGTGTTTCGACCCCCGTGAAGCCTTCCTCAGCTCTCTCCCCTTGCCCAGGCCCTGGCCTTGGCCCTGAAAGATAATTTGTCTTGACGAGTAAGGCTCTTCTGAGGTGCACAGGGACAGTTGAACATCAGAGATCCTATCACGACCTTGGCAACCACATTCATAGCCTAGAGGAAGGGTAGCGTGAGATTTTCTCAACAGATGCGGAAAAGCTCATTTTTCTTAAAGAGAAACACTGTTAGGATGAAAACTCTGGAAAATAAAGGACACAAGAAAACTTCCTTAAGTGGACAAAGGTGATCCACTAATAACCTAGATTATTTCATGGATACAATTCAGACATGGGCCAGGTGAGCTGGTTCAGCACTTTGGGAGGCAGAGGCGGGAGGAACCCTTGAGCCCAAGAGTTTGACACCAGCCTGGAGAATATAGCAAGACCCTGTCTTGTTAAAAAAAAAAAAAATTGGACATATACCTTTATGACTGGAAGCAAGACAACAGGATTCTCACTGCCCTGCTAACGTTCAACAGGACTTGAATCTTTGGCCGATACCAAGGAAATAATAAAGGAAAAGTATAAATATACATGGGAGACACAGAACGGTCATTGTTCGTAAATGAAATATCCAGAATAACCAACTAAGTCAACCCACAACTATTAGGATAAATATAGGAGTCCATAAAGGCTGCTGGATGTACGTCCAACTTAAAAATTAGTGTTCCTCGTATTCATAATCATAGAATATAGGATATCATTCATAAGAGCATGAAATACACTAAGGCATCTGAGTTAAGGTAGTGAAAATGATGAGGAACTGTATGAGGCCTGGGGCGGTGGCGCGCATCTGTTATCCCAGCTCTTTGGCAGGCCAAGGTGGGAGGGTTGCTTGAGGCCAGGAGTTTGAGACTTCATCTCTACATAGTGAGACTTCATCTCTGCCAAAATTTCAAAAGCTAGCTGGGCATGGTGGCACGTGCCTGTAGTCTCAGTTATGAGGCTGCAGTGAGCCAAGATTGCAGCACTGCACCCCAGCCTAGGCAAGCATGAGATGCTATCTCTAAAAAAATAAATAAGTAAGAAAGAACTGTCTAGGCATAGTGGCTCATTCCTATAATCTCACCACTTTGGGAGGCCAAGGCAAGGAGATCACTCAAGGCCAGGAGTTCGAGACCAGCCTGGTCAATATGGCGAAACCCCATCTCTACTAAAAAAACAAACAAAACCACAAAAATAGGCTGGGTGCTGTGGCTCACATCTCTGATCCCAACACTTTGGGAGGCCGAGGTGGGCAGATCTGAGATCAGGAGTTCGAGACCAGCCTGGCCAACATGGTGAAACCCCGTCTCTACTGAAAATACAAAAATCAGCCAGGCGTGGTGGTGCATGCCTGTAATCCCAGCTACTAGGGAGGCTGAGCCATGAGAATCACTGTAACCTGGGAGGCAGAGGCTACTAGGGAAAGTGAGGCAGGAGAATTGCTTGACCCTGGGAGACAGAGGTTGCAGTGAGCCGAGATCACACCACTGCACTCCAGCCTAGGCAATGCAGCAAGACTCTGTATCCAAAAAAGAAAGAAAGAAAGAAAAACACAAAAATTAGCTGGGCATGGTGGCATATGCTTGCAGTCCCAGCTACTTGAGAGACTAAGGCATGAGAATCGTTAGAGCCTGGGAGGCAGAGGCTGTACTGAGCTGAGATCGTGCCACTGCATTCCAGCCTGGGCAAGAGTGAGACCCTGTCTCAAAAAAAAAAAAAAAAAAGAGCCATATGGAGAAAAATAGTAATGTCTACTGAAGATCATAAAGAAAGAAAAATGAAAGCCTGTTTATGTATCATATACTATATAAAGATGTCAGTTCTCTCTAAATTAATCTACAAACCTAATGGGAATCCAATCAAAATACCACTAGGGTTTTTTTTAGAAATTCAGTGAAGTTGTACAATTTATTGCTTTAAAGTAAAAATAAGGACTTTTTTTTCTTTTTCTTTTGGTCGCCCAGGCTGGAGTGCAGTGGTGCGATCTCAACTCACTGCAACCTTCGCCTCACAGGTTCAAGCAATTCCCCTGCCTCAGCCTCCCAAGTAGCTGGGATTACAGGCGCCCGACACCATATCTGGCTAATTTTTGTATTTTTAGTGGAGACGGGTTTTTGCCATGTTGGCCAGGCTGGTCTTGATTTTGAGATGGAGTTTCCCTCGTTGCCCAGGCTACAGTGCAATGGCACGATCTCCGCTCACTGCAACCTCCACCTCCTGGTTTCAAGTGATTCTCCTGCCTCAGCCTCCTGGTAGCTGGGATTACAAGCGCCTGTCACCATGCCCAGCTAATTTTTTGTATTTTTAGTAGAGATAGGGTTTCACCATGTTGGCCAGGCTGGTCTCGAACTCCTGACTTCAGGTGACCCGCCCACCTCAGCCTCTCAAAGTGCTGGGATTACAGACGTGAGGCACCGTGCCCGGCCAAAATAAGGACTCTTCATGTTGAAGAGTCAGACAAATAAATTAGAAAAAAAGATAAAACTGTCTTCACAAATGGCATGACCGTCTTTGCAGAAAACTAATACAAAGTATGAAAAAGCTACTGGAACAAATAAATGAGTTTAGCAAGGCTGCAGGATACAAAATCAATACACAAAAATCTGTTGTATTTCTATATACTGGCGACAAACACTTGGAAATTAAAAATTTTAAACAACACCCTTTACGATCACATCAAGGTTATGCAATACTTGGAGGCAATTCTGACAAAAGATGTGCAAGACCAATACTTTGAAAACTACAAAATGGGGCTGAGAAAATTTATTTTTTAATTTATTTTTATTTTTTTAGAGACAGAGTCCCACTATGTGGCTCAGGCTGGTCTTGAACTCCTGAGCTCAAGCGATCCTCCCACCTCAACCTCCTAAGTAGCTGGGACTACAGGCGCACCTCCAGCCCAGCTTTTCATATTCTTTGTAGAGATGGAGCTTTGCCATGTTACCCAGGCTGGTTTCCAACTCCTGTGCTCAAGCGATCCATCCTCCTCGGCCTCCCAAAGTGCTAGGATTACATAGCCATGAGCCTAGCTGAGAGAATTCAAAGACCCAAATAACAGAGAGAAATACCATGTTCATTAGACAGAAGTTACCAATTCTCCCTCAACTGACCTACAGATTCAACACAATTCCAATCAAAATGCCAGAAGCCTTTTTTTTTTTTTTTTGTAGAAATTGACAAATGATTCTAAAATTTATATGGAAATGCAGGCTGGGCACAGTGGCTCACCTGTAATCCCAGCACTTTGGGAGACTGAGGTGGGTGGATCACTTGTGGTCAGGAGTTCTACACCAGCCCGGTCAATAGAGTGAAACCCCGTCTCCACTGAAAATACAAAAATTAGCTAGGTTTGGTGGTGCATGCCTGTAATCCCAGCTACACGGAAGGCTGAGCCATGAGAATCACTTGAAGGCAGGAGGCAGAGGCTGCAGTGAGCTGAGATTGCGTTACTGCACTCCAGCTTGGGCAACAGAGCGAGACCCTGTCTCAAAAAAAAAAAAAAAAAGGAAACACAGAGGACCTAAAATAATCCAAATAACTTTTCAAAAAAACAAAGTCAGAGAATTAACACTACCTGATGTCAAGGCTTATTTTAGAAAGTTATAGTAACCAAGACAGTCTGGTATTGGCATAAAGACAGATGAGTAAGTCAGTATAGAAAAGTCCAGAAAGGATAGTCATTTCGACAAATAATGTGGGAACAATAGGATACCAAATTTTAAAATGAAAAAACTTTGGCTTTCTAATTTTGCAATCTGATAGGTGTAATGAGGCATCTTGTTATTTTAGTTTGGATTTGTCAGGTTGCTGATGAATTTAAGCATCTCTCCATGTGCTTCTTGGGTATTTTGGTTCCTCCTTCTATTTTCGAGAGAGAGGCCCAGGCTGTGGCCCAAGCTGGAGTGCAGTGGTGTGATTTCTGCTCCCTGCAACCTCTGCCTCCTGGGTTCAAGTGATTCTCCTGCCTCAGCCTCCTGAGTAGCTGGGATGACAGGCGTGCACCACCACGCCCCCACTATTTTTGTATTTTTAGTAGAGACGGGGTTTCACTATGATGGCCTATTCTTATCTTCTGTACATTTGTCTATTGTCCGTCTTTTTCTTGTCGATTTACAAGCATTCCTTTTTTTATTCTGAATATTAATCCATTTTCTGATGTTGTAAATAAGTCCTCCTAGTGGTTTGTCTTCTTGCTTAAGCCAGATGTTAACTTGGATTTATCCTGCATAAAACTGAAGACTCAAGACGCATCAAGCACTGTATACAGATAAGTGCCGCGTATCCTACAGAAAGCTACAGACAGTTTGGGGTCAGAATCATTTGGATTGTTCCAAGTTTTGGGCTATTATAATTAAAGTGGCTATAAACGTGTGCACACAGGTTTCCGTGTGAACAAAAATTTCCATTTCAGCCAACTAATGTTTACAGTTCAATCATGATTTCACAACTTGAAGTACCTTCCACTCTTCTCATATTAAATTTGATATTTCTCCACTGTTAAACTATTTCTTACCCTCAATTTATAATTATTAAACTTTTTTTTTTTTTTTTTTTTTGAGACAGCGTTTTGCTCTTGTGGCCCAGGCTGGAGTGCAACGGCAAAATCTCAGCTCACCACAGACCCCGCCAACCGGATTCAAGCCATTCTCCTGCCTCAGCCTCCCGAATAGCTGGGATTACAGGCATGCCATGCCCCGGCATGCCCAGCTAATTTTGAATTTTTAGTAGAGACGAGGTGCCTCCATGTTGGTCAGGCGGGTCTCGAACTCCCGACCTCAGGTGATCCGCCCACCACGGCCTCCCAAAGTGCTGGGATTACAGACGTGAGCGCCCAGCTTAATCATTAAACTTCTTTCAGCACCAGCCCCACTGATGTCACAACTTCACCCATTAGTCAATAACTTGTCTTTGCTGAATTGGATACTAACTTTTAAATCATTTAAAAAATATTCTCTTAAATTTTATGTGCTATTTGCAATGTAATGGTTGTCGACATGACACAGTTTTAAGTTTAGTCTTCATCATCAACGTTTTCTCTATCACTTTCTTCAGTTTAAGCAGTCAACAAAACCACCACTCCAGCCCTAATCTGTAGCATTTGCGGGTTTCCACCGTGTGACTTCCGCAGGACTGCCAAGTTCAAGCCGCCAAGGCCAGGGCACTGCTAGCAGCTGGGCTGAGACTGCCCAGTGGCAACAGCTGTGAACGGCGGCAAGCGCATGGCAGTGGAAGAATAAGGACAAGACCTTTTAAAAAAAGATACTACAGCCGGG
>NW_012114677.1:1016678-1018016 GCF_000951035.1 Colobus angolensis palliatus
GAGCGCCCTCCGATCCGCATGCTCAGCGCAGCTCCGTTGGCGGCGCGCCACGGGCAGAGCGGGTTCAGCGGGGGACGGAAGCTCAGCGCGGAGACTGGGATCCTGCAGGCTCGCTCCGCAGGGCCGCGGCTCCTCTCTCTGCAGGTGCTGGGCCCGCGGGGACGGGCGACCAGGTCCGCGCCGAGACCCAAGCGGGGAGAAAGCGAAGAGCGGACGGGGGGGGGCAGTCGCCACCGAGAACTTCCGCCCCAACGCGCGAGCCGCGAGTCTGCAGCGCTTGACACCTGCACTGCGAACGCCAGGCCGCATCCCGGGCTCCCAAGCCGCGAATACGCGCGCCCGTTCGTGACGTCATCTTTTGCGGTCTCCCCGAGAGTCGGCAGCGGGCGCCGCCATGATGCGTTACGGAAGCCGATAGTTCTTGCTCGGCGTCACCCCGTCGTTCCGGCTCTCGACGTTGCCACAGAGCTTCCCGGAGACGCGGCCGCCACCCAGAAGCGCTCTTGTTGGAATCCCCGCTCGTGGGGCCCTGCCGCCTACGCAGCCTCTGCAGCCCGCAGCCCGACGGGCGCCGCCATGTTGGGGTCCTAGCCGGGGGCGCGTAGGTGTCTTCATAAGATGCCGGGGCTGCGGCGCGCGCTTTCCCCCAAGATGGCGTCCATGCGGGAGAGCGACACGGGCCTGTGGCTGCACAACAAGCTGGGGGCCACGGACGAGCTGTGGGCGCCGCCCAGCATCGCGTCCCTGCTGACGGCCGCGGTCATCGACAACATCCGTCTCTGCTTCCATGGCCTCTCTTCGGCGGTGAAGCTCAAGTTGCTACTCGGGACGCTGCACCTCCCGCGCCGCACGGTGGACGAGGTGAGGCAGGCGGGGCGCTCCGCGGCCTCCAGATTCCCAACCTTCCCACCTCCGACCCTCACACCCTTCTCCTGCCCCTGCTCCGGACCCTCCTCGGTCCCTCCCCCACCTTCCCATCCCCCTTCAGACTGTCAGCCTCCCCAGGGTCCTCAGCCCTCACGCCCCCTCCTCGCTCCTCCCGATCCCTCTCTCCAGTCCTCACCTCTCCCTGGGTCTTCATCCCCCGCCTCGATCCGCATCTCCCACCTCGGTTCTCATCCCCACCCTGGGTTCTCAGCTCCCCCCCCGCCCGCACCTCCTCGCGCCCTGGGAATCCCCCCCTAGGGTCCTCACCTCCCTACCTTTCGTCCTCACCCCTACCTAAGTTTCCACCTCCCCTGGGATCCTCAACCTCCTCCACGCCGGGCCCCGGGTTCTCACTGCGACCCCCAGGTCCTCACTCCCCTCCTTGGGCCCCCAGGTACTCATCCTCCCCCG
>NW_012114677.1:1018461-1023925 GCF_000951035.1 Colobus angolensis palliatus
CCGGCCCCAGCGGGGTCTCCCGTCGGGGACGCAGCCCTGGTGACCTGGGCGAGGGGGGGGATCCCGAGAGAAACCCACGTGAGGAAGGGGCGGCCTGTGCTCGGTAGCTCCAGTGTCCGCTGACTGCATTTTCTTGTTCTCACCTCGCAAAGACCCCGGCCGTCCGGAGCGCTCTGTGTCCATTTTACTCTTTTCTGCACGCCGTTTTGCATCATTCCAATAAGTGGGTGTGTGAGGTTTGTTTTCTTTTTCCTCAGCGTTATATTGTATCTCTTTCCGTGCGAAATAAACCAAGTAGTTTTGCAGACTATTGAAGCCCCATGGTGGTTTAAACGTTCCCGGCCACTGGTGTATTATATTATAGGTTGTAGTTGTTTTTGATTGAGATATGACATGTATGGAAAAGTGCATTTTTGTTCAGTTTCCCGGATAATAATAGCATCGTGAGCCACTCCTGTGATCCTCACACAGGTGGAGATACAGAACCATGCCTGTTCCTTGGAAGCCTCCCATTGGTAGTCACAGCCTTCTTTCTTTTCCCTCCCTCATTTTGGAAAGGTAATCCTTTCTGTGCCATCTCCCCGGTGTTAGCAGTTATTTACGCTCCCGAATGGCCCAGCTTGAGTGCCTGATTTGGACTTAATGTGACGGTATCATAGTGTATTTTGTGTGTGGCGTGCGTGTGTCCTTTTGGTGGACACCTTGGCAGTTTCATCCAAGTTGCAGCTGACTTGGTTTAATTTTCACTGCTCTGTGGCATTCCTTTGAGCACGAAACACTCTATCCATTCTATCACAGTGACACATTTAGCTTATGGCCAGTTGTGTGCTGTTGTAAGTAATTCTGTTACTACATTATTGTGATGTGTTGCATCAGGTATTTGAAATCTTGGGATTTCTCTAGGGTATGATATCTAGGAGTGGAATTGTGGGGATCATAGGATTATGCCAAATTATTTTTCAGAGTGTTTTGTTTTTGTTTTTTTGTTTTGTTTAAGACCAGGTCTGGCGCTGTCACCCAGGCTGGAGTGCAGCTGCACAATCATGGCTCACTGCAGCCTTGACCTCCTGGGCTCAGGTGATCTTCCCACCTCAGCCTCCTGAATAGCTGGGAATACAGGGTTTCACCATGCTGCCCAGGCTGGTCTTGAACTCCTGACCTCAAGCAATCTGCTTGCCTCAGCCTCCTAAAGGGCTGGGATTACAGGTGTGAACCATGGCACTCAGCCTGCTTCTTGGTTTTCTGTTTTGAGAATTGTATATTAAAATCTGCTTTTAAATTTTCTTTTTTTCCCATTGTTTTGTAAGAGTGGTCATTTTTATTATTTATTATACATGCTAGATGTCAGTCCTTTTTCAGTTACAAATGTCTCCCAATTGTCCTTTGACTTAGCTTCCTGGAATCCTTTTTTTTGTTTTTGTTTTTGTTTTGACCCCAGGCTGGAGTGCAGTGGCCCTGTCTCTGCTCACTGCAAGCTCCGCCTCCCAGGTTCACACCATTCTCCTGCCTCAGCCTCCCAAGTAGCTGGGACTACAGGCGCCCGCCACCACACCCAGCTAATTTTTTGTATTTTTAGTAGAGACGGGGTTTCACCGTGTTAGCCAGGATGGTCTTGATCTCCTGACCTTGTGATCCGCCCACCTCAGCCTCCCAAAGTGCTGGGATTACAGGCGTCAGCCACTGTGACCGGTTTTTGTTTTTTATTTTTTGTTTTTTTTGAGACAGCGTCTCACTCTGTCACTCAGGCTGGAGTCTGGTGGTATAATCATAGCTCAATTTAACCTTGAACTCCTGGGCTTAAACAGTCCTCTCTCCTCAACCTCTGTACTAGCTGGTACAACAGATGCTCTGCCACCACGCCTGGGTAATTTTTGTGCGTGTGTGTGAAGATGATGGGGGGGTCTTACTATATTGCCCAGGCTGGTCTTGAACTAGCCTCAAGTGATCCTCCTGCCTTCGCCTCCCATAGTGTTGGGATCACAGGTGTGACCCGTGCGCCCAGCCTCTTCCTGGAATCGTGGATGAATAGAAACTCCCAGTTTTGATGTAGATGGTGTATTCATCTGCCCACTATCATTGGTGCCTATTGTATCCCCAAGGGACATGCCTGGAACACTCCCTGGTTTATCATGGCATAGCTGTATGGTTTTGCCTTTTGCACTTGAATCTTCAGTCTGTGTGGAATTGATTGTGTGAAGCAGGGAGTCTAACTTTCCGCGGGGACGTCCAGTGAGTCCAGCACCTGACGTTGATTGAAATGACTGTCCTTTCCCATTGATCTGCACTGTAACTTCTGCTGTGGATCTGTTTCTGGGCTGTGCTCTGTTCTTTTGGTCATTTACATATTGATGTGCTAATAACCCACTAAGTCGGTTCCTGTCCCTTTATTTCTAAGTCTTGTTAGCTGATGGAGCAAACCCTCCCACTGTGTTTTTCTCTGGGATCATCTTTGGCTGTTCTTGTCCGTTCACACTTCTACCTGTATCTTCTGTACTTACTTCTTAAACACATAGAGCCTGCCTGCTGGGACTTTAAGGCTGAGCCGAATTTGCAGTTCATTCTGGGGTGCTGTCCTCTTTATATTGCATCTTATAATTTGTGGGTGTGGGCGTATCTATTTAGCTGTTCTTTATGATCTCTGTGGAGGCCTTCCATCTCATATATTACCACCTAGTTAGTATTTTTCCATGCCGTTTTACATGGGGTCTGTTAGTCTTAGTTTTGACTTGTTGCTGATTTAAGAAACGCAGTTTATTTTTGTGTTTTGTGTTTTGGTTTTTGTTTTTGAGACGGACTCTCACTCTGTCACCCAGGCTGGAGTGCAGTGGCGTGATCTCAGCTCACTGCAGCCTCTGTCTCCCGACCTCGGGTGATCCACCCACCTCGGCCCCACAAAGTGCTGGAATTACAGGTGTAAGCCACTGTGCCCGGCCTGATTTTTGGATAATGAGTTTGTGACTAGCATCTGTGCTAAAGTTTTGCTAGTTGCAAAAATTTTTTTTCTATAGAATCTTCATGATTTTTCTGTGCATTTCATATTATTTTTCTTTCTCCAATTACCTTTTGTTTTTTTCTCGTCTCACTGGACTGGCCAGGACCCTCCAGCTCATTGTCTTCCCTTCGATCACACAGGGAGAACTTGGAACGTTTTGCCAGTAAGCATTATGTTCCCTGTTGTATTTAATAAATACCCTTTATCTAGTTAAGGAAATTCTCTTCTTAGAAGACTTGTAAAACAATCTTTTAATCATGAATTTTTTAAAAATAGCTTTATTAAGATGTAACGTATAGCTGGGTGCAGTGGCTCATGCCTGTAATCGCAGCACTTTGGGAGACCAAGATGGGTGGATTGCTTGAGCCCAGGCATTCAAGATCAGCCTGAGCAATATGGTGAAACCCCATCTCCATAAAAAATATAAAAATTAGCCATGGGTGGTGGCACACGGCTGTGGTCCCAACTACTTGGGAGGCTGTGGCGAGAGGATCGCTTGAGCCTAGGAGGTTGAGGATGCCATGAGCCATGATTGCGTCACTGCACTCTAGCCTGGGCTACAGAACGAGACCCTGTCTCCAAAGAAAAAATATATTATTTATATTATTTATGTACCATATTATTATGCCAGATAGTTCACCATTTAAAATGTACAGTTCAGTGCTTTTTAGTATATTTACAGAGTTGATGATCATTCTAGTCAGTTTTTGAACCTTTTCATCATCCCCCAAATAAATCGTATACTCATTAGCATTTCCCCAGTCCTCTTCCTCCCCACTCCTAGGTGACTAGTAATCTACGTTTTGCTTTTATAGATTTGTCTATTCAGGATATTTTATATAAATAGAATCATACATCTGGTTTTTTGTGCCTGACTTCTTTCACTTAATGTAATGTTTTCTTTTCTTTTCTTTTCTTTTTTTTTTGAGACAGAGTCTTGCCCTGTCACCAGGCTGGAGTGCAGTGGCGTGATCTCGGCTCACCTGCAACCTCCGCCTCCCGGGTTCAAGGGCTTCTCCTGCCTCAGCCTCCCAAGTAGCTGGAACTGCAGGCACGCGCCACCATGCCCAGCTAATTTTTGTATTTTTAGTAGAGATGGGGTTTCACCATGTTGGCCAGGATGATCTCCATCTCTTGACCTCATGATCTGCCCGCCTTGGCCTCCCAAAGTCCAAAGTGCTGGGATTACAGGCGTGAGCCACTGCGCCCTTTATTTCTTCTTAAAAAAAAAAAAGGTTGCATGTGCAGAGCATGCAGGTTTGTTGCATAGGTATACGTGTGCCGTGGTTTGCTGGACCTATTGACCCATCGTTTTAAGTTCCCTCCCCTCACTCCCACCCCCAACAGGCCCTGGTGTGTGCTGTTCCCCTCTGTGTGTCCATGTGTTCTCAGTGTTCAGCGGACTCCCGCTTATGAGTGACAACATGCAGTGTTTGGTTTTCTGTTCCTTTGTTAGTTTGCTGAGGATGGTGGCTTCCAGTTTCATCCATGTCCCTGCAAAGGACAGGATCTCATTCCTTTTTATGGCTGCATAGTATTCCACGGTGTATATGTGTCACATTTTCTTTATCCCGTCCTTCATTGATGGGCATTTGGGTTGGTTCCATGTCCTTGCTATTGTAAGCAGTGCTGCAATAAACATACATGTGCATGTGTCTTTATAGTAGAATGATTTATAATCCTTTGGGTATATACCCAGTAATGGGATTGCTGGGTCAAATGGTATTTCTGGTGTTAGATCCTTGAGGAATCGCCATACTGTCTTCCACAATGGTTGAACTAATTTACACTCCCACCAACAGTGTAAAAGCCTTCCTATTTCTCCACATCCTCTCCAGCATCTATTGTTTCCTAACTTTTTAATAATTGCCATTCTGACTGGCATGAGACGGTAGCTCGTTGTGGTTTTGATTTGCATTTATCTGAAGTTCAGCGACGTTGAGCTTTTTTTCATGTTTATTGGCCTCGTAAATGTCTTCTTTTGGGAAGTATCTGTTCACTTCCTTTGCCCACTTTTTGATGGGATTGTTTGTTTTTCTCTTATAAGTTCCTCATAAATTCTGGATATCAGCCCTTTGTCAGATGGGTAGATTGCAAAAATGTTCTCCCATTCTGTAGGTTGCCTGTTCACTCTGATGATAGTTTCTTTTGCTGTGCAGAAGCTCTTTAGTTTAATTAGATCCAATTTGTCAATTTTGGCTTTTTTTGCTGTTGCTTTTGACGTTTTTGTCATGAAGTGGTTGCCCGTGACTGTGTCCTGAATGGTATTGCCCAGGTTTTCTTCTAGGATTTTTATGGTTTTGGGTTTTACATTTAAGTTTTTAATCCATCTTGAGTTAATTTTTGTATGAGCTGTAAGGAAGAGGTCCAGTTTCAGTTTTCTGCATATGACTAGCCAGTTTTCCCAGCACCATTTACTGACTAGAAGATCCTTTCCCATCCCTTGTTTTTGTCAGGTTTGTCAAAGATCAG
>NW_012114677.1:1025186-1031757 GCF_000951035.1 Colobus angolensis palliatus
CACCATGTTGGCCAAGCTGGTCTCGAACTCCTGACCTCAGGTAATCCACCTGCCTCGGCCTTCCAAAGTGCTGGGATTACAGGCGTGAGCCACTGTGCCTGGCCCCTCTCTTATTTTCTTGAACAGTGGTTTGTAGTTCTCTTTGAAGAGGTCCTTCACATCCCTTGTTAGCTGTATTCCTAGGTATTTTATTCTCTAGTGATTTTGAATGGGAGTTCATTCATGATTTGATTCTTTGCTTGCCTATTAAAATCACATTGATTTTGTATCCTGAGACTTTGCTGAAGTTGCTTATCAGTTCAGTAAGTTTTTGGACTGAGTCGATGGGGTTTTCTAAATATAAAATCATGTCATCTGTAAACAGAGGCAATTTGACTTCCTCTCTTCCTTTTTGAATACCCTTTATTCCTTTATCTTGCCTAATTGCCCTGGCCAGAACTTCCAATGCTATGTTGAATAGGAGTGGTGAGAGAGGGCATCCTTGTCTTGTACCGGTTTTCAAAGAGAATGCTTCCAGCTTTGCCCATTCAGTATGGCATTGGCTGTGGGTTTGTCCTGAATAGCTCTTGTTATTTTGAGATACGTTCCATTAATACCTAGCTTCTTGAGAGTTTTTAACATGCAGGGATGTTGAATTTTATCAAAGGCCTGTTCCGCATCTGTTGAGATAATCCTGTGGTTTTTGTCTTTGGTTATTTATGTGATAGATTATGCTTGCTGATTTGCGTATGTTGAACCAGCCTTGCATCCCAGGGATGAAGCCAACTTGATCATGGTGGATAAGCTTTTCGATGTGCTGCAGGATTCGGTTTGCCAGTATTTTATTGAGGATGTTCACATTGATGTTCATCAGGGATACTGGCCTGAAGTTTTCTTTTTTTGTTGTCTCTTCCCAGTTTTGGTATCAGATGGTGCTGGCTTCATAAAATGAGTTAGGGAGGAGTCACTCCTTTTCCATTGTTTGGAATAGTTTCAGAAGGAATGGTACCAGCTCCTCTTTGTATTTCTGGTAGAACTCAGTTGTGAGTCTGTCTGGTACTGGGCTTTTTTTGGTTGGTAGGTTATTACTGCCTCAATTTCAGAGCTTGTTATTGGTCTGTTCAGGGATTTGACTTCTTCCTGGTTTAGTTTTGGGAGGGCGTATGCACCCAGGAATTTATCCATTTCTTCTAGATTTTGTAGTTTATTTGTGTAGAGGTGTTTATAGTATTCTCTGATGGTAGTTTGTATTTCTCTGGGGCCAGTGGTGATATCACCTTTATTATTGTTATTATTATTATTGGTGTCTATTTGATTCTTCTCTCTCTTCTTTATTAGTCTAGCTAGTGTTCTATCTATTTTGTTAATTTTTTCAAAAAACCAGCTCCTGGATTTGCTTATTTTTTTTTTTTTTGAAGGGTTTTTCGTGTCTCTGTGTCCTTTAATTCTTCTCTGATCTTAGTTATTTCTTTTTTTCTGTTAGCTTTGGGGTTTGTTTGCTCTTGCCTCTCTAGCTCTTTTAATTGTGATGTTAGGGTGTCGATTTGAGATCTTTCTAGCTTTCTGATGTTGGCATTTAATGCTGTAAATTTCGCTCTTAACACTGCTTTAGCTGTGTCCCAGAGATTCTGGCCCATTGTCTCTTTGTTCTCGTTGGTTTCAAAGAAATTCTTGATTTCTGCCTTAATTTCATTATTTATCCAGGAGTTATTCAGGAGCAGGTGGTTCAATTTCCATGAAATTGTGTGGTTTTGAGTGAGTTTCTTAATCTTGAGTTCTAATTTGCACTGTGATCTGAGAGACTGTTGCGGTTTAGTTCTTTTGCATTTGCTGAGGAGTATTTTACTTCCAATTATGTGGTTGATTTTAGAATAAGTGCCATGTGGCAATGAGAAGAATATATGTCCTGTTGATTTGGGGTAGAGAGTTCTGTAGACGTCTACTAGGTCCACTTGATCCAGAACTGAGTTCAAGTCCTGAATATCCTTGTTAGTTTTTTGTCTCGTTGATCTAATAGTGACAGTGGGGTGTTAAAGTCTCCCCCTGTTATTGTGTGGGAGTCTAAGTCTCTTTGTAGGTCTCTAAGAGCTTGTTTTATGAATCTAGGTGCTCCTGTATTGGGTGCATATATATTTAGGATAGTTAGCTCTTCTTGTTGACTTGTTCCTTTTACCATTGTGTAATGCCCTTCTTGTCTTCTTTGATCTTTGTTGGTTTAAAGTCTGTTTTGTCAGAGACTAGGATTGCAACCCGTTTGTTGTTGTTGTTGTTTGTTGTTTGTTTTTGCTTTCCACTTGCTTAGTAAAGTTTCCTCCATCCCTTTATTTTGAGCTTGTGTATGTCTTTGTGTGTAAGATGAGTCTGCTGCATACAGCACACCGATGGATCTTGACTCCTTATCCAGTTTGCCAGTCTGTGTCTTTTAATTGGGGCATTTAGCCCATTTACATTTAAGGTTAATATTGTTATGTGTGAATTCGGTCCTGTAATCATGATGCTATCTGGTTATTTTGCACACTAGATGCAGTTTCTTCATAATGTCATTGGTCTTTATATTTTGGTGTGTTTTTTCAGTGGCTGGTACCGGTTTTTCTTTCCATATTTAGTGCTTCTTTCCTGAGCTCTTCCAGGGCAGGGCTGATGGCAACAAAATCCCTCAGCATTTGCTTGTCTGGAAAAGATTTTATTTCTCCTTCACTTAGGAAGCTTAGTTTGGCTGGATATTAAATTCTGGGTTGAAAATTCTTTTCTTTGAGAACGTTGAATATTGGCCCCCAATCTCTTCTGGCTTGGAGAGTTTCTGCAGAGGTCTGCTGTTAGTTAGTCTGATATGCTTCCCTTTGTAGGTGACCTGGCCTTTCTCTCTGGCTGCCCTGAACAATTTTTCCTTCATTTCGACCTTGGAGAATTTGATGATTATGTGTCTTGGGGTTGATCATCTCATGGAGTATCTTAGTGGGGTTCTCTGTATTTCCCGAATTTGCATGTCGGCCTGTCTTTCTAGGTTGAGGAAGTTCTCCTGGATGATATCCTTAAGTGTGTTTTCTAGCTTGTTTCCATTCTCCCTGTCTCCTTCTGGTACTCCAGTCAGTAGTAGGTTGGGTCTTTTTATGAAGTCCCATTTTTTTTGAAGGCTTTTTTCATTCCTTTTCATTCTTTTCTATTCTTGTCTGCATGTCTTATTTCAGTAAGGTGGTCTTCGAACTCTGATATCCTTTCTTCTGCGTGGTGGATTCGGCTGTTGATACTTGCGGATGATTCACGAGGTTCTTGTGCTGTGGTTTTCAACTCCATCAGGTCATGTTCCTCTCTAAACTGGGTATTCTAGTTAGCAATTCCTTAACCTTTTATCAAGGTTCTTCGCTTCTTTGCATTGGAATAGAACATGCTCCTTTAGTTCATTTTTTTTTTTGTTTTGTTTTGTTTGTTTGTTTGTTTGTTTTTACCCATCTTCTGAAGCCTCCTTCTGTCAGCTCGTCCATCCAACCCTCCGTCTAGCTCTGCGCCCTTGCTGGAGAGGCGTTGTGATCATTTGGAGGAGAAGAGGCACTCTGGCCTTTGGGGTTTTCAGCATTTTTTCGTTGATTCTTTCTCATCTTCATGAGTTTGCCTAGTTTCAGTCTTTGAGGCTGCTGGCCCTTGGATGGGGCCTTTTGTTGTGGTGGTGGTGGTTGTTGATGCTATTGTCATTTTCTGCTCATTTGTTTTTCCTGCAATAGTCAGGTCTCTCTTCTGTAGGGCTGCTGCAGTTTGCTGGGGGTTCTCTTCAGGCCATTTTCATCTGATTCACTCCCGTGTCTGGAGGTGTCACTAAAGGAGGCTGGAGAACAGCAAAGATGGGTTCCTGCTCCTTCTTCTGGGACCTCTGACCTCGGGGGCACCAACCTGATGCCAGTAGGATCACTCCTGTATAGGATGTTAGTGGCTACACCATCTTACATTCTCCACAGTGATTTTTGAGTGTTCAGTCTCTCACATCCTTGCCAACATTTGTTATCTTTTTGATGTAGCCATCCTAGTGAGTGAGAACACAAAGGAACTTTAAATTTTATCAAATGCTTAAATATCTATTGACATGTAATTCACCACATTAACAAAATACCTTTAATTATAAACCAACCTTGCATTCCTGAGGTAAACCTAAATTGGTCATTTTATGTTGTTGGATTATATCATCCTGAGGTTTTGTATAGGGATTTTGTATTGTATCTTTGTTCTTGGGTGAGATTGACCTGTAGTTTTACTTACCCAGACTGTCTTTGTTGGATTTTGGTATTGGGGTTATGCTGCCCTTAAAAAAGGATTTGTAACGTATCTGGTCTTTTCTTTTTCTTTGGAAAGTTTGTTTACTAATGGAGTGGTTTCTTCCTAAATATTTGGTAGAACTTGGTAATGAAGGCTTCTGGACCTGAAATTTACTTTGTGGGAGGATTTTTCGGTATTGATTTTTGTTTTTATGAGTTTTGTTTGTTTGTTTGTTTTAATGCATAGTGTCACTGCCACCCAGGCTGGAGTGGCAGTGGTGTGATCATAACTCACTGTAACTTTAAACTCCTAAGCTCAAGTGATCTTCCTGCCTCAACCTGCTGAGCAGCTAAGACTACAGGCATGCACCACCATACCTGCCTACTTTTCTTTTTTTAAATTTTTTGTAGAGAGAGTATCTCAAATACCCTTCTGTCATTGAGGCTGGAGTGCCATGGTGTGATCTTGGCTCACTGCAACCTCCACCTTCCAGGCTCAACAATTCTCGTGTTTCAGCCTCCTGAGCAGCTGGGATCACAAACGTGCACCACCATGCCCAGCTAATTTTCGTATTTTTAGTAGAGACAGGCTTTTGCCACGTTGGCCAGTCTGGTCTCAAGCTCTCGACCTCAAGTGATCCACCTGCCTCGGCTGCCCAAATTTCTGGGATTACAGGCACCGGCCAACATGACCAGCTCAACATCTTCTTTGTAAATGTCAGAAGCATGTGTAGTGATTATTTCTTATTTTTTCCCCCTTGATCCATCTCACCAGATGTTTGTTGATTTTATAAGAATTTTCAAAGTACCAGCTTCTGGTTTTGTTGATCTGTGCTTTCTGTTTCACTAATTTTTGCACTAATTTTCTTCTAATTACAGTGTTAGCTGCATCCTACAAGTTTTGATAGTCACAGAACTGTATCAAGTCAAAAATATTTTTAAATTTCAATAAGTTCTTCACTGAGCCCTGTGTAATTTAGAAATGTTTCTTAATTTTCCTACATTGGAGGGGAAGAGATTTTAGTTTTGTTTTTATTATTAATTTCTAGCTGTAGTGAGCTCTTGTCAGAGAAGATGGTTTATGTTATTTAGTTGTTTGAAATTTAAGATTTGCTTAATGGCAAAATATACGGTCAGTTTTTGTAAATGTTGCAAGTAAACTTGCGAATCACATGTATTCTCTAGTTTTGAGATCCATTGCTCAGTGGATGTTCATTAGGCCAAATTTGTATAATCATGTTGTACAAATCTATTCTATTCTTACTGTTTTTTGTTTTAAAGGTGTAGTGTTGCCAAGGCTGGACTCAAACTCCTCAGCCTCCCAAGTATCACAGGCACATGCAGCTTGATTTAAATAATAAAAAAAAAAAAATCAATGAGAAGAGGATTTGTTGATCTCCCCATTATGATTATGGATTTTTCTATTCTTCCTTCTCAGTTTATGCTGTATATATCTTGGGGCTGTGTTATTAGGTGCATCCAAGTTTATAGTTGTTTTAGTTACCATGTGAATTGAACCTTGGATCTTTACGTAGAGATCTCTGTATTTAGTAATGTTTTGTTCTTAAAATCTGCTTCTATCTAACATTAATCTAAGTATACCAGCTTTATTTTATATGTATTTTTCTTGGACTTTGTCCTTATGTATTATGAGAAATTGTGATAAAGACCTCATTTAACTAGACTGTGAAAGTACTAGGCCATTCTGGGTAATATACTTTTCTGAAAAATATATTTTTTTATTTTCTTGGTATTTAAAAAAAGGTTTATAAGACATTCTAATTTATCTATCTTAGTTTTCTTTGTTCATTTATATAGGGGTCTGGTACCTTAGGGATATCATTCTGAAAATTAAACTTTTCTACATAGGACCATAGATACAGGGTGACTAGATGACTGGGCGGGATGTGTTCCACAGTGTATCGGGCAGGATTCTCCAGAGAAACAGAACCAAGAGGGTATACAGACACACACAAGCACACACACCAGGAGAGCCAGTGATGTAAGCCCTGAGACTCGAGACCCAGGAAGAGCTGATGTTTCAGCCTGAGTCTGAAGGCTGGAGAAGACCAATCTTCCGTCTCAAACGGGCAGGAGTTCCCGTTACTCGGCGTTTTTGTTCTGCTTTGGTTTCCAGTTGATTGGATGAGACCCACTCAGCAGTAGGGAGGGCCCTCTGCCGCAGTACAGTTCAGATGTTAGTCTCATGCAGAAACATCCTCACAGACGCACCTAGAATCATGAGGGACTGACTGTCCAGGTACCCTATGGCCCAGTCAGGTTGACACGTAAGGTGAACCTTATACATGGCATCTGCTACAACTTGTGTTTCTGAATGAAATTCTGCA
>NW_012114677.1:1033342-1034671 GCF_000951035.1 Colobus angolensis palliatus
CACCCACCTCGGCCTCCCAAAGTGCTGCGATTACAGGCATGAGCCACCTTACCCGGGAAAGCCGAGCATTTTCTAACATATGTCCAAGTAGAGTAAGACAGGCTTCAACATACGCATTTGGGAGAGAGAAAACATTTACTCCACAACAGTGGTCCTTTTTGTTTTAAATTAACATCCCCGGCTTTTTTTATCTTTACCGCCCACGTGCCTCTTGGCAGGCCTAGGGTTTTCCTGGGGCTGCTGTGAGGAGGCAGCACTGGCTGGGAACCGTGGGCCTGTGCGGCTGCCAGAGTCACTGTGTTGTGCGCAGCGCCTCCTGCAGCCACGTGGCGTCTTCTCCCGCGGCGTGCTGCTCCCTGAACTCGGGTGGGCATCGGGAGTGAGGGCTGGGGACACGGGGTCAGAGGCTGAGGCAACACCCTCCCTAATGCCCAAGGAACAGAACGGCTGGGCCACGCGGAGGTTCTTGACTCCTGAGGGCAGCTGGGTGTCCTGCAGGGCAGATGCGGGGGGGCTTGGCAGCAGTCAGGCTCCCCTGGCACGACCTCTGCCCTCTGCCCCTCGAGCCCACTTCTCTCCAGGCAGGAAGCCCATGAGGACAGTGAGGTCTGAGGGGAAGCTTTGGAAGGTCCTCCCACTCAGGCCACCAGGAGGTGGTGCTCGCGGGGCCATGATGGCTGCAGCCCTCTTAGTGCAGGTCTCTGGCGCCTGACACAGGGAGTGGGCGCCAGGAACACCTTGTGCTGGGGTTTCAGCCCTGGCATCTGGATAGGACGGGGCGCTGTTGTTCAACCCCAGCTCCTGCCAGCCCAGCCGTCTCGTGCTGTGAGCAGCCCAGTGGGCCCGTGGCAGAGGCACGGGCACGCCACGGCCTGGTTCTCTGCGTTTCCTTGTGGGAGGGGGTTTATGTGGCTGAAGCCGGCCCTGGTGTGGATGGATCTGGCCTCCCAGGCATTGAGGGAGCGCGGGGTGCACCTGCTTCCTCCACCCACATCGCCCATGGCCTCCCAAAGGCGCTGGCCTCACTCCAGGTCCCGGGGCCACCTCCAGGCTCCATGCGTGCCACCTCCCAGCGCCATCCAGACCTGGAGGTGGCCATCCCTGCCCAGATGGTGACTAGGCTGACCAGCTCAGCTGGCACGGGTGCTGCCCAGGCGCCACCCCCTGCTGCCCAGGCACACACCGCCTGCTGCCCGGGCACACACCCCCTGCTGCCTGGGCACACACCCCCTGTGGCAGGTGACTCCACCCTGCTCCTGTGCTCTGCTGTGCCAGGCACCTGCCTGCTGTCCGCCCCTCATCCCCAGGATGCCCCGCCTGCAGGCTTTC
>NW_012114677.1:1036151-1038002 GCF_000951035.1 Colobus angolensis palliatus
CGCCCAGCTGATTTTTTTGTATTTTTAGTAGAGATGGGGTTTCACCATGTTAGCCAGGATGGTCTCGATCTCCTGACCTCATGATCCGCCCACCTCAGCCTCCCAGAGTGCTGGGATTACAGGCGTGAGTCATCACGCCCGGCTGAGAATGTATCTCTTAAAAAAAGAAAAAACAATTTGTGGGTGATTTTGAAGAACATGTGTTGATGGGATGCTTGTGCTTTTCTGAGTTTCTCTCCTGCTTTGGACAGTTGGAACTGGCTCCTCAGAGCCCAGACGTTGTGCCCCAGCTCCTTAAAGGGCAGCACCCAGAGAGACAGGGTTGTGGGATGGACATCGAGGCTGCACACTCCTGCAGGGGCCCTCCTGGCCACCCCCCTGCAGGTGGCACCTCTGCCCACCTGTGAGAGCACACATACCACGCACATGCCTCTGGAGCAGTGGTCTGGACAAGTCCACCCCACCCCACCCCCCGTTGGTGTCTCAGGAGTGTCCCGCAGGCAGGAAGGCTGAGGGCGGTGAACTCTCAGCTGCCTGCCTGTGCTTTTTCTCCAGGCGGGACACGTAGCCAGTTCAGATGGGAGGTTGCCTGTCCCTGTGGGGCAGTTCCTGGGCTCTGAACCCTGGGTGACCATGCGGACTGAGGGAATGGATGTGGGCGGTTTGGATGAGGGCTGGGATTCCAGGAGAGACCACCAGCCTGGTTACCCCTGGGGAAGGGAAGAGAGAAGCCACAGATGGGGGGTCCTTCTTACGTGGGGGTGGGATCTGTTAACATTTTATGTGCTAGAAGTGCCTGGAGGCCCCCAGGAATCACTGTACTGTGTCCACTTGTGGTTCTCGATATCCGCGGTGCCAAACTTTTTCCAGTTTGCAGCCGCCTCGAGGCACGCCCACCTCTCAGGCATTCCTGTTCTGAAAACGCTCCTGGGTGTTCTGCTGGAGCCGTGGGGAGTCCGTCTCTCTGGGACTGGAAAACAGCCGCAGCTCCCGTGACCTAACCCTCACCGAGGAGGGTGTGGGGCCGGGCAGCCACCAGCTCCTCTCAGTGGGGAGCTCTGCGGCCTGAGCGCCCCTCACCGTCTGTGGTTCTTACCGCGCAGTGGGTGAGTGTGAAGCATCTGCCATGCTGCCACTGGAGTGCCAGTACTTGAACAAAAACGCCCTGACGACCCTCGCGGGACCTCTCACGCCCCCGGTGAAGCATTTTCAGCTGAAGCGGAAACCCAAGAGCGCCACGCTGCGGGCGGAGCTGCTGCAGAAGTGTGAGTGGCCAGGCCACCGTCGGGCCTTGTCTTTGTGGTTTCCAGTCGTATGTTCTTTAGGTTCTAAGGAACCAAGGCTGCCCCTTCAAGATGGCGTTCTGGGCCGGGCGTGGTGGCTCACACCTGTTGGGAGGCTGGGGCAGGTGGGTCGTTTGAGCCCAGGAATTTGAGACCAGCCAAGAAACCCCATCTCTACCAAAAATAGCAAAAAAATAGCCAGGCATGGTGGTGGCGTGCCTGTGCTCCCAGCTACTTGGGAGGCTGAGGTAGGAGGATCACCTGAGCCTGTGAGGTTGAGGCTGCAGTGAGCTGTGATCACACCACTACACTCCTTCCTGGGTGAGAGTGAGACCCTGTCTCAAAAAAAAGAAGATAAAGTTCTGCCTGAAGTTTTTTGTTAGAAGTTTATTTATCACTATATTAAACTTTGTGTTCTGAAAACATGCTTTAAAAACTTCAGAATTTAGGCCAGGCGTGGTGGCTCACGCCTGTAATCCCAGCACTTTGGGAGGCCAAGGCCAGCAGATCACCTGAGGTCAGGAATTCAAGACCAGCTTGGCCAACATGGTGAAACCCCATCTCTACT
>NW_012114677.1:1038737-1090175 GCF_000951035.1 Colobus angolensis palliatus
TTTTTAGTAGAGACGGGGTCTCAACGGATTAGCCAGGATGGTCTTGATCTCCTGAACTCGTGATCCGCCCGTCTCGGCCTCCCAAAGTGCTGGGATTACAGGCTTGAGCCACCGCGCCCGGCCTGTGCGTGGGTCTTGGCTGGAACAGGCAGCAGCCAGGGCCCAGCGCTGTCCAAGAGGCTCCATGCAGCCCCAGGGGCACTGGGTAGTCCGTGAAGGACTCTGCTCGCCCCTTGGGCCCCACCCCACAGTGGAACGCGTCCGTTTTGGAGGCCAGCAGCGGCCTCAGGCTCTGCTTTGGGCACTCGTCCCCTGGCCCTTCAGCCTCACCGAACCAAGTCAGGAAAATCTCTTCGTTTGTTTCTTCCTCCTATTTTTGTGTCTAGACCATGCCTGCTGACCCTCAGCGAGGACGGCGCTCCCACTGAGCCAGGGGGAGGCCCGGGTCGACGGAGGGGGCCAGTGAGGCCCCTCAATTCCTTCTCTGCTGCTTTCCCCTGCCATGGGGTCCTGGGAGGTGCAGCCACAGCCACCCAGCTCCCGAAACTTGCTCACCTGAGTGAGTTTCTGACTTGTTGTAATGTGCGAGCTGGTGTCAGGCCCTGCTCGAAACAGCTGCTCATTTAGAGAGAATGCAGTGTTCACAGCTCAGGCCGTCGGATGAATCTGCTTGACAGAGATGTGTTTACAAGGGCCAAGAGCTCTCGCTCTGAGGATCCCTGACACATGTGACCTCTTCCTTCCAGCCACGGAGACCGCCCAGCAGCTGAAGCGGAGCGCCGGGGTGCCCTTCCACGCCAAGGGCCGGGGGCTGCTGCGGAAGATGGACACCACCAGTAAGGTCCCCACCCCGGTGCCGCGAGCCTTGCTTTTAGGGCAGAGCTAAGGGCTTGACCTAGAGACTCGGCTCCCTGTTGGGGAGGTGGTGCACGTGAATGACCCGCAGGCAGCAGCGTTGGGAGCGCCTGGGAAAGCGAAGGCACCGAGGCAGTTGCACCAGCTTCTCCCCTTGGGGAGCGCCCTGGGAGGATGCGTGGGTGCTGAGACAGGAAGGCCGGGATCGGATGGGAGGACAGCATTGGCCCCTGCCTCTCTGCTGTCAGCAGCGGCGGCTTTCGGCCTTCCCAGCTCGGGCTCCTGGCCCCAAGTGCTGCTCTTGGGTTCCCGGGCGGCTCCGCGGGGAGGGCATGGCCGCGCCCCTGCACCCTCCATCTGCCCTTCCTGATTGGTGCTCTCAGGGCTGGGCGTGAGCTTCAGCAGAACGGACCCTGGTCACAGGACTACCGCGTGCCCCCGGGAACCATGGCAGGGCATACTCACCCCAGCGGGTGCTGGATAGTGACCTGGGGGCCAGAGGGCAGGACGGGTGTTGTCCTGTGCTGAGACAGCTGGGTAAACTTGCAGATGGGTGTGGCTGAAAGGGCAGCCTTGCAGGCACCTGCCTCCATGCAGCCCCCGGACCAGCCGGGCTTAGTTTATTTGGGCTCCCATCATTGCACAGTGTTCACATGGGACCTAGTAGAAGGCAGGCATCTTGGGTCTGCTGACTGTTGTCCCCGCATCGGGGGCCATCCCCAGGTCACGTTCCTGCCCACCGCAGCCAAGGTTCCACCTTCCTCTCCTCTGCCCTTCCTGGAGCAGACCCTTGTCTTCCACCCCAACCAGGCATCCCAGGGCTGGGGCTGCACCTGCTGTCCCAGGGAGGGTGGGCCAGCTGTTGGGCAGTGTGTCCAGCCTGTCCCAGTGTGCTACCGCACGGTCCGCCGGGCACCCTCTCTCCGGGCCTGGCACCATGAGAGCCACGCATGCCCTGGAGGGTGTGTGTGGGCACTGGTGGGTAATGACGTAGGCCTCAGGAGCGTCCTTGGACAGGACAAGGCTCGGGAGGGCAGTCCTCGAGCCCAGGCGCCTGGCTTCGCGCCCTTGCCTGTGGAGGCACAGGAAGGAGCCAGAGCTCAGCCCCCCGCGCTGGTGAGGGACTCCACCGGGTGAGATCCTGTGGCTGGGCTGGGGTGCCGCTGTCTTTGTTTGGTGTCTTGGCCAAGTGTGAGGCTGTGGCTCCCGGCACTCCCCTGCTCCCTGAGGTCTGGGATTCTGGGGGTCCTGCCCGCTGCCCGCCAGGGGTTTGGCCCTTGCCCACTGCAGCGCTAGCCTAGAAGGGGTGGGGGACGTTTGCCGGTCACTGCTGCTGGCCCTGACAGTTGCTGTCGTCTTCCAGCCCCACTCAAAGGCATCCCGAAGCAGGCACCCTTCAGAAGCCCCACGGCGCCCAGCGTCTTCAGCCCCACGGGGAACCGGACCCCCATCCCGCCTTCCAGGACGCTGCTGAGGAAAGAACGGGGTGTGAAGGTGGGCCTGTCCCCCAGCTCCTGTGGCGCCCCGAGGCCTGCTGTGCCCTGGTGCTGTCACTAAGGCAGGGCTGTGCTTGTCTTGGCAGCTGCTGGACATCTCTGAGCTGGATATGGTCGGCGCTGGCCGAGAGGCGAAGAGGAGAAGGAAGACTCTGGGTGGGGATTGGGGCCTGCGTGGAGGCGGCAGTGGGGGTCCCTGCGGGCCCTGCCCAGGTGGGGTGGGGCGTGTCCACACTCAGCAGGCAGGGCTGTGCCCCTGCGAGGCTCCTTTTCCGTGGGTGGGCACCTGCTTTTCTCCTCGCTCCTTGGCAGCCTCTCCTGGGAAGCTGTTTGCTTTCCTGCCGCTGCCCCGAGCTGAGCCTGCAGATGCATCTGGGCGCTGGTGAGGACGCCTGTTTTGTCCACAGATGCCGAGGTGGTGGAGAAGCCAGCCAAGGAGGAAACCGTGGTGGAGAACGCCACCCCGGACTACGCGGCCGGCCTGGTGTCCACACAGGTAGGGCTCAGGGCCACACCCCACATCTGCACCGCTGCAGGTGCCCCCTTGTTCTGATTGTGGCCACTCTAGTGTGTTCTATTAGATAATATATGTATGTACATATGTATGCGGTTTGTATTTATGCATATATATGTATATGAGTGGCAGTGTGGGCTGTGCCCTGACATGGGCATCCAACTCAGGCTCAGAGCGGGAACCTGCCCCACGCTTGCTGGATGGGCTGCTGGGGGAGTTCTCCTCACCCCTGTGCCTCAGTGTCCCCTGTGAGGCAGGACTGGTGGTACCTGCCTTGCAGGTGGCCATGAATGGGCACAGGACAGGCCTGTGGGGGTGCTGGGTGGTCAGAGCCCTCGGTGTCCTGGAGACCAGGCCCTGCCTGCAGGTAGGAGGCAGCCATGGGGCACAGCAGGTGCACAGAGGCTACAGTGGGTCGTCTGAGGCCAGGGCCTGGAGGAGGCCACACTGCAGGGTCCCTTTGGGATAATAAGCTCCTTTCTTCCCGTCGCTGCGTGTTCTGGGTTTCTTTACATGAGCATCTTCCTTTTATATCAATGCTTCGTGGTAAGAAAAAACATCACTTCTTCTGTCCTCAGAGATGGGCAGTTTGGGCTCCCCAACCCCTCCCCTCTCCTACACAGGAGCCGCTCAGTCCCCAACCCTGCTGGGGCACCAGGAGCCAGGGGTCCCTTTGCCCGGCCCAGGGAGCTCTGGAGAGCGGCCTCCACCTTCCTGCTGTAGCTCGGGGGGCTACAGCCTGTGGCGGTGGAGCTCCAGGTCGGGCCGTGAGTTAGCACATGCCGGAAGCATGGCCTCTTCTGGGAGAAACCTTAAACTCTGTGTTCCAGAAACTTGGGTCCCTGAACAGTGAGCCTGCGCTGCCCTCCACGAGCTACCTTCCCTCCACGCCCAGCGTGGTTCCCGCCTCCTCCTACATCCCCAGCTCCGAGACGCCCCCAGGTGAGTCTGCTGGCCCCAGTCTGGAACCAGCTGAGTTGCCCACCAGGACGTGGCCTTGCCCATGGGCGCTGCCAGGGCTGCGGTTCCCACTCCTGCATCTCTGTCGTCCCCTCCCCGAGACAGATGCCCTGCTTGTCACCTTGAGCTCCACGACACAAACCAGCTGCTTTGCCCTGCCCTGCCCGTCCTGGGCACAGACAGCTGCCCCAGGACACCGCAGGAAGGGGATGGGGCTGGCAAGGGTCTTCTGCCAGGTGACCCAGCTATTGTTGCTAGGTAGGCGGGAGGGGAGCCGAGGGCCATCCCCCCCGGTTGGAGGGCACTGCCAGGCTCACAGCACCTCAGGCCAGGTCCTGGGCCCCAGGGGCTTGAGGATTCGGCCTTCCTCTCGTCCCACCAGGGCCTGTGGTATGGGGACCTGCTGCAGGCCAGCAGCTGGCCAGAGTCCAGACATGTTATCTGCGGGTCTGGAAAGGCCTGAGACCACTGGCCTTGCTCCTCTGAGTGGGGCTCCTGGGCCTGTGCCCTGGCTGGGGGCCATAGGGAGTTCTCGTCAGAGGGTAGCAGGACAGAGAAGGGGAGCTGAGCCTGTCACCTCCCGGAGCACTAGGGTTTGGGAACAGGGTAGGGGTCCAGCCCCCTCACCAGGCCCCGGTCTACCTGCAGCCCCGTCCTCCCGAGAAGCCAGCCGCCCACCAGAGGAGCCCAGCACCCCGAGCCCCACGCTGCCAGCGCAGTTCAAGCAACGGGCACCCATGTACAACAGCGGCCTGAGCCCTGCCACACCCACGCCTGCAGCGCCCACCTCGCCTCTCACACCCGCCACACCTCCGGCTGTCGCCCCTACCACTCAGACACCCCCGGTTGCCATGGTGGCCCCGCAGACCCAGGCCCCTGCCCAGCAGCAGCCTAAGAAGAACCTGTCCCTCACGGTAGGTGTACCCTGGCGGGGCCCACAGGCCACCAGGTAGGTGGTATGGCCCTGGTCACCTGCTGTGGCATGGGGCTGCCACAGTGCCTGCAGGGGGATGCAGGAGGTAGTCCTGGTGGGGCCTCGGCACCCACACCCCTCTCTCCCCTGTAGAGAGAGCAGATGTTCGCTGCCCAGGAGATGTTCAAGACGGCCAACAAAGTGACACGGCCCGAGAAGGCCCTCATCCTGGGCTTCATGGCCGGCTCCCGAGGTGTGTTCATTAGGCAGGGCCCGGGGGTGCACCGGGCTGGGTGGGGGGCGGGCTCTTTGGCCCCAGACACCCACCCAGCAGCTCCTGCTCTCTGCAGAGAACCCATGCCAGGAGCAGGGGGACGTGATCCAGATCAAGCTGAGCGAGCACACGGAGGACCTGCCCAAGGCGGATGGCCAGGGCAGCACAACCATGCTGGTGGACACAGTGTTCGAGATGAACTACGCCACGGGTCAGTGGACGCGCTTCAAGAAGTACAAGCCCATGACCAACGTGTCCTAGGGCCGCCTGCCTCACAGCTGGTCCTCACTTGGGGGCTCCAAGGGACGATGGCTTTGCCGGCTTAAAGTAACCAGACAGCGGACACCTGGCCCACAGGTGCCCCAGCCACCGCTCTGCTGCTGACCCAGCCTGTTTTAAGTTCTGGATGCATTTCTCTGGGGGTGTTTTGGGCTTATTTTTAAAATTTTAATATGGGTTCCTTTTTGTGTGATTTAAGACACTTTTTGGACTCAACGTTACATTTTTGAATGTAGTAAATTAACCAAAAAAGTTACAACTTCCTAATTTTAGTGACAGCTCTGCCTGTTAGACTCTTACTTTTTAAAATCTTTTCTATTTTCCTCGCTGGGGCAGTGCCCTTGGCACAGTGGTACTGGGGGTGGGGCAGGGACACCTGACCACACCAGTGTGTGGGAGACGGCAGGCCTTGTCCCCTGCCAGTGCCTGCCTGGGAGTTTTGTATTCATCTTTTGTACAGTTGTGGACATTTAAGACAGTATTTGGGTACCTATTTTCATTGTAAAACTATCTGAACCATTAAAGTTTAGCTTTTCTAAAGAAAGCCACCATAGCTGTGTTTGGGGCCAGCTTGTCCTCCTCCCTGCTCCGAGGACCCAGTCCCTCCCTAAGGCGGCCGTCAGGATGGGGTGGTCCAGGGCTGGGGTCTTCCTAGGACACCCTGGCCCACAGGGTGAGGAACAGGTAGGGTCAGCCCTCGGGGCGCTCACTTGACTTGGCTGCAGGCCTGGGGACCACCCGGCTCAGTCGACTGCAGGGCTGCGGGACAGCAGTGGTTCCTTCTCTCCAGACCATTTCGCCTTTAATGGGAATTTGGGAAGCAAATGATTTCTGAAAGAAGAAAGCATTTTTCCAAAGTCAGTTACGCCTGCTATTTCCAGTATTTGTTATACTTCCCAAGATGGCACTGCCTCTCCCCAGCGGGTCAGGTCAAAGGCAAAATGACATGGTCAGGACAGGGAGCCCCACCCATCGGAGGCATCAGCGCCACGCCCAATGCTCTGCAAGTCAAAGTAACTGGAAATAAAAAATCAAACAATCCCATGTAAAATAATTTAAGAAAAAAAGCCTTTAAAATGTTTTTAATACAAAAATACTCATACACAATTTTCCAAACACAGCTTTCCATTTTAAATGCTATTTTCCCCCAACTGGCAAGTCTCAAATCTCTATTTCAGTACATCCCCCCAAAAGTGAATTTCAAGTTTTTAAGTCTAACTATCAAACCTGGTGACAGCACCCAGTATTCCTAAAAGGAATCTGACCGTATATTGTATGAAGTTTAGACACCAATAGGCACATTGAAGTTTGTATTTAATTTCTGACAGGGCATTTCACACCTCAACAGGGTCTGGTGAGGCCGTGACACCCCGTGGACACAGCATTTTACTCTACTGACTAACAGTCATCAACTACACTCATAGGATCAAGATATTTGGCAACTGACAGTCATTTGCATTAACTTGAATTATAAAACAGATTTAATTCTTGAAAATAAGGTAGTTCTGGAAGATGGGCACTGCGCACACCGGGGTTTAGACGTCAAGACAAACACCACGAAGGGGACCCAGACAGCCGCGGACGGGTGTCCCCGAAAGAAAGGCTGGCCTGAGGACGGACAGCTGGGTTCTCACTTCAGGTGCCTGAAGAGTTTCCCCCACAGGTGACCACGTTTTAAGCTGCCCAATCGAACACATGCCCTGTGAGCACACACAGGTGGGTATGGGTTTAGGTACAGATCTTGGCTTCGGATGCCAAGGAATCCTGAGGGATTGGGGCAGTTTTTGTGTTTTGCTTCACATTAATGACAAAGAATTGAAGCCGATGATCAGGAAGCCACGGCATCCTCATAACAAAGCTGGGCAGGGCCGAGAGCCAACCACACCCACAGTCACAGCTGGGGCCTGGCCAGCCGCAGTGGAGAGAAGCCCTGCAAGCTCAGGGCCGCTACCCCAAAGCCTGGCTCCACCGAGTGATCAATGGGTATTCTAGAGACATTCAAAGTTAGTGTTATTTGCTCATTAGTTGAACAGGTTTTGGAAAGGGGGAGGAACCATATTTAAAATTTTTGCAGTATTTCCTTCAGAAAGATCATAAAATAATTTGGAAGTATTATCAAAGCGATTAAAAGTCACAATATTTCACTACTGTCAAACACAAAAATAAGTTAATATCTGCTCCCCAAAGTGCACTGCAAAGCCGATTCTGATGTTTTAACGTAAGCATTATTAGTCCCTTAGCTGCCGGAAAGGATTTTTCGGGCAAATGACAGCAGGGTCCTGGAGCCTTAGATTCTATAAAGGCCAGGGCCATACGTGTATGTGGGGACACTGCCCGGCCTGTCCCTATAACAACCTTCCAGGTTAGGGTATAAGGAGCATAAATCTATGAGCCGATCCAGTATTTTCTTAGGACAATTTGAGAGAAGTTAAGAGTCCGAACTGGAAAGCACTCCCACCCCATCTTAACCAGCGAGTGCATCTCAGAGGCCACGGCCACACGAGCAAGTCAGTGGCCTCTCAGCTCGTTTCCCCTGGCTCCTCTGTGTAGTTAACTTTGCTGCGGACTGTGATGGGAGAAGGGACAGCCACCAGTCAGTGAAACTTCCAGTCAGTGCTCAGGGAGGCGTGGGACCCTGTAGGCCACACACCCCAAACCCCACGCTTACAGGTCACAAAACCACAGACTAGCCAGTCTCAGGTCCAAAGACACTGCAGTTTACCAAGGCATAAAAGATGCCACAGAAAATGAACAGGAGCCTCAGCAGCAGTTTTCAAGGGGAGTTTTGTAAACTTCTCTGCAATATGCATGTGTCCTCCGTAGGTTATTTTAAGAAAAGGCCATAAAAAAAGCACCTACTGCTGAATGTTCTCTCCCTCCTCCCTCCCAGACAAGCAGCCCCTCAGGGCACATGGGCAGAGGCACACACCGTGCCCCCTTCTCAGGGTGCTCCAAACTTCCCAGGGTCGAGGGTCCCTCAAGAAAGAACCAATTCTTACAACATACGTAGTACTCAGATAGGTCTCACTTTGTAAAACTGGACCTTTTAAAAACTAAAGTGAAACCTCACAGGAAAGCGGGCGTCAGACCTGGCCTAGACCAGTGCCCATGACACACGGGCGAGGCACACACACCTGCCAGGCAGGCCTCCACCCCCACGACCACACCTCTCAGTGGATGCCCTGGCGGAGGGCGACTGTGATCAGCAGTCTGCGTCTTCCATCAACAGATCCAGAGTGCTGAGATGGAAGCCACTCTGGGTGGCAGGAGGGTAGACTCTGGGTCTCTCTTTAGACCCATGTGCTGTGGTCCCTGGGGCCTGCAGCGCCCTGCGGGGCTCCCTAAGTTGTCACTTCCTGTGCTCTAAGCGGAATGTGGTCTCAGGCCCTGCAGAAGTCACTCCTTTCGCCATGGAACTCAGGGTCGCATCAGTAAAGACACATTTCAGTCGGTGGTGATTTGTGAAATAGGTTTAGCAAAAATATATTGAGAATAAAAATCAGAAACTGGTAAAGAAAAGCCAAATGAAAAAAATATACAAAGTTCTCCCCCAAATGTTGATAAGAACCTAGCGAGTTCAGAAGATAGGCCCAGGTGAGACGTGGCCCAACCCAGCCAGGCCTCGAAAGTGCTCCGCGGGAACTACACGTTGAAGTGGAGGTGTTATTGGCATTTCATTCAAATCCATGAGGAGAAAAAACTACGGGAGGAAATCTTACAACACCATTGCTGCCACCACCTGCGTGGCCAGCTTCTCACTAGGATGGAAAAGAAGCATTTCTGAGGAACAATTCACATTAGTACAAAAAAATGATACAGCCATTTCCAAAGAGCAGAGTAATGATCACAATGGCGGTTTCGAGGAATCCAGGGTCAGTGCTCGCACGGGCCTTACCTGGCCTCTCCTGAGTGGCGACGGCGCTGAAAGCAGAAGCAGAGCAACGCGAAGCCGAGTTTCTAGCGACCCTCGGGAAAAGCCTACGCTACACATTTCAGAGGAGATTAAAACATTCCATATGCCAATTAACTTTAACCTAAAAAAATAAGAGTGGGAGGGAACCTTGACATTCTGAGAAATTCAAGTGTGGCGGTAACGCTGAGGAGTGAGGCTGTTTGTCCAGGAACGCTGAGCTGGGCTCAGACGGTCATCAGTGCAGACGCAGCAGACGCTGCTGAGGATGGCTCAGTGGTGGGGAGGCGCTCCCTCCCGAGGAGGCCTGTACGTCTGTGTCCTGGCGGCTTGAGCTGGGTCCTCTGGGCCAGTTCATGCTCGCCCTCTCCCGCAGGCAGGGCCGGCCGCCCTACACCGCCCGTGGATCCGGCCAAGCTGCCGCCTGGCGCTATTTGCCCTCCGTGACTCTCCGCCAGCCCCTCCGCCGCCGCCTCTTCCCCTTTGGCTTCCCTGGCTCTGGCGGGGGCTTCTCAGTCTTGGCGCTCCTGATCGATGCCGCCCCTAAGTCATGCTCACAGCAGTAGGACCGCCCGTCCGGGGTGCAGCTGAAGGCTGTCCCGTCCTGGTGCTCCTTACAGAATGAGTTGGGGCAGAAGTGGCAAAATGAAGTTGAAGGTTTGCCACACACGTCACAATGATGCCAAGGACATTCCCACTTCCCTGCAACAGAACACAGGAGATGAGCACACAGAAGTGATGGAATCACAACTTCAGCATTCTCATAGTTGAAGATGACTTACGACTGTCAGGTCAAGTGAACACAAATTAAAACAGTGCTGGCTCCAGCTAACAGGATGGGCAGACAAACTGTCTCCACTGCAGTCCAGGCGGGCTCCCTGGCAGGGCCTGTTGACTCCACAGTACCTGCCAGGCCCCTAAGGACCACCTGTTAACGCCTCTTTATGTTTCAGCAACTGAGAGAGGAGCTGTGCTGGGTGCGGGAGTATCCCCCGGCCCCGCCTGGACAGGCAGGGGCTGCTTTGCTCATTTTCATGCAACCTGCCCTCTCCCAAGGGACTGATTTTCAACTTGGGTATTCATCTTTCTGGCATGACTCTGTAAAGGCTCTGTCAGGTTACGGACCACCCTCTCACACCCATGGCCAACACTTTTCTCTATCGTGTGTCATCTTTACCATACAAAAATGTTTTTTACACAAATATCTGAATTCTTTTTTTTTTTTTTTTGAGATGGAGTCTAGCTCTGTCGCCCAGGCTGGAGAGCAGTGGCACGATCTTGGCTCACTGCAGCCTCCATCTCTCGCGTTCAAGCGATTCTGCCTCAGCCTTCCAAGTAGCCAGGATTACAGGCACCCGCCAGCACGACCAGCTAATTTTTGTATGTTTAGAAAGATTGGGTTTCACCATGTTGGCCAGGCTGCTCTCAAACTCCTGGCCTCAAGTGATCCACCCACCTTGGCCTCCCCAAAGTGCTGGGTTTAGAGGCATGAGCCCCCATGCCTGGCCTGGATTTTCTTTTTGTAGTTTTTTTGGTTTGGGATGGAGTCTTGCTCCGTCACCCAGGCTGGAGTGCAATGGCACTATCTCGGCTCTCTGCAATCTCGGCTCACTGCCTCACTGCCACCTCCACCTCCCGGGTTCAAGTATTTCTCCTGCCTCAGCCTCCCGAATAGCTGGGATTACAGGTGCGTGCCATCACACCAGTCTAATTTTTGTATTTTTAGTAGAGACAGGGTTTCACCATGTTGGTCAGGCTGGTCTCGAACTCCTGACCTCAGGTGATCTGCTCACCTTGGCCTCCCAAAGTGCTGGGATTACAGGCGTGAGCCACCGCACCCGGCCTCTTTTTGGTTTCTTGTTTTGGGTAAGGGCCTTTTAATTTTTCTTCTGTGATTCCACAGTCATGAGCCCCATGGCGACACACTGCAAGATTGTAACGGAGGCGGCTGCACCCTTAGGTGTGAGCCATGATGTTTGTGCAGCACCAGAGTCATCTCACGACCCATTTCTCAGACTGTCTCATCACCAAGTGCAACAAGACGCTACTGTTTTCCCACTGGCGCCTGTCATCTCTGAAATGCGTGGTGCTGGAAGGTGGAGCCCACTCTACTTTCCTTCAAACGGAGCCAGATCTGCAGCTCGTCAACCAGCGGTGCCTCCTGGTGCACAGGTGTCTCTGGGGACAGCCTGCCCTGCGCATCCAGGACAGGGGCTCTGGGCCCCTCCATTCCCAGTGTAGTGCAGCCAGGCCAGACCCCTCTGAGCTGTCAGAGGGACGCAGGTGCTGGGGCTGCTGTAGAGGCCTTTCTCCTAGGAGGGGCTTTAGTTCCCAGGGCCGCCTCCTTCCTGGCCGCCCCGCCCCCACGGCATGGATGAGAGCCCCAATTCTGCAGCTGGGCCTCAGGCTGCCTGAATCCCTCCTGGAGGTTCCAGGGGCTACCCCGTCACCACATATCTTCTCTGCTCGATGCAGAGATCTAGAATGTGCGGCTGGTGGAACAAAGGCTCTGCCACCCTGGATCAGGGCCTTGGCTGCATGAGTGCCTGATGCGCCTGCACCCAGATGAGGCCTGGTCAGCAGGAAAAGTGGCAGCAGGAGCCACCATCAGGAGCCTGCCACACAGACACAGCCCCAAGCCACCATGAGGCTGCACACCCACCGAAGGGCCGCTTGCCAAGGCCCAGGCAGGACAGGTGGTAGGCCTTGGTGCAGAACTTGCGGTCACACAGCACCAGCTGCCCACCATCGCCACAGCGGAAGCACTCGTCCTCCGACTGCCTCTTCCCTTCCCCTTTTGCTCTGCGCCGCCTGGTTTTCTTCTTGGTCTTTTTGCCCTTTTCCTCTGAAGAAAGGGTCGTTGAGGTCTAGAGTCAAGAATTAAGCACAGATCACCAGAAAGAATTACACAGGCTGAAGCAAACAGAAAGAGAGGGCAGAAGAGCAAGTTACAATCCGGAAACTTCAGAGATCTCTGCAGGTGCCCAACACGAAGAGGGGAGGAGAGGAGTGTCCTCCCCGTGCTCCCCAGACATCCTTAGACTCACTCAACTCAGCGTGAAAAAGCTGAACAAAGACTACGCCTAGAGTGAGCTTTGTTGGAAGCCTGCAATGATGCATCTCAGCAGACACGCAGCTCCAGGATCTGCTGATGGGACCCACGAGCAAAGAAGGCCACCACAGGCATAACAGTTCCTGCCCACCACCCGGGGTCTCCTCACTGGGAAATTCCACGGGAACGTGGACACAGGCGGGTGGCAGTGACCTGAGTGCAGTGACTGTCCTCAGCAACAAGGCTGAGGACAGACACCGGCTCAGGGCCGAGCTGGTGCCACTGTCAGGCTTTCAGGCCCAGGTTCTACACAGCACAGGGAAGGGGTGCAAGAGTGCCCCCCCCAAATCTCTGTCCTTCCTGGAACCTTGGAAGGTGACTGTATTTGGAAATAGGGTCATTGTCAATGAGATCTGTTAAGATGGGGTCACACAGTAGTAGGGCAGGCCCTAAGTCAACAGGACCAGTGCTCTTATAAGAAGGTCAAGTCAACAGTCATGTTCGCAGGGAGAACAGTTGGGCGGTGCTGCCACAAGCCAAGGAGCGGCAAGGGCTGTGGCCGCCACCAGGAACGGGAGACAGGCCTGGGAAGGAGCCTCCTGAGGAGGCTTCGGAGGGCGCACAGCCCTGCCCACACCCTGACTTCAGACTTCTGGCCCCCAGAACTGAGAAACGATAGGCTCCTGTTAAGCCCTGCGTCTGTGGGGCATTGTTCTGGCAGACCTGGGAAACACTCTCAGTGAGGAACTCTTAACAACTGGCCTTTGTTGAGAGGCACTGTTGTGCCCTACTTGGGGAGCCATCCTCCCCAGCCCACAGCAGGGACCTCGCTCCCACCTGTCCAGCAACAAGCCTGCCTGGAGGAGGCCACTGTTCATGGTGAGGCACATGTCTCCAGGGGTGCAAAATGCCAACACAGAGCCTGGGCGGAAGGAGGGCATCACAGCCTTACCTTTGGTCTATCCCCGAGGAATCCACTGCAATTGGAGGCTCCACACCGACAGACCGTTTTTTCATTGCCCAAACAATCGAGGTTGTAGTTAAAAGTCAGCTCCGTCCCTGGGAGAAGAGAAGACAGACCCCAAATTGGAAACACCTGCCTTTCTCTTCAAACACTAAGGGGCATTGACCTAAGTATATTAGGTCAACAAAAATACTCTTATTATTTTCGTATCTGTACTGGCTTGATCCATGGCCTTTCAATTTTGTTTGGTAGAAGACATTCAAACCAAAAGAGACTCCACATTAGCACCCACCTCCCCCAGAGCCTTTCCAGTCCAGCCCCACGCAGCTCGCAGCAATGGCCACTCTGCCCCCATAGCCAGAGCCCCACACAGGGTCTGGAGCTTGTACCTGCAGGAACGCCGCAGACGGCAAACAGACCCACGCGAGTGTCCCCATAGCCAGGAGCCCCACACAGGGTCCCCAGAGCTTGTACCTGCAGGAATGTCGCAGACGGCAAACAGGCCCACACGAGTGTCCCCGTTCACTGTCCACTTGAGGGTCTCACAGTTGGGCTGGCAGCTGTGATTCATAAATCGAGAGTAGTTTCCTTTGGGGCCAGCGTCAATTATACGGTCCTGGAAAGTCAAGCGATATACGAGATCAAGTGTTAGCAATCGTGTTATTTTTAAAGGGAATTTTCACCATCATAAGGCACATTGAACAAGTTGTGTTCCTTGTTGTACGGAAAACCGTGGTGTCCCGTGTCCACTGAGACAGGACACCCCCAAACCAGCCCTGTTTCTCTTGCTCACAGAGGACAGGTCAGGACCACATGGAAAGGACCGAGCCTTAGTGAGCGCCCAGAAGGACAGGACAGGGAGCCGGAGCTCCCAGCATCCTCCATGATGGCAAACAAGGGAGCTAAGGTCAACACCAACAGCCTAGCCAAGTGGCACTCAAGGACAAGAACAAGACTCACCCTGGCTGGGTGTGGTGGCTCACACCTGTAATCCCAGCACTTTGGGAGGCTGAGGCGGGCAGATCACCTGAGGTCAGGAATTTGAGACCAGACTAGCCAACATGGTGAACCCCCATCTCTACTAAAAATACAAAAAAAATTAGCTGGGCATGGTGGTATGCGCCTGTAATCCCAGCTACTCGGGAGGCTGAGGCAGGAGAATCACTTGAACCCGGGAGGCAGAGGTTACACAGAGTGGAGATTACGACATTGCACTCCAGCCTGGGCAACAAGAGCAAAAACTCACCCAACCAAAAAACCAGCAAGGGATGCAAAGAAACAATTCACAAAGAGCAAATCCAGGCAAAGGTGGAGAAACGCAGATCAGAGTGACAGTGCGCTCTGACTTTGCACCCATGGCGCTGATGTCACGTTGGCTGAGATGAGGGGGTGGCCGCAGGGCTGGCAGGAAGGCTTTCGAGAGAGCAATCTGATAAAGAGCCCTGGGAATCACAAATGCAAGCACAATGTGGTCTAGAACTGATCCACTGAAATCCAGGTATCTGGAGGCCAAAGGCAGGAACTGGAAACAATATATCCACCCAGCAGCGGGGGACGGACAGCCCCGGCCTCCACCCGAGGAGCCGCCAGATCCACCGCACAACCGCGTGGGGGAGAATCAAAAGGCCACATAAAGCATAATGGTCATGTGTTCACGCAAAACCACGTGTATGAATAGATAAATACAGGCATACGGACATCCATAAGCTAGCTGTCTCATGGTCCCAGGAAGCAGTAGGCTTCGGAGTCACTATTCACACGCCACCTCTGACACACCTGCCCACGCACCCAGCCCTGGTGCAATCTCCCAGGGTGCCCCTGTCTGGGACCGCTGGCCCCCTGTCCTTTCTATATACCCACACAGGCCATCCCTTTAAAACCAGAAATGGCACCAGAATGTGGTTCTCTGCAAGGTGCTTTTCACAATAATAAAATACACTAGTCAACCCAGAGTGCCACTCTTCAACACCTGCATGACACCCCCTAACACAGAAGTGGGGGTGCTATCCGCCCTCTGCAGATGCTTTGTCATGACGCACTGAGCCACGGTGCCGACATGCACATTGGCATGCACATCACTTCTGCAGGACACCAGGACAAGGACAGCATGGAGCATGCACCTGGGACATGCCACCAAAGCCAACAATGACAACCCCGGCCCCTGACGCCTGGCAGCACCATGTCTAACCTACATTCCTACCACTACCAGCAGGGCCCAGTGCCACTTCCTTCTTATCAGGCCAATTTTCATCTGTGGGTTGCCTGCCATGTCTTGACCCTGTTTTATTTATCTTAACTGATTTACAGATGTTCCCTAGATATTCCAAACATCAGACCCCTTTATAACAATGTGTTGGCCGGCCACGGTGGCTCACACCTGTAATCCCAGTACTTTGGGAGGTCAAGCATCACTTGAGGCCAGGAGTTTGAAACCAGCCTGGCCAACATGGTGAAACTCTGTCTCTACTAAAAAGACAAAAATGAGCCAGGTGTGGTGGTGGGCACCAGTAATCCCAGCTACTCGGGAGGCTGAGGCAGGAGAATCACTTGAACCTGGGAGGCAGAGGCTGCAGTGAGCTGAGACTGTGCCACTGAACTCCAGCCTAGGTGACAGAGTGAGACTCCGTCTCCAAAAAGAAAAAAAAAGTGTCGAAACCTTTCCCATAGCTTCCCAGCTCCCAAGGGAATCTTCCCTGCGCAATGCCTTTTCTCACAAAGCTGCAACTATTTTACCCTTTGCTTCGTGCATTTTCGGTTTGCTGAGTAGTTGCATGCAGCTTTTCCCACCACACAGATTATAACATCCATCTCCCCCTCTCCTAGCTGTTAATCCATCTGGAATTGACCTTTGTAAGTGGTGTGAGGGGAGGCATCAGTGCGTGGTACGTGGGCTGCCTAGCCCTGGCTTTGGCCACACTCCCCCCGGCCATCCACCTGGGTTTGGGCCCCGCTGGAGTCACAGGAACACCATGGGGAGCACTGTCACCCCCAGGGGACGCCCACCTTTCCCACAGCAAGGCTTCAAGATAAAGCACTGGCTAGACCTGCAGATCTTTCCTTCTACGTGGACTCTGAAGTTGCCTGTCCAGGTATATTTAAACGTTTTTGCTATTTTTATCGCGCTTACAACGAGCTTGCACTGGGGAAGATTTCCACCCTCACAGCCTCTCCTTTCCCAGCTGGGACTTAGCCCGTGTCACCACTAGTCCATGTCATCTCTCATGTCCTTCAGTGACACTGCCAAACTTTCCAAAGAAGCCTGCTGCATTCACATACATGCATCAGTGCTCTTTGTGGCTCTGCATACATGAGGAGGGTAGAGGAAAACCTGTGGACCTGGCCTCTCTCTGTTGTCACTACAGCTCACATGAGACCATCACCAAACACAGCCATCTCATTCTCCAAGAGACACCATTTGCCTCTTGCTGCTCTGCTGCAGCCTTAGCGGGGGACAGGAGTGGCATGAGCGTCCTGACTTATTTCTGAACCGGCCACAAGTGTCTGGCTCACCAAGCATCAGCTGGCAGCCGCTGATGTCCTTTAGCAAGCTAAACATAGTTGTAGTCCTGGCTTCTTGGGAAGTTTTTGTCAGGAATAGGTTTGAATTTTCTCAAATTAGCCTCTGGTGTTCATGAAAATGACCCTGGATTTGTTTTCCTCCTTTACCTACTGATAGGGTTGCTAAGCCCTCCTTGCGGTCCTGGGGTAAACCCCACTCAGTCACAAGGAACTGCTCTCCATGCTCTTCAGGTGCGCCCTGCCGGCTGGCACACACCCTCACAGGTCCCAGGCCCCCTCCTCCCCTGTTCACACACAGGTCCACACCCTGGCTCGGACCTCACGCCTCAGTACGTGTGTCTCCGAAAAATACACAGCACTGTTGTGGGTTTGTAAGAAGAGATTTACTTATTTCTATTGTTTGTTTTTGTTTTGTTTTTTAATTTCTAAGTCTCTGCTTGGTTTCTAAACACTTCCTCCAGTATATTCTGTCCTTCTTTTTGACGAGACGAATTCATGCTCATCATCTGTCCAGAATCTCTGCCTTCAACTAAGAGGCGAACTCACGGTCAGCTGTCTTCATTGGCCTTTCTCCTGGATCCCATAGGCTAGTGGGAAGGCCCTAAATTTAGGGTGCATCTCATCCCCAGTGGTGGCTCTGGTGTCAAAAAAGCCTTCTTCTGTGTCACTGAAAGTGGTGGGGCCTGAATTCCACCTTGTCTGAGAACAACTCTTTTCTTTGACTTTACGTTGGTATACCTTTGCCCGCAATTGTTTTTTTGATTGAGACAGGGTCTCCCTATATTGCCCAGGCTGGTCTCGAACTCCTGGACTCCAAGCAGTCTGCCCGCCTCAGCCTCCCAAAGTGCTGGGATTACTGGTGTGAGCCACTGAGCCCGGCTTGCCCACACTTTTATTTTTAACCTTCCAGAATCTTTGTTCCTTGCATGCTGCAGAGAGTTCGGTTTTATGATCCAATCTGGAAGTCTTTTAAGAAGTAAGTGAGCCCATTTCCTCTTTCCAGATATGCTGGGCACAGTTAGAACACATTCATGTCTTGCTTGTTTCTATGGGCTTTCAGCCTTTCACTGTGAGGCAGAGGGGCTGCTTGATCTCCTGCTGTTGGGGACTCTGTCCTCTCCTATTGGCGGCCCTTTACGTGCCCCGTCATCCTGCACGCCCACATGTAATGTCCCGGACACCCTTGCCCCTGCTTGTGCACACTGCAATCAGCCAGGATTTCCTCCCTCAAATGCCCCTCGAGCCCAGCTCTCATCAGTGGCATTATCTTCATGCTCTCCTTTGCTCCAGAACACACCTCAGCTTCTGCTCCCACCTGACTCAGCGGCTCTGGCTCACCGGTGTTGGGGATGAACTTACCCTCCTTTCTCCCTGCTCCTCCCACTGCCCCTTCTGGTGGGGGCGACATGCCCAGTACGCTGCTGCCACTGCCCATCCTGTTGCTGGAGCTCCACCTGATTCTGCTGGAGGCTTGGAGCTCATCTCTCAGCAGTTGACTCAGGAAGGACGCGTTCCTTTAATTCTCTATGCTCCAACCTGCATCTCTGTCGTTGTTACACCCAGAGAATCACACGGCTGAATGGACACCCCTGGCTCATTCCGTGGAGCCTATCCTGTCCGGGGCACTGGGTTCTACCATGAAGAGCCTCCAGCTGGCCCTATTTCTCCCCTTAGAAGCAATTTAGGTTTTTTTGTTTTGTTTTGCCTGCCTATCTACAGGATTCTTGGCTGTGCCCAGTCATCCTAATTATGATGTCACCCAATCTGACTCAGCCCCGCTGAACCACTCTCTGGCCTGCTTGAATGCACAGTGCCTCTCTCCTCAGCAGCCTCTGCCCCAGGCGCCACTCTCATCCTTCTCTCTTTCCTTCCTACCTTCCTTCTCTCTCTCTCTCCCAGGTTCTTTTGGCTGCACTCTGCTCACTCCCCACATCCACCCTCGTGCAGTCCTTGTGGTTCCTACTTTCTAGTGTGTTCCTTGAGGTTTAGGCTTTGCTTAGAAAATAATTTTCTTTTCCTTCTTTCACTCCTGAGTTCTACAAGTTCCCAATCTAGCTCTCCTTTCTGCCTGGCTATCTCTGAATCCTCATATTCAAAAAATTTGTGATGAATATTAGGGTGTAACTTTTATCTGCTTTGTGATAAAAATTTTTCTAAGTGGCTTTTCTCCATCTATAAGGAAGTTCTGCTGTTTTGGGTCAGGATTTTGTTTTTGTTTGTTTTAGAGACAGAATCTGTTGCCCAGGCTGGAGCACAATGGTCCAGGACCTTGGCTCCCTGCAGCCTCAGCCTCCTGGGCTCAAGCGATCCTCCCACCTCAGCCTCCTGAGTAGCTGGGACAACAGGCACATGCCACTGTGCCCAGCTAATTTTTATTATTATTATTTTTTAGTAGAGACAAGGTCTTGCTGTGTTGCCCAGGCTGGTCTCAAACTCCAGGCTGGCTTTAAGCAGTACTCCTGCCTCGGTCTCCCAAAGTGCTGGGATTATAGGCACACGCCATTGCACCTGGCTGGGGTTTTCTTACATAACCTTTTCATCATTCTCTGAACACGCTGGATTTCCTGGAGCGGGTACTGGCTGGATCCCAGGTTTGTCTCACTGCTGTCGGCTTGATGGAGGTCTCCTCACCACAGAACCCAAGTCTCTGTGGGCCCTCAGAGCCTTGGGTCCCTTTCTCTCTGCCTTCCAGAATGTTGCCTTCCTTTTGGAAGGTGATCCTTTCAAAGATGCGTCATCTCTTCTTCCCAGGAACTCCCCATGCCTTCTTTTCCCACTGCTCCCTTTCAACTCTCAGCTCTGCTGCGAGCAGGCCCCAAGTGCTTGCTTTGGCTGCCAGGCCACACTCCCACATCTCTGCACTCCCTGTGCTCAGGCGACACTGCAGGTCTCCAGTACTTTTCTCTGCTTGTTGGACTTCAGTGGATGGGTCTGTTTGACCCATAGTTTCAATGAAGATGTACTTTGTGTACATTTTTTGTTCTGGAAGTGAGCAGCTGCCATCTGCTACCAGAATCCTATGAATAGATTTGTTTGGCTGTGAATCACATTCTCTTAAAGTTTTTTCTTTGAACACTACCTTTAGGATCTTTCCAAACTGTCAGGTGTGCATCTCATCTAGTTCTTCCTCTCCATGCTGTCTCCTGTGTCTCCTCCACTCCAGTAACTACAAACATTAAGGCCTGTGGGAGCCTTTCCTTGTTACTATGTACTAACCCTAATGTGAACCTTAGTCTTAACTTACACATTTAAACCACTTACATATATTGTGATAATTGACATTTTGATTTTTTTTTAATCTGTGCTTTCTCATTACTATTATTTCTCCTTCCCCCATCTTCCTCCCTCAGGTTCTACTAAATTGACTTTTCCTCACTCTCCTTTTTACCCTTTAATGGTGTGGAAGTTACACCTTCCACTTCTATTCATTTAGCAGTTTCCCATGTAGGTGTCACATGTATACTGTGACGAAGTCTAAGGTTAATAAATCTCTTCCCTCCACCCTCACAAAACAAGCAGCTCACTCTGGCATCACCACACTCCTGATGCTCCCTGTGACCGTCAGTGTTCAATGCCTCCTCCTTTTCATCTTCCTTCTTCCTGCCATGCAGTCATCATCATCCACCATAATTTGACACAACCTGACTTATTTAAGACATATCCACATACCCACAAACTTGTCTGTTCACCCTTACTTCTTGGATCTCACATTTAACTTCTGACATTCAATGTTCTTCTTCCTAAAATATCTCATTATTTCGTTCAGCTAAATTATATTGATGGTCAGCTCTCTCCATCTTTGTCTGAAGTCACAGATAAGCAAGGCACTAGAATGCAAGGTCTAGGGTTATGTTCCTTGGTGTGTAATTCTTTTAATATGCTGCCAATTTGGTTTGCAAGCACAGATGCTCCACTTGAACCTGTCCCAATTTCTCTCCCAGACAGTATCAAATAACTGAAATCTCCCAGATCACCCATCCTGACAATAAGACACCAGACTGACCACCTGCTGCCTGTTGACCAACTCCTGTATAACGACTTGAGTCAGCTGGGAAGATGGATTTGAGGCTGGTCTCCCATCTGATGTCACCCACATGAAAGCCCTTCTTCTCTGGCAATACTGACTGTCTCGGTGATTGGCTTTCCCTGCGGTGAGAAGGCAGACCTAGGCTGAAACCTCCGTGTCTGGTAACACTTATGATGGGGCTATGTCCCAATAAACCCACTGTTAAGTTGGAAATATCTTTTTTTTTTTTTTTGAGACAGAGTCTCACTCTGTCACCCAGGCTGCAATGCAATAGCGTGATCTCAGCTCACTGCAATCTCCACCTCTCGGGTTCAAGCGATTCTCCTGCCTCAGCCTACTGAATAGCTGGGATTACAGGCACCCACCACCACGCCCAGCTAATCTTTGTATTTTTCGTAGAGATGGGGTTTCACCATATTGGCCAGGCTGCTCTCGAACTCCTGACCTTGTGATCTGCTGGCCTAGGCCTCTTAAAAGTGCTGGGATTACAGGCATTATTAGCCACTGCACCCGGCCTAAATTGGAAATACCTTAAGTCACAAATGCATTTAATATACCTAATCTACCAAACATCCTAACTAGCCTGCCTACATCAAATGTGCTCAATGACACTGGCTTACAGTTGGGGAAAATCATCTAACATAAATTTGAATGTCCCACGTAATTTACTGAACCCTATACTGGAAGTAGAAAACAGAATGGTTGTATGGGCACAGCTTCCACCGAATGGGTATCACTCTCACGCCATCGTAAAGTCAAAAAATCGTACGGCAAACCGCCCTAAGTTGGGGCAGTCTGTATTTTGGTGATTTTTCCATCAATGTTCATACGGGACATTGGTCTGTAGTTTTTCTTTTTTTTTTTTTTTTTGAGACGGAATCTCGCTCTGTCGCCCAGGCTGGAGAGCAGTGGCGCGATCTCGGCTCACAGCAAGCTCCACCTCCTGGGTTCACGCCGTTCTCCTGCCTCAGCCTCCTGAGTAGCTGGGACTACAGGCGCCCGCCACCACGCCTGGCTCATTTTTTTGTATTTTTAGTAGAGACGGGGTTTCACCATGTTAGCCAGGATGGTGTCGATCTCCTGACCTCGTGATCCGCCCACCTTGGCCTCCCAAAGTGCTGGGATTACAGGCTTGAGCCACCGCATCCGGCCTGTAGTTTTTCTTGTAGCATCCCTGTCTGACTTTGGTATCAGGGTAATGCTGACCTCATGGCATGAGTTTGGAAATGTTCCCTCCTCTTTAGTTTTTCTGAAAGAGTTTCAGAAGGATTGGTATTAGTTCTTTTGTAAGTGTTTGGAAAAATTAATCAGTGAAGCCACCAGATCCAGGACTTTTCTTTGTTGGGAGATTTTTTTTTTTTTTTTTGAGACAGAGTCTCATTCTGTCACCCAGACTAAAGTGCAGTGGCACAATCTCGGCTGACTGCAACCTCCACCTCCCAGATTCAAGAGGTTCTCCTGCCTCAGCCTCTTGAGTAGCTGGGATTAGGCACAAGCCGCCACACCTGGTTAACTTTTGTGTTTTTAGTAGAGATGGGGTTTTACCACATTGGCCAGGTTGGTCTCAAACTCCTGATCTCAAGTTATCCACCCAACTCAGCCTCCCAAAGTGCCGAGATTAAAGGCGTGAGCCATCACGCCCAGCCTGTCAGGAGATTTTTTAATTACTGAGTCCATCTCTTTACTAGTTATAAGTCTATTCTGATTTTCTATTTTTTTCATGACTTAGTCTTGGTAGTTTGTTTCTAGGAATTTGTCTATTTCATCTCAGTTATCCAATTTATTGGAGTACAGTTGTTCACAGTACTCTCTTATAATCCTTTTTTATTTCTGTAGAAGCAGTAATAATGTCCTCACACACCCAGTTCTGATTTTAGTTATGTGAGTCTTTTCTCTTTTTTCCTAGTCCATCTAGTTAAAGGTTTGTCAATTTTATTGATCTTTTTAAAGAACCAACTTTTGGTTTCATCGATTTTCTTGAGTTTTCCAATTCTCTATATAATGTTATAACTTGAATTTATACAAGCTGAACTTTAATAACATAAAAACCCTGCTCCTTTACAGCTCTGTCCCCACCACTTTCAGTCGCTGATGTCACAAAATCACACTTTTATATACTGAGTGCCCTAAAATATGAGCTGGTAATTCATGAGTAAAACTAGTAATGCATGAGTAGCTTAAATTATACAGAAAACAAAATGTTAGAATTTACAAACTAGATTAAAATACCAGCTTTTAAACTAGTAATTTTTTTATAAATGTATGTCTCTCTTTTTTTTTTGAGACAGAGTCTCGCTCTGTTGCCCAGGTTGGAGTGCAGTGGCATGATCTTGGCTCAACTGCAAGCTCCGCCTCTCGGGTTCACGCCATTCTCCTGCCTCAGCCTCCCGAGTAGCTTGGACTACAGGCGCCCACCACCACACCCGGCTAATTTTTTTGTATTTTAGTAGAGATGGGGTTCCATCTCTACGTGTTAGTCAGGATGGTCTCGATCTCCTGACCTCGTCATCTGCCCACCTCAGCCTCCCAAAGTGCTGGGATTACAGGCGTGAGCCACCACGCCTGGCCCTAAATGTATGTCTCTTAAATCATGTAGACAACAAACAAACAAATGGAGTTATAAACCACTGTTACAACAATACAAACTTTTATAGCTGACCATTATTTACTTTGAGATCTTTCTTCTTCATACAACTTGTAGTTACTGTACAATGTCCTTTCATTTCAACCTACAAGGCTTCTCTTCATTACCTCTCTTGACCATTACTTGCAGGGCGGGTCTAGTGCTAAAAAACTTCAGCTTTTATCTGGGAATGTCTTAATTTCACCCTTACCTTTGAAAGACAGTTTTACTGCATATAAGAGTCTTGGTTAACATTTTTTTTTCTTCTTTTAGCACTTTGAATACATTGGCCCACTGCCTGTAGGCCTTCAAAATTCCCGATGAGAAATGTGATGATGATACCTCACTGAGGATCCCTTGTGGTAAAATGTGCTGATACCTCACTGAGGATCCCTTGTGCTGTGGTTTAGCTTTGTGTCCCCACCCACATCCCATCTTGGATTGTAATCCCCAGGTGTTAAGGGAGGAGCCTGGTGGGAAGTCACTGGATCATGGGTCAGTTTCTTCCATGCCATCTCACGATAGTGAGTTCTCTCAAAATCTCACGGTTTTATAAATGGTAGTTTTTCTGGGGCTCTCACACACTTCTCTCCCGTGCCACCATGTGCAAAGGTACCCTTCGCCTTCACCACAATTGTAAGTCTCCCGAGGCCTCCCCTGTGATGTGGAACTGTGAGTCATCGATTAAACCCTCTTCCTTTATGAATTACCCAGTCTTGGGCAGTATCTTTAAAGCCGTGTAAAAATAGACTAGTCCACCTTGTATGTAATTAGTAGCTTTCTTCTTGCTGTTTTCAAGATTCTTTGTCTGGTTTTCGAAAGTTTGATTATAACATGTCTCAATGTAGGTCTCTCTGAGTTTGTCTTACCTGGAGTTCATTGAGCTTCTTTAGATGTTTATATTCATGTGTTTCATCAAACCTGGGAAGTTTTCAGCCATTATTTTTTCAAAAGTTGTCTCTGCCTCTTTCTCTCTTTACCATCTGGGACTCCCACAATAGAGATGTTGGTCTGTTTGATGGTAGCCCACATGCCCCTTAGGCTCCGTTCACTTTTCTTCAATCTTCTTTTCTGTTTCTCAGGTTCAACAATTCTTTTTTGTTTGTTTCTCTTTATAGGTTTTCTATCTCTTCATTGATACTGCCATTTTGTTCATACATGATTTTCTTGACTTTCTGCAGGTTTTCCTTTAGTTTTCTCAGCATCTTGAAGACAGATGTTTTAGAGTCTCTGTCTAGTAGATCTGTCATCCGGCCTTTCTTTTAGGGACAGTTTCTGTTTATTTTGTTTTCCCTTGAAATGGGCCATATTTTCCTGTCTCTTTGTAGGGTTTTTTTTTTTTTTTTTTTTCCTGAACACTGGACAAGTAAGTCTAATAAGTCTAATAATGTGGTAACTCTAGAAATTAGATTCTTTCTCCCCTTGCCCTGGGTTTGCTGTTTGTGTTATTTTTATTTATTGTTCTTGTTTCCTTTTGATTGTTGCAGGCTGTTTCTATGCAGAGGATCAACCCGAGATGTAAATTTAAGGTCTTTTCAGATCTTTTTTGAGCATGTACCTTTACCTGAGCGTGCACAGTCACTTTCTAATTTTCTAAATTATCTACTTTTCCCCAAAGCTGTTTTTGAATGTCCTAGTCTTTTAATGTCTGGCTCCCAAAAGGAGAAAAACAGAAAAATGAAAGAGGAGGGCAATTGGTGCTGGCCCTTTAAATCCTCTTGAAGATACATCAGCTGGAGGGGAGGGGCTTGTAACAACTGAGGGAGGTGTAACAACAACGGCAGCCCACCTCTTTGTCTGCACCTCTGTGATCAGAAGCAGCAATCAGGGATCCTGAGCACAGATACCCACTATTTGGAGAACAGGATCCTTCTTGCTCACCTTGCACACAGCTTGAGGGGTTCAGGGTGTGTTTATGGAGATACATATGGATATATGTATACACACACACATTTTTTCCCTGATCCTTTGAAAGTCAGTTACCGATATCTGACCTCTGACCCTAAACGCATCACAAGTCATTCTCTTGCGCAGCCACAACACCTTCCACACCTACGAAATTTAACATGAAGAACAGCGTCTTGTCCAAATTAAAATTTTTCCCACTGCCCCCAAAAGCATACTTTATAGCTCCTCATCCCAGATTCAGGCTCTGATCAAGAAGCACACACTTCCTCTGGGTACTTCTTCAGTTACTCTCTTTTAACTCAGGATTCTTTTGTCCTTCATGACACTGACTTCCTTGAAAGGTCTAAACCCCACGACCTGCAGTGATTGACACAGAGCCTAGTGCTCGCTCGGAGCAGGCTCCACTGGCCACTGCTGCCCCACTACTGCAGAGGTAGGGGATTTAGCTTCCCCAGGGACCACCTGACAAGGTCCCTGGAACCACTCTTATTTCCACAGCAGCCCTTTCTCTCTAGATCTCATCACATCTGTCTTCCATGAATTGTTCAGCATTTTTTATCTGTGATCATTGTCTATCTGATTTTCAAGCACTATTATTAATCTACTCTTTTAAAAATAGCCAGACTTTTCTACTAGACGACGAGCTTAAGGGCAACAAAAGGCAGAAACATGTATTCTATCTCCCTTCCTTTCAAAGACCACTCAGGCACTGAGGAGGCCACACTTCCCCAGCTGAAGTCATCCAGAAGCCAAAAGCCTGCTGTGTGAGGGAAGGGATGACACACACCCCCACGGGGCTGTGGCCTTTTAAGGAGCTGCCCTGGAAGGGCCCGGCAACACCTGTCAGGGTTGGGCATCAGGCCCAGAGCTGAGCACTCCAGATGCACTGTCTTTTATCCATGCCCACTTTTACACAAATCATCCCATCCTCCTTTTCCTGAGAACACTGATCCCTCTAGTACCTAGGTTCCAAAATGCTTAGAAACATGGGCTTCACACAAGCAACAACCAACCAAAAACGATTCTGCTACACAACAGAGAAGATGCTGAGACCTTACCAAAGAGCACTGAAAATTAAAAAATAAAATACAACCTTTTTGAAAAAACAAAAGAAGATGCTCAGACTTCCTCATCTGTGTCCTCTCTACTTCCCTGCCCTGTACGAAGGCTGCCTGGAAGGCCCTGCATGCACACCTGGACGAGCAGAGCCTCAGGGTGCCTGAGTGCTGAGAGGTGGTTAGCTGTAGCCGTCTGGTGCAGCTGAAAGACATGCTGCGCCTCAGAAGAAATCATGCAGATGTTTGAAAATAAGCAGCCAAGGAGAGAAATGTTGGCGCTGCCACAGGGCAAAGTCCAGTTCTCCCGGTGACCATCAGGGCTCCAGGTCCAGGACACTGCAGAAGCTCACAGTGGGCACCCTTCCACGTTACCTTGTCTATAGTGAGCATGTAGAAGTGGGTGATGTCATTCTCATGTGCGTGCTTGATTCTCGCCATGCACTCCTCCTCATCGATCAGCTCCCCGACGTACTCGTTAACAAATTCTCCCTGGAAATCACAAGAATGTGGCCATGACAAAAAGCGTGCTGACCAATCCTCAGTGTTGGGGCTCAAGACTCCCTATCATGATCACTTAGAACGGGCACCACACACATCAGCATACCTCCATGGAGGGCGCATACAAAGTCTTCATAAATTAAATTCAAAGGATCTCAGACATATCTGTATGTAAAGGTTGCCAATGAAAAATGTATTAAGTATTCATGCAGTGGCAACATGCCAACCCTTGCTTCTTACATGACCTTGTCTCAGGAGGGCTGTCTGATAACCAAGCTTCTACATAACCCACTTTACACGGTGATCTCCACAACAGAAAAAATGGCTACAAAGTATCTGACAGGATATACAGCAAGTCTGGGTGAATCAGCAGTCAGGCAGGTGAGGAACAAGGATGCTGGGGAGGTGTTTCTAAGCAACCTTTTGTGCTGTTGCTGGACCTGGCACCAGGCTTATGAACATTCTGTGCTGGATCAGCCCTGGTATGGACCTGGAGTCTGAGACCACCCACCCCTAGGCCATGCCAAAACACATCAGGGTCAGCAGTTCCACATGTCTCTTAGTCCCTGGATGTCCTTGGGATGCAGTCTGGGAGCAGATGCAGGAGGTCAGCAGTCCTGGTGTCTACCAACAGCTTGGTCCTAGACTGTGCCAGGACCACCCCTCCCAAGAGCAATCTCCTTACGCCTGCCTGGTGAGTGCTCCCAAGCACCTGGCTGCTAGCCCAGAGGAAAATGGGTCACTTCATGAATCTTCCATTTCATAAAAATAACCATCAGAATTCTGACATAAGGCATGCTTTAAGGGAATGTATGAGTTTTAGCAGATATCTTTCATGTAACATTTTAGAATATTCAATTGTAATAATTCAATTCAAAAAAATATTTCAGGTCAGGCACCAAGGCCCTTGCCTATAATCCCAGTGCTTTGGGAGGCCTAGGCAGGAGGATGGTTTGGGGCCAGGAGTTTGAAATCAGCCTAAGCAACATAGCAAGACCCTATCTCCAAAAAATATAAAATTATTAGGGCATGGTCGTCTACGCCTGTAGTCCCAGCTGCTTGGGAAGCTGAGGTGAGAGGATGGCTTGAGCCCAGGATTCTGAGGCTGCAGTGAACTACAATCATGCCACTGCCCTCCGGTCTAGATGATAGAGAGACCCTGTCTCAAAACAAAAACAAAAAATTTTTTTCCAAAAAATACCATTCTCACATGAATACAAAACCACCACAAGCAAACCTAAGTCTAATTCCCAGTGAACCGTAATTTCTCAAAAGCAGGGGAGGCGATAATGGCACATACCTTTCTGATGTCCCTCTTGGCGACCAGGCCCCACCCTTTGCCATCTGTCTTGATGATCTTGGTCTCTGGGTACTGTCGCTTGGTGAAGCACTGGTTCTGGCAGAACTCGCCTGCGGGACACACCTGCGGGTGGCACTCAAACATCAGCATCCTGTTCAGACATTCCGAATCAAAGCCACAAGGATTCTCATCTGTGGGCTTGCAGTTGCACTTAGGGATTTCTGAAATATCCGCTGTGTAGATCTGGACTTTCCCATAAGGCTTATTCACCTGCAGGGAAGGAGTAAGCTGTCTTGGCCCACAAATGAATGAAGAGCCTTCCGGATACCCTGGCACGCCCACCACGGCCTCTCCTTACCCAGCCTCCAGGTGTCCTTTTAGAAAGTTTCAGAGGTCCGACTGGGACACACTCCTCAGAACAGCCCTCCCCAGATCCCAGAGGAGCTCTCCTCTGCCTTCTTAGCACAGGAGGCAGGCAGGGCAACCCAACGCCCTCTCACGTTATTTTATCTTAGTGTCTGTGCTCCTCGTTGATGAACAAGAGCTGACACGTATCCAGTCAGGCCATTGTAAGATGAAGAGAGAAAACGCATGTTGACTGCTTAGTACACTGCAGGGTGTCCAGCAAACGCTGGGTAAGAGCTCTTCTGAGCAGCTTCCCGACCCATCTCTCTGACTCTTCCTTTACCAAGCACCAGCAGCGAGCCACATGGGAGGCCACCCCAGGGGGAGCAGTACTGGGCAAGGGGGCACAGCCTCTGCTCTCATGACCTTGTGGTTTATCATTAGTGAAAGACAAGCAACCAAATAATAAAGCAGTAGAGATAGTTGAAAATCCGCTGGGGTAGAAATGCACAATCTTAGGAAAGAGGTGGCGAAAGACACCCCTTTCGATGCTGTGGTGTGACAAACTGTACCCTTCGGAGAACAATCTGGGAATATTCTCCAAGAATCTAAACATTTCAGGCTCTCTGACCCTGTGATTCTGTTTCTGGGAATCCATCCCAAAGAAAATACTATATAAAGATGAACACAGAGTGCTTTCTTTACACACAAAGATATTGACTGTAGCCCACATTTTACAAGCAAAGGCAGAGCGAGCACTTGACCTCCGGCACACTGATCACAAACACTCGTCAGGAACGGCCACAAGCCTCCTGGGGATGCGGCCCAAGAGGCACCAGCTCTGAGTGCAGGCAGCCCTGAGGGGCCTGGAGCTCTCACAGAGCCCTGCCCTGGCTGCATTTCCTCCTGCTCTCCTGCTGGGGCTCTCGAGCTCACTAGAATAAACACAGAACTGGGAAAGCCCCCCACCCCACACCCCGCCTTGGTCTCTGAGGTAGAGGATCTACGCCTTTGGGGCTCGGTCACTGAGCCCTGCTCCCATGTGACCGACTCCCAGCACTTAGCAACAGCCTGGTGGAGGTGGGAGGCTCATCCCTCAGCTCCTCCTGCTCCAAGCAGCCCGGTCAGGACTGTCACCCCAACTCCTTCGCTAGCTACCAAGCCAAGCCTCATGCTCCAAGGCGGAACCAAGAACCCCCATGCAGACCCCCCATGCCATCTGCTCATGGTCTCTTGCGAGGCCATCCACGCCAGGCACCACAGATCCTGGCTGGTGACAGTCCTCTCCCCAGCCATAGCCTGGCTGTGCCTGAGAACCGCTCACAGCCCTTGGGGAAAACTCCCTCCACACGCGTGCATGCAGCTCCCACACGCCACCTTGATGTGCTTGTATGGTGGGGGCTTGCGCTCGCTCTCCTGTGTTTCTCGGGCTTCCCTCTGAAGCTTAATTTCACGAAAACGAGCTTCAGCTTCTTGCAGTGCTAAAAAGTCAATGAAATAGGAGTAAGGATTTTAGTAAATAAAGGTAACTACCTTTCAAGCTCCATATTTTTATAGTTCACTCTAAACTTTCAATGTTAAGTATTAGTTTCTGGTTCCCATAAAACTAGAGTCTATGAACAACTGGCAGTGGGCAGGTATTTTTAAATGCGGCCAAGTGTGGGAGGCAGAGGAGTGCTCCGAGAACAGTCATCACCTCTCTACGAGGCAGGCCCAGGGCGGAGTTCTATCAGGAGCTCCCTGTCCTCCACTATGGCCTAAGGACAAAGCACCAGGGTCAAAGCCTGGGACTTGCTGTTCTCAGACAGAAAATAAAAATGCACCTGAGGCCAGGTGCGGTGGCTCACACCTGTACTCCTGTAATCCCAGCACTTTGGGAGGCCGAGGCAGGTGGATCACCTGAGGTCAGGAGTTCAAGACCAGCCTGGCCAACATGCTGAAACCCCATTCTCTACAAAAAAAAAAAAAAATTAGCCAGGCATGATGGCAGGTGCCTGTGGTCCCAGCTACTTGGGAGGCTGAGGCAGGAGAATTGCTTGAACCCAGGAGGTGGAGGTTGCAGTGAGCCGAGATCACACCATTGCACTCCAGCCTGGGCCACAGTTGAGCAAGACTCCGTCTCAAAAACAAAACAAAACATGCAGCTGAGCTCCTCTTGAAGTGAAAGGGGCTCTGAGAGATGAACCACAGGCTCAAGCAAGAACAGAGGAAACACAAACCCCTACCATCCGTCCTGAGAAGGAGGCCAGTCCCATGTCAACACTGGACGTGTCCTGTGGTCTGCCCTGTTTTTGCGGCCGCAAGTCAGCCACAAAGGGGTCTGGCACTACAGGACACCCACATCCATAGTCAGGAGACTTCGCCGACGGTCGCGCCAAATACATCAGGCCACCTCTCAATTTCGTCTTGCCCTCTTAATAATTTTTAAAACTCTTTCAATGCCTACCTGTTCTTTATGAGACCTCTTGAGTGCCTACCATGCACTCCTCCTACCACTCAGTGCAGCCTGCAAAGCTTTTGGCAGCACAGAGCTAACAGAGCTTTAAATGCGTGGGTCCCCGCCTGCAGCCACACAGGAGCAAGCACTGACCTGGCTGCAACACAGCATGTGCTTCTCCTGAACGAGCCACATGCACACCCTGGGTTTTCCCTGCTGACCTCATTCTCTCTCAACCTGTGTCATAAACACCAGTTCCTCCAGTGAGGGGTCACACCCCATCCTGCCTCCCACAAACGTGGGTCGCCAGCTGGCCATGCCACGTCGTTGCTCCTGCCTCCCCGCAGCTGGGGAAAGAGGCCAAGCACCTTGTCTGCTTGACCACCCGATTCCTCATGCGCTGAAAGGCAAAGTGAGCCCCCAAGAGCCTGCTGCACAAGGTCCAGACAACAGGACCCTTCCTTCAGATCTGCATTTTACATAAAGGCAAGCCATGGAACATTTCTGTAAATTAGTACTAAAAATAATTTCTGAATCATAGGTTTACAGAATTTTAATGGAATTAATCACAAACCAATGTTACAAAAGTTATCAGTGTATCTTACTGTATGCTTAACAAATAAACCAGACTGCAAACTTTTTCCTAATTTAAAAATACAGATTGAATGTGTAGTCTAGTATTTTCTACAAAGATCAAATTTTAAAAAATAGAAATTAGGGGTAAGAAAATGCATGAGAGTGCTGTCTCACTCTCTATCTGAAAATCTCCGTACCGTTTTTGAAGACTCTTCCGATCCCTCTGACCCCCTGGTAGCGGCTGCCCCGGTCCCCCTCCATGTACGGGAACACTCGCGCCTGATGCGTCCAGTAATAATCTTTAGACCCAAAGAAAAACACAGGGAATTCTCCAATCTCGTGCTTCATTTTCTGAATATTTGGGGGAACATTTTTGGGATGGCAAACTTCTGCCGGCCACCATCTATTATAAATATTAAAAACAGGATTCACAGACTCCTCAGAGAGAGCGACAATAATTTCAATACTTTAAGTACTGTAAAGTGAACACATGTGAACAGAAAAAACATAAAAGCATACGATTCTATGTCTCACACCTGTAGTTCCCAAGTTTCACCCAAATGATATCCTGGAAGTGCAGCTTCTTCCCAGCCCTGCAGTCATTGCAGAACCAACTGCCATCAGGCATCTCGATGTTCAGGCAGTCAGGGTGGAAGGCCGCTGGGCAGGACTCGCAGCACAGAAGGCTCCCCCCTGCAAGAGGAGGGCGAGGCAGGCAGGCTTAGCCTGTCTGTTATGGCTCAGCCCAGATTCAGTGCTTCACAATCTACAGCTATTACAGCCTTAACTTATAAACATCAGTTTAAAAACAGCGATCTGTACATTAGCACAAAAGCAAACGTCATTTTCACCACAAATAATTTCCTGTATGTTTGCAAAATGATTACAATTAATTGAGAACTACTGTGATATACTATGAATGTGAAGACGCAGAGAACACTGTCAACATCAGTGAACACAGCACAGACAAGGAATGAACCTGCCTTGATACCTGGCTCCTGGGAGTGAAGAGGCGTGTGCCGCAGACACCCCCAGGCCCCTCACCTTTGGAGCACACAAAGCACCAGCTCACGTTGACGTGGGCGTGGTGTCGCTTCCCCTTCCGAGCAGTGAAGTGGGCAGTGCAGATGATGCTGTTGGAGGCGATCACTGAGCATCCTGCTGCCAGACAAGCATCCCCGCTGTGATAGGCAACGGGGCAGCGGACACACCGCATCATTTTACCTGAAGGCAAAGAAACACACCCTAAGGACCCCGAACACTGACTCCAATCATAGTGAAAGGAGCAATTAATAATTACTCAGCCTCCATGAATTTGAAAAGTTAATACTAAAATTAAATGGAGGTATTTGATTTAAAAAAAGCTTTCAGAGCAAAGGTGCTTCAAAACAATGTTTGAGAAAATGGTCATACATCTAAAATGCTGTGTTTTTTCAGCCTGGGCACTGCAGGCATCTGGGGCACGTGGGCAGCCATCCTAGGCATTGTGCAGTGTTGAGCAGCATCCCCGGCCTCTACTCACTAGATGCCAGGAGCACATCCACAAAATATCCCCAGACATTGCCAAATGTCCCCTGGAGGACAAAATTGCCCCTGATAAAGAACCACTGGTGTCAAGAAGTACAGACAACCTGCCACCCTCATCCCACACACTTAACATTAGACAATCCAAATGTAATTTAATATAAAGATGTTTTCTTACATATAATGGGCCATTAAAACCAGAGCAAACAGGTTGGGCATGGTGGCTCATGCCTGTAATCCCAACACTTTGGGAGGCCCAGGTGGGAGGATTTTTTGAACCCAAGAGTTCAAGACCAGCCTGGGCAACACAACAGAGCGACCTCATCTCTACAAAAAAATAAAATTAGCCAGGCATCGTGGTCCACACCAGGTGGGAGGATCACCTGAGCCTGGGAGGTCAAGGCTACAGTGAGCTGTTATCACGCCACTGCATCCTAGCTTCAACAACAGAAGGAGACCCTGTTTCAGAAAAAAGAAAAGAGGTCAGAGCAGTGGCCTAATAGTTCAAGACCAGCCTGGGCAACATGGTGAAACCTCATCTCTACAAAAAAATTCAAAAATCGGCCGGACGCGGTGGCTCACGCCTGTAATCCCAGCACTTTGAGAGGCTGAGGCAGGTGGATCACCTGAGGTCAGGAGTTCAAGACCAGCCTGACCAACATGACAAAATCCTGCCTCTACTAAAAATACAAAAATTAGCCAGGTATGGTGGTACGTGCCTGTAATCCCAGCTACTGGGGGGCTGAGGTAGGAGGATCACTTGAACCTGGGAGGTGGAGGTTGCAGTGAGTTGAGATCATACCACTGTACTCTAGCCTAGGCAACAGAGGGAGACTCCATCTCAAAAAAAAAAAAAAAAAAATTACAAAAATCAGCCAGGTATGGTGGCATGTGCCTGTAGTCCCAGCTACTCAGGAGGCTGAGGCGGGAGGACGGCTTGAGGCTGGGAGGTCAAGGAAGCAGTGAGCTCTGATCGCACTGCACTCCAGCCTGGGTAACAGAGCGAGACTCTATCTCTATGAAGGGGAAAAAAAAAAAAAAAAGCCAGGACAAACAAAATCTATCAAAATGGTCCAAAGGTTGCCCCTCTCCTAAAGTTAAGCATCTTTAGGGTGATATTTAGGATGGAAAGAAGAAAAAGGGGGACAGTTGCCGGGCGCGGTGGCTCAAGCCTGTAATCCCAGCACTTTGGGAGGCCGAGACGGGCGGATCACAAGGTCAGGAGATCGAGACCATCCTGGCTAACACTGTGAAACCCCGTCTCTACTAAAAATACAAAAACTAGCCGGGCGAGGTGGCGGGCGCCTGTAGTCCCAGCTACTCCAGAGGCTGAGGCAGGAGAATGGCGTAAATCCGGCAGGCGGAGCTTGCAGTGAGCTGAGATCCGGCCACTGCACTCCAGTCCGGGCGACAGAGCGAGACTCCGCCTCCAAAAAAAAAGAAAAAAAAAGAAAAGAAAAAGGGGGACAGGTCCTTTGTCAAAGAAAACCCAACCCAGCTGATGTCCAGTTAGTCACTCAAGATAATGAATGCTCTTTGGTGACAATCCCAAGAGCCCACCTTCCCAAGCGCCCATGGGCCTGCATCTGAACCCACAGCAAGGCTGCGCAGGTGCACCTGTACCTTTTGACGGCCTTGGGTTTGAAGGGTTGGAAGCGTGGCAGCTCACACAGCTGTGAAGGGGGCAGCGGAAACCTCGGCTCTCAAATACAGTCAGAGGGTATTTTTTCACACAAGCCTCATGGTAAAATTTTCCACATTGAGTTACCACACAGCGCTTAACATCTGTCTTGCTCTCTTTACACACGAAACATGAGTGAATCCCTAACAAAAAGTTAAAGAAGGGGTGGAGAGAGAGGTGCAAAGAACAAGAATTAAATTGCAGTTCTGAGCCACTAAAATCAAGCAGCTCCTCTTCAGAGGCAGCCACGTTGCTAAAGCACCTGGCCCTGTTTCCAACCTTGCTCACTAGTCCAAGCATTCTCCAACAAAAAAGCCATCAAGGATTACCTTGCTGCAATCTGAGCTCCAGCTTCACCTGAAATACAGGAGAATCTTACTAGGCAGCCTGGCTGGGAAGGCCCAGTTTAACCAGCAAGAAGCTTGAAGGAAGGGGCTCCTATGAAAAGAGGCCTTTCCTCCTCGAGAGCAGCTGGCCAGTGGTGGAGCCGTCACTCATGATTCTGGGCAGGCAGACAGACACTCCCAGAAGTGAGGTGCTGCTGTGGGACTGCCACGGCCTGGGAGACTCTCCAGGTGTCTTCCTGACCCAGGAAGTTTTCTGACACGAGCTAGGAGACTCCTTGGGCCCAGTGAGTAGGCAGGAAGGGCCATGGCTGTGCAGCTGTCCTCTCATCATTCTCACAGACCCCAGACTGTGCCAGGCGGCACCTGATGCAGTAACATGGAGGCAGAACAACAGCACTGACAACTCAGGACAAGCCTGGAGGTATTCTTTCTGTTGAAACTGAGGCTCAAGGTAACACTGTGTCTTCGTAAAGAACTCTATGTTCCTATGGACTTTAGTGTTCGGTGATCAACCAGGTTACCCGTACCCTTAATGCTGCACTGTCTGAGCGGCAGTGCCCTGTGGTGGCCGCCTCACACACAGCACAGGCTCAGGCCAGCCCACGGGATGAAAAGCCCATGACCTATCATCCCGCCCCACCCTGCCCGCCACCTGATGGAAAGGTACCAAGGGGGCACATAAGATTGAAATCAGAGCAAACCCTGCAGCCACTGAGAGGTGGGTACACCTGCCAGGTGCGGGCTGCAAGCTCCAGAGAGGGCCAGGTGGTAGAGATGGGGAGGGAGCTTGTCCACTGCAGGCACCTCAGGGCAGGACTTTGTGCAGGGGGTTGCAGGAGCAGGTGGCCGGCCAAGCTGCAGAGCTGCCCGCCCGTGGGAACTTGCCTGAGGCACACTCGCTGCAGGTGAACCTCCCTTCTGGCCTCCGGGAAAGCCCAAGGCAGGCGAGGTGGAAAGCTCCGCAGCAGGGTCCTTCACAGAGCAGGAGGCTGCCTGGCTTCTCACACAGCTGCGGGGGCAGAGCAGGCGGGTAAGCAGCGCCCAGCAGTCCCTTCTGCACCTCTTACCACAAGGTAAGCCGTCTGCTTCTGTCTCCAGTAGCAGAAAATCCCATTTTGCTACTCAAGGATATAGAACAACATGCATGGGCAAACGTCTGGCCCGAACAGAACGAACAAATACATTATCAGATTAAAACCAGATGACTGTTACAGAAAGAGGCCAGTCCTTAGCAATGGCAAAGGAAACAACAGGATCACAACCCTGAAGGATACATCCAAGATATTTTAAATCAGATTTGAAAATCAACAGAAATCAAAGGCATCCTAATCCAGATGGCAGGTGCCATGCTGAGTGCAGGCAGTATTCACCTTCCCTCATCAACTGCCTAGCATGGAAGCTCCCATGCCATCTTCAGCTGACGGATGGGGCAGAACTGAAGCACAGAGGGTATGTGGCCTGGCTGGTGTCCTGGGGGCAGACACAGGTCTAGTGATGGCCCCCTCAGCCCACAGCCTGGCCTGTCTGGTGTGCGTGTCATCATCGAAGCTAAAACAGGCCTGGCACCTCGGCTTTTCCAACAGGAACTTTATGTATGTGTGTGTGTGGATTACATGATGTGTATACAAATCTCACCCTACATGCGAATTATGGATGTTAATGGAGGCAACTTAATCCCAGGATTCCACTGGCAGTCAGTCTGACTCCTTCAAAACAGAGATCAGTGAGTGATGGTGACATTGGGGAAGGGGTCTGGAGGGAAGAGAGAAGACACTACAAATTCGCTCTGCGTACCAGGGCCCCAGTCAGACAGCAGCACAGACACAGCGGATGCTGCCTTCCCCTCACCTGGCACACGTACTCCTTTTTGGCAGTAACTCCTCGCTCAGACTTTTTGGATGAGACAGACACTTCAGTTTGTGTTTCATCTGCACTTTCATATGGGGACTCCGAGGGCTCGTCTCCCGGGCTGTCCGAGACCTAGAGATGAAGGAGGCGGATGACAGTTCACTAGTCGCAGAACACAGTGGGTGGCCACGCCCTGCAGGCAGGCTGGTCCCGCCCAGCCCCACCACCCTCCAGTCTTGCTCAGCACTGGCCTGTACTGCCAGTGATTTCACAGTGGAACCATCATCAACTGGTTTTTGTGATAATATAACCCGTAATTAGACTATGTAGAAAATTCAAAAATGGACTTTATTCTACCTAGTATTTAGCATATATATGCATATAAGAGGCATATTCCTTAAAATGAAGGAAGTGTTATGAACATCCAATTTGCTCTAGTAGGTGAACTAAGACAGGCTTTGGGAACAAGAATCTTGGCCCTTCTTACCTAGTCTGTTCAGGTTCTACTACTCTAAGGTGGGAGAAACATGCGAACACCAAACAAATGTGTAAAGGAACCACAGATGAAGGAAGTGACAGCCTCATCGGGTGACCATGCTGTCCAGCTGCCTCCAGGGCGGAGACCATGTGTCCTTTCAAGTATGTGCCTATGCGGGGGTGCAGTCAGGAGAGTCTTCCGGACTCACACCACAGGCTGACCGTTCGGTTTCTCTTCTTTCTCCCATTGCCTATTTTTCCTGATATTTCACAGTTCACTTGTTCTCCCCACCAGAGAAGTGAGGTGGGCAAAGACAAGGTAAAATCTACCTACTTGATTCACATCTGAGTCTATAAGTAAAAGGTCTGGGATAGAGGTATGGAATCCCTGAGCGAGCGGAATGGCTCGCAGGTTCTATCTCTTCTGTCTCTGTCTCCCCTTCATTTAACAGAAATCACCGAAGACCCGGCTGAAGCCTCACCCTCATGAACACAGCGTTTCACCCTCACCTGACAAGCAACATCAACAAATGTTTAAATGAATAAAATAGAGAATCTTCTTGTCTGTCAAATCAAGTGTTTAAAAAATTTGGTTTTTATTTGATGTTAGGTAAGTAAGTGTTGAACACTGAATTTTGGAGATGAAACAGAGCAAAAGCATAAACCATAAACTACATTTCCTGTACACCTCAATCATCACAAAAACAAGTAATTATGTTATCGGCTTGCTGTTTGCCAATGAATACAAAGTTAGAAATTGGAATTGGGCCACATTAAAAAATAAAAGCCAACCCCACCAGGGACTCTGACCAATCCTGTGACCTTATCAATGAGCTTTTCCACATTTAGCTGACATTACAGGGAGCGATGGAAGAAAAACAAATTAAAAACAAACACAGAAGTGTTTGCTGACTTCAGATTAATGTTAGAGTGGGCTTTTTTCCCCCCTCCAGACGGAGTCTTGCTCTGTTGCCCAGGCTGGAGTATAGTGGTGCAATCTCAGCTCACTGCAACCTCCGCCTCCTGGGTTCAAGCGATTCTCCTGCCTCAGCCTCCTGAGTAGCTGGGATTACAGGCGCCTGCCAACAAGCCTGGCTAACTTTTTTGTATTTTGAGTAGAGATGGGGTTTCACCATGTTGGCCAGGCTGATCTTGATCTGCTGACCTTGTGATCCACCTGCCATGGCCTCCCAAAGTGCTGGGATTACAGGCGTGAGCCACCGCGCCCAGCCAAAGCGGGCTTTTTCCAAGGGCTTCCGTCAGCTCTGACTGGTGACTGTGGGTGGTGACAGATGTGAGCCGCTCTTCTCGTCTCACTAGATACATCTCCTGACAGCACAAAGTCTAAAGAAAACGCGGCCTCTTAATCTTGATTTCCTCACCTTTTCCAGGAAGATGGACTAGTGTCATGAACACTAATCAAAGCAGTACACATTTTAAGGCTCTGTCACTGTGAGGCTGCCAGGAGGGCCCTGAGGGGGGCGTAGCTCACGTCCTGCTCTTTAACACCCACGAAGGGCCACTTGACGTGCTCTGAGTTCAAACCCCAAATTTAACAACCCCTCAGATATGGACTCAGCAGTGGGGACCTGAGCACTTCTGAGATGAGACTGGAGGGGGTGCCGGGGGAGCACAGGGCATCGGGAAGCAGTGGCCACACTGTCTGGGGCCCCACTCAGAGAGTCACCCACACAGGCGCCCAAGCAGACCCATCTGATGGGGGAACCAAGGCCCAGAGAAAGGGGCCTTCTGCATGGCTCAGAGGAGAGAGCCCCAGGGCTATCCACCAACCCATGCTCTTCCCTTAACGTGGTGGAACAAACTTAAAAAGCTTTAAAAATGAGGAAAAAAATGCATGGAGAGAAAGACAGAAAACACAAAGCAGTCCTGGGTCAGAGGAAGGAACAGCACCTTTTATTTCAGATTTACAGAAAAAGCACGTTTCCACTTGGAGAGATTTCCTACATTAACAAAGTCTGTTTTGAGGAAATAAACACTGAATACATATTTTGAAGGGAAATATATAAATGTTAACGACACACATGAGGCTCATTTCCTGATCAGGGTCTGGGACCCACATACAGAATACAGACCTTACAATAGTACAGTCCATGACACAGATTGTAAAGATTCCGACCTTTTCCCACCACACCCCCTCCCAGCCACTGGACAGACAACTAGCCACAGTCGGGGAGGATCCAACGCTCTCGGCTCGGCAACCACCCTCAAGGAGAGCAAAGTACGAGGGCGTCCCACAGCGAGCCTTACTCCAGCCGCAGGCTCCACCTCCACGCACCAGGTGACGTGACTCACTCGGAGAAGCCATTTGTGGAGGTGGCACATTCACCTGTACGGTCCCAACACAGTCCCAAATCTCAGTCTACAATATCTACGATCTATTCCATATCCAACGGGATGCATTTGGAAAGGAAAACTGCAGGGACTGAGCAGACACAGACTCTGTCAAGAACTTTCCCGTTGCTCCCCACGTCCACCACAGCCATGCTGCGGCACTGAGCTCCGAGCAGCTTAGCTCCTGACTTTTCAAAGTTTTCTTCAGTCTGAAAATACTTTCTCCACTCTCTACTCAGAATAAGATAGTACCAAGTTGCCTATTTGCCTTAGAAATACATTCCTTCAGGGCAGGGAATGCAGTCTCCTTGATCTATTACAGGGACTTTTCAAGATGATATTACCAAACATAATGGAACCTAGTGAACACATTCCAGCCAACTGCTAAAAGCACATGGCCCTTCAGGGTGACCTGTATGAGCCGCAGTCAGACGCCACCTTCTGTGACTGCAAAGCAGTCCCCTACTCTTCAGAGTGGCGTCATACACATTGAGTTTTTCATTTTTTGACAAAACAAATCCCTTCACAACTTGAATACGACATCGTTTTTGAAATACAATTACAGACCTTGAACAATAAATATTTCTATAAACTGACATAATTTTCATGTTGAAGTGATGCTTTTGTAAAGAAGGAAGTTGATGGCGAGAAGTACCTCCACAGTGTTTGCGTTTACAAATGACAACAGCCCTGTGCTCAGCAGATTAAATGAGTGTGAAATCAAGACTAATCTCAAACAGGTCTTCCAAGTTAACAGCACAGTAAAATGTTAGTCAAAATTAGTCACTCATCATCTAAAATACTATAGTTCATAACAATTTTTATTAAAATGACCCTTCTAGGTTACACAAACTAGAAACTTCCCTGGCTACCACTAAATTCTAGGGTCAGGGCTGGGGGTGAGTCTCTGAGAACAGAGGAAGTCTCCATTCACAGAGCACCGCTGCACACCACAGTCATCTTCTAACCTGCACAGGCTTTTGTACAGCCGTAGCCACACAGCCCCAAGCAGGTGGCAGCAAGGACCAAGTGTCACCTGTGGCCAGAGTGAGGCCAGGTGGGTGCTGTTCCCAATTCAAGGCCTGCCCGTCAAAAGTAAAATGAGTCTAAAATATCCTATCAACCCAATTTTGTCCCACTGTGTCCTGAGCAGTGGCCATCCCACAGGGAGCGTGCTGGGGAGGAGTGTCTGGCTGACTGCAGGCAGCAGGCTGTGCACTGTCTGTAAAGGACTTCAGGACAAGGACAAAACTGCCCACACTACACGTGCTTCCACTAGCACAGTGCTGAGCACATCCCCCATCAGCCAGACCAGGACCCCCACCCCTACCTCAGTCGCTTCTTGAAAATACTGTGTGCCTGGACGGTCAGCATGCTTCAAAATATTACCCGAGAGTTATATGCAAAAAGGCCAACAACTACAGGTAGGCTAGAAAAAAACATAAATGTGGATCTAACACGTAACCGTGGCGTTCAAAGGTAACCAACCAACAAGATGAGGCCTGTTGGGCTGTTGGAGAGACACCCTGCTGTGAGAATGTCCCAAAGGAAGCATGCCCCTTGCTCAGCCAGTAAAGGAATCAGATGAATATAATACAAATAATTTTCTACCTGCTAATGAGTCAATTTGACATCACTGCCAGGTAAATTCGTGGTAATTTCTACTATTCGAGGTAAAACAATAAAAATGGTACCCAAAGTGATCAAAATCAATTTCGTTGACACAAAGTCCTAAAATATGAGTCAGAATATTTCTTTTAAAATAAGCAAGATCCGCCAGGTGCAGTGGCTCATGCCCGTAATCCCAGCATTTTGGGAGGGTGAGGCAGGCAGATCATGAGGTCAGGAGTTCAAGACCAGCCTGGCCAATATGTCGAAACCCTGTCTCCACTAAAAACACAAAACTTAGCCAGGTGTGGTGGTGGCCGCCTATATCCCAGCTACTCGGGAGGCTGAGGCAGAATTGCCAGAACCAAGGAGGCGGAGGTTGCAGTGAACCGAGATTGTGCTACTTACTGCACTCCAACCTGGGTGACAGAGTGAGACTCCATTTCTAAATAAATAAATAATAAATAAATAAATGTAAGACCCCCTCCCCCCGCAAATTTTAGAAGCTAATAACAAGCCAATAAAAGCTTTGAGAGTATTTTGAGAAACCTTTTCTAATGATAGTTACTTCAGTTTCTCTGGCAAAAGACTATAATTTAGCTTTATAATCTCAAAGATAAACTGCAAACCTCAGCAATTACTCCGTTTATAGATTTTTTTAAAACTAAGGTGATGAACCTATTGATTTTAAATGCATAAAATGTTGTATTTTCACACTAAGTCAAAAGGGCTCTCACCTGGTCTGTATACAAAAGTCTACCTGGTCAGAGGAAACTTTTAAATTTATTAACAATTTAAAAGGGCTAGATATGTTAGAGAAGTGTGTTATAAGTCAAATGAAAAAGAAATGAAGCAAGCTTGCCAAAGTCAAAATGACCTTATTTTTCATCTACTGCTATCAGACAGGAGCCTCTCCAGTGAGGGGAATCCGTGGCTTTACAGTCCTCCAGGCACGTCTCAGGCCCAGATGCAGTGACTGATGTCAGCCACCAGAGGAGCCTCTGCCGCCAAGGCAACCCTTTCAACTCAACTGGATCAAACGAGCCAAGGACCTTTCCCTCACTTGGAAATGCTTATACTGGCTTCCATGCCGGGACACAGAGGAGGACAGAAGCCCAGCTCGCAGCCCTGCTACCACAGGTGCCGCCCACTCACATCAGGCTTCTGGCAAGAGCCCTCTCAGGAGCACTTTCTTATCATCTTAATCTTATATACATCCACAGGCACTTTTTTGGTTTTGGAACTAGATGCTAATTTATAATCTTACTTTTCTTTTTTAAACATTTCTGTGACAGACTCAGTACTACTTCTGGCAGCCTCCCACACACCTCTGGGCACAAACCGTGGGCAAGGAAGGCCAGGGCCAGGGCCAGGGCAGCACGGGAGCAGCAAATTTGCTCCTGACAGCATGGCTCTCACACAGCATCCTCCCTCCTTTCCTCTGGTGTGCTCAGCTCTTAAAGTCTCCAACTACATGAAACTCTCCAAATGCCCATCTTCCCACCCCACCCGTGTCTTGCTCCACAGTCCCTGAGCACCCCATTTTAAATCTACCTAGGCTTCTGTGTGAAGTACTTAAACAAAAAACACAAAATCAGATCCCCCAGAGCTGCGGGGACCCCTCGGAGATCCTCTAAGCACCACTCCACCCACTCAAGAAGCAGCAGTGGGACAGAGGACCCCCGGACTCCTGTCCGAGGACTCTGCACATCACACACAGTCACCCTGTGCCTTTCACCACATGAAAGATGGTATGTCATGAAACCTCGCTTAAGTTTCCTGCTGGTTTTAAGGAACAGTGTCTTAAAAACACTGGAGCTGTTTCTAGTTGGGAGATACAGGTATAAGAGATAAAATGTATACTCAAGACAGCACTGAGATGCAACTACACCTAGAGTCCGTATGACTGAAAAAAAGACATTTAATTTTTGCATGAACACTGAGGAACGGCCCACAGATCCATCTAGAGCAGGTGGGGCAATTTTAGAAGCAGATATATAAAGGCTTGATGGCCCAGTGGCTCTCAGATCAGTCTTAGAAAAACAATTCAGGACCTCTATTGCCAATACGTGCACTACCTCAAGATGCCACCCTATTACAATGGAGTACTTACATTTTTAGAACAGCTACAATCTAACCTTCTATATATTCTGACAAGTTTTCACCTCTTGTGAATGCCTCAAGTTTTACACTAGAGAGCCGCCTCCCCTTGCCAGGCACAGACATGGTGTGGTGTCCGAAGTGAGTCAAATGGGACTAAAATGGTTCCATGTATAACAACCAAAATTCATCTCAACAACCGGCAATTCAAATGTCTTAAGGCTAGAATGTATCACCATTATTTTGAGGTTCTTATGAAATGAAGGAATTCCATGTTAAATTAGTAGCATAATGAATTTCTGTACTCTTGGCAAGCCAGTAGTCCTCCCTAAGTTCTTTTAAACAAGAGCTCTTTCCAGCCACCTCCTTCAGGAAACCAGGAGATGGCCCTCTCGGAAAACTCCGCTCCTCTATGATTGAGGCCCACTCCTGGCATCTGAAGTGGGGCAGTGCTGCCACACATGGGACTGTCCTTCTCACTGCAGAGTGCTGAGTTCACTAACCCCCACCCACCTTCTCAATGTCCCCAGGGAACGATGTCACCTCCCGCTGAGAAACACTGTCATTCCCGTCCATGGTCCCCGTGTGCTCCTTGGGTATTCAGTTGATGCCGATGTCATGCTGCTCTTTGGACACCATTTGGTCATTTGCAGGGTTTCACTTTCTCCATAATAGAGAGGGAGCACCAACACACTGGCTGACTTCTAATGCATCTATCAGTTATGGGCTAGCTGGCTGGTCACCCACGCAAAATTCATCATGCTGTAATTTCAAATGAAATAACCTTCATTTTCACCAAAGCCTTTCAGGGTAGAGTCTTTACTTTGGGTGACTGCTTACTGAACCAGAGCCATTTTTATGCCATCTTTTTTTCCCCATCTTTAAATTTCATGGGTTTTTTTGAGAATTTTAATTTTACTCCTGAGCTTTTTCATGTCCTTTGGAGTAACACAGCTTAGATTGCTCCTAGGCCATCTTTGGGGCTATGTATCCTGCAACATTTGAGCAGAGCCAATAGAGCGACCCAACCAGCCCTCAGCCCTACAGTCCAGCACCCTAAAGCGCCACACACACAAATCCAGTGTTCTGCCACTTCTAGGTTTATTTCATCCTCGCATGCATAATGCAGTCAAGAGGACCACTGTTCATGCCAAAGCAAAATTTATGCTTTTGGATAAAAATAGAATGATGGTGATTTTATCATTTTTATTATTATAACCATTATTACTGTCACAACAGGAAACCATGGAGTCCTGGCCAGGCACCCTAAGCATCTTACATGCGTTACATTACTTAATGGTTTACAACAAAATATTAGTCAGAAACGTTCATTAAAGATAAAAAACAGCCAAAGAATCTGCTGGGAATGAACTGTGGGCTACTCGCATGGTACTGTGAATAGTACACCTTCTGCTTTGATGAGCTGAAGGGCAAGTAAGCCTTTTCCTCGCCATGCAAAAATGCGGACACCTGGGGCAGGACACTAGGCTGCTCCCCTACATTAAGACAATGAAACATAAGGGCTGATGCTCTACAGAAGCAACTGATGCAGCAGTTGGTGTAAATAACCTGATTACAGTATCCCCTCGGTCCGGGGCCTTGGATCAAAAGGGTTATTAAATGGTTCACAACAATACTGTAAATGATGTTTTTTTCTAAAAATTTACTGTATCTAGTGTCATAATAAAACTGTTTAGTAAAAAAGGATAGAATCAAAACTCTTTCTGCCTCTTATGTTGGAAATTAGTGTAGTATCTACAATACTGAACATATCTCATTGGCAATAAGAACAGCTGATGAGGACTCCTCCTAACATGTGCTGTTAGTAGTTTGTTTCTGAGGGTACCGACGCTGATATTTTCCACAAAAATCCAGTGAGTTAAAAACTAGAGGAGAAGCGACTCTAAGAGGGCCACCCGTTCCGTGCAAGGCCCTGCTGCAGCTCTGGACAGCCCCCAACTAAAGGGCCTGCCTTTCAACTTGAAATCTACATGGACCACTGGAATATGAACGTGTTTCTATTATGAGATGAATGTGATTGATTAAATGGCCTTGATTAGGTATCTTACCTTGGTCTTAAAATTTGTTATCTGTTTTCTTCATTGTATGTGTTTATTAATACCAGTAAAAACAGATTATCACACATCTTCCATAAAATGATTGTGATAGAAATGTCACTGAGTGTGTACGATGATACGCCACCTGCAGCAGCATCCTGGAATATTACATCATTCTAAGTGCAGTACAGGGCAGCTGGGTTCAAATCCAACTTGACTGGTGTGGGCTCCCACAAAAGCTGTTACCAGTGAAGGCGAAAAAAATAAGAATTTGCTCTACTAAAGGAATAAAAAATGAAGTTACAAAACACTTAAATCACATTAATTCCTTCACAGGCCTTTGTCATGCAAGTGTGTAATTTTAATCTATTCTCTTCCTCAGGGTGATGTAGTACCATGTAATAATTATTCCAATAAAAATTTTTATCACATATACCTTTTTCAAGAAGAATTTAAACTATAACATGACCTAAAGTGTTCTGAAATATCAACCCTATGAAAGTACTTTATTTCAAACAAATGTGATGAAAGGGAGGAAATATAAACATGCAAAGGGGGTGTGACCCAAATGGGTGTGTGTCAGTGTAGACCTCAAACAGCAATTCTCATGGTCACCTAACTCATATCAGAATCGGGCCCAGCAGTCAACAGAGTGTTTTTTATAACACTACACTTTGCCTCATATGCTAACAGGCATTCAGTATTGGAAACATCACAAACATTTACTGTAGTTCAGTCGCGTTAATACATAATAGACAAGTTTATTTGTTCACCTAAAGTTGTTTTAACAGCATAATTCTATAAAAATGAACACTAATGGAAGATTTATCTAAGCCATACAAAAGTAGCTTAATGGAAAAGACCCAGTAATTTAAATGTTTTCATATAAGGAACATGATGCACACTATGGGATCTACGCATCACCTTCAAAATGTAGGAAGGTGCATTGATTTCACATATTTAATGTATTATATAAATGTATTTAACAACCTATCAACTTCTGACATTCTAAAGAATTAAAAGTTAAGTCTAATGATGATAAAATGCTTCATCTAAGTCTTCTCAAGGTCAGAACAACTGCCTAGGCCAGGGAGACTGAGCTCCCCTGACTCATGGGCAGGCCTCAACCCCTGCTGCACTAGCCTCATGCATGACTCTAAATCAAAGTCTTCGATATACATGACTTAGGATTAGGAATAACAGACAAGATTTCAGCAGGCTCCATGTTCTCTCTATTGTACCTGACAACAGTATAAGCAACAACTCAAGTGAATAACTGGACCAAAATTACGATAACAGAAAACCTCATTAAAAATGTTGTTTAAAGCAAAAATCTCAAGTGAAAAGTGTTTAATATTCTTCTTTTTTTCTAGGAGTTTAACTCGAACTTGGACAGAAAGAAAGGAAAAATAATTTGTATAAAATTTGCCTTTCCATATTTCAGTAAGCTTCTAGATGTTTCAGTTAATAATTCTTACTGCATTTTCTCCAGTGTGTCCCAACGTCACAAATGCTTAGTTATCTACATGTATCAAACTGTAAACCAGCCCCAGTCCCACCATCCATGAGCAGGTCTCAACCACTACTGAGCTGGTTTGAGTCACTGCAGAAAATCCCACTCGGAGGAGTGGTCGCTATCTGCACCACCACGAAGGATTCAGAGCGGCAAGCCGCAGAGCTCTCTGAGGCCCGCGCAGGCCGCCCAGGTCCCTGACCTTCCTGCACTGGAAGGCCCACCCTCCTCTAACGAGTGGAAACAACTGAGGCACACCCCATCCTTCCTGGGGACCTCAGCAGGGACCTGGTCAGAAGTGCCGCCTTCTGACTCAGCACGAGTAAGGGGCCTGTCCAGCCCTTGCCTCGCTACCCTGTTCCAAAAGGGCCCCCAGTTATCATCTCCTCATAAATATGACAAAAACAGGACCCATGTCTACAATGAGAAAATCAGCATCACAGAGAACCAAATAACAAGAAATTAAAACTCCAAAGCTCTATGAAGGTGATCCCTAAAAATCAGGAAACCAAAACTACCTCTGAACAAAAAAGTGTCAGCCTACATTCTGTGGCTATTTGTTCTGTTTTTGGCAACAGCAAAAGTTTTAGGTTTGATAATAAAGTCTTAAGTGTCATGTTACAATGATGGCAGGCAGCAGTCTCAAATAGCTCTATTTTGCTATCATATACTTTGCAAGTCCAGAACACACAAGTCATATTACAGTGGTAGTTCTGACTCACCTCAACACTCAAGTAACTAAAAATGTGCCAGAATTTAAAGGATCAAAGCCATGAAATGTATGAGAACAAAGAAATCTTTGGCTTCCTCCATGAGCCTAGGTCTGGAAGCAACAGGAATCAGGTGTGGTGTGTGAGTCGCCCTCCACCCCACTCAGTATGTCAGCTCAACTGACACTGTGCCCTTTCAGAACCAACGTAGACTTACTTCCATGTGAACTCTTACAGTGTGAGGGCTACACAGAACACAACATTCTTAAGACAGATTTTAAGAACTATGAAACTGCATCAAGACTGAAGTATATCTGTACATGTACACACTGTGTGCGTGTGTATTAAAAGTGCTCAAATAAACTAACATAGTGCACTGTTTGTCCATGTCATGAATGTGAGATAGCCAAGAGGCCCTAAAGCATCTGCACTGGCAGTGAGCACCAATGCTGCACTTATGAAGTCTGAGCGTTACTCACACTGCAGCGTGGGCAGCTAAATGGCCTTCATACCAATGCCATGGTTACTGTTATTATTATTATTTTACCTCATTCTCAGTTAAGGATGCAGAAGGAGATGAACTTTTGCTAAACCCAAGAGCTGAAGATGCTGCCGTGGAAGCCCGATTTCGCTTCTTCAGTGGTTTGCATGCATCAGACAGATTTTTCGTTGCTGTAAAATAATTTTGGTTTGTAAAGTTTCAAATCAAAAACCCTTAATCTTTTTACTGCTTTAAAATTACCCCTCAAATAAGTGAAGTTCTAAAGATGAATCTTCTGAATTCCTTTGTCCTTCTGGTTTTTTATCATGGAAAAAATCTGAACATAAACAAAAGCAGACAAACTGTACAATGAACCCCATGTCCTCACTACTTGGCCCCCAAAAACATCAGGCTGGGGCCAGCACGGCTCTATCCGTATCTGGTTCCACGTCCGCTGCAGATTATTCTGAAGGAAATCCCAGACATATCATTTCATCTATAAAAAGTTTAGCACAAATCTCTAAACCTAAAGTCTTACATATAACCACACTACTCTCATGCTTAAAAGTAACCATGCTCTTATATCATCAGCTAGTGTTCAAATGTCCAATTGCTCACAAATGTTTAAAAAAAAAAAAAAAGAGTCTGTTTAACCGATTTTTAAAAGCCAGTCCAGCACCTCATGCAAAACAAGAAAAACAGAGCCATTCCCAATCCCCTCTCACTCTCCTCCCCCTCAGGGTTTTGTTTTCTTTTTAATTAAGAGTTGGAGAAGGTATGACTTCTTCAATAAGGGATCAAACAGGTATTTCAAAAAGATACCTAAAAGGTAAAAGGAAGTGTAATTTCCCCTCTTATTTTTTGGCAGTTATTTTTCATATATGTTTTAAGCTAGTTTCTTTAGCATGTGAAATATAAATAATGAGCCCTTACTGTTAGCTTACATGCAGAGGGTCAGGATACTGAAGGGTGACAGAATCTACAGTAGCAACTGGCACCATCAAGTAAGAAACCTGAAAACTTCTGGTTGAAATCACTTTTCTAGTAAAATTTCAAAGTGAAAATAATAGAGCCAAGTAAAAAGTAACTTCAATAAAATTTAGCCAAACCCTTCAAAACAACATACACATTAAAACAGTTTATTTTTCAACTGCAAGAGAACCTCCCTTCCTTCTTTTTCACTCCTAGCTTAATTGTGGATTCCTCCCCTGCCTTGTTCCCCTTCACCAGCCCCGGCCTTCCCCTTTCACACACTCAGCCCACCCACCCAGCCCAGCCTGGGCACCCAGAAGCCAAGAAGGAAAGGGCGCTGACCACATTACCTGCCTGGCTCTTGAGCGAGGAGGCTGCCTCCATGGCCTTGTAAGAGCTTGTTCTGGCCGTTTTGTCAGTGATTGTGTCTCTCTATTATTTAAAAAAAAAAAAAAAAAAAAAAGGAAAAAAAGAAAAAAAGAAAAAGAACAACAAAAGGAAAAGAAAGGAAAAAAAATCTCCTCATGTGAATGAACACAGGTTGCTGAAAAGTTTCGTGGCAGAAACTTCTTCCTTTGGAAATGTGTTCCACACACAAGTCATCCGTGGTTGCCCAATCTCAGACTTTTTTTCACAATCTGGACTGATTCTTTCTTCGCACCTCCCGCTCTCGCATCTGTCAGGAGGGCGAGGTGGGTGGGGCCACGCCAAGACCTGCTGCAGTCATGTGGTTAAGACACCTGATACAAGTCGTATTTAACATGCACCTAGACTCTCCAATGAACCCAGAGCAGAGCATGAACATGAGAAAAACTGATCCTTCCATTCAAGAGGTGCCCAATCAAGTTAGACTCAGCCCTGCTAAGTCAGGACCAACATTACTAGTATCACTACATTGAGGATTTCCAATTTTTAGACAAACTCCCGATACACTTAATGAACAAGGATCATCAGTAAAATATGTCACAAGTGAGAAAAGCAAAAAAAGGGAGAAATGATCATGAAGCTTTTATCGAGGGCCGAGATTCTGAAGGGTGTGGCTGAAAAATGCCCTGTCCCCAGAGCCCTAAAGCAGTGCTGCCCAGGGAACGACTTGCCACTCCTGCACTCATACCCAATCTCACCCACCTGCCTGGAACCAGAGCTGGTAAGACAGGATGCAGTGGTGTGGAGTCCAGAGGATCATGCACAAGGTGACAGGAGAATGCACTTGAGATGGTGCCCAGCATGTCAGAAGTGCTCAGTGCACATGGGGTGTCATATGTGGTTTGGATCAGGTTTATAAAACCCAAATCTGAAGAGACACCACTACTTCTTTTTATCATGTGCTATCTCCTGAGATAGTAGCTAATAAAACATTACTAGCCACTTAATGTGAATTTTAGTATTTTGAGTTTCCAGGGTCATGTATTTTTTAGGTATACTATTTACATAAATATTTCAAAGCAACCAGTTTCAGTATGATTGCCAGCAAAGGGCTACTTTAATAGAAGGTAACCTGGTCAGCCGCAGTGGCTCACACCTATAATCCCAGCACTTTGGGAGGCGGAGGTGGATGGATCACTTGAGGTCAGGAGCTTGAGACCAGCCTGGCCAACATGGTGAAACCCCATCTCTACTCAAAATACAAAAAAATTAGCTGGACATGGTGGCACGCACCTGTAATCCCAGCTACTCAGGAGGCTGAGGCAGGAGAAGCACTTGAATCCAGGAGGTGGAGGTTGCAGTGAGCTGAGATTGCACCACTGCACTCCAGCCTGGGTGACAAAGTGAGACTCCCTCTCAAAAAAAAAAAAAAACTTAGGCGACCAGAGCAAATATTAAGTGCACGCTTCCTGGTAACTATAAACCTTAATGACTACAGGTGAATCTGACCTAGCTTACTGCTGAACACTTGCTCGCTCAGCAACCTCACCTGATGGCAGGTGCCCCAGAAGAATGTTCTGTTGGCCAGAAAAATGGGGCAGGGCCTGCCTGCTCCTCTCAACTATAAACATGAGTTTAAAGAAATAAGATGAATGATATGGTGTCCACATATTTACACCTTAGCAATGTGAGATTTATTTTCCATTCTTTGAAATAAAAAGAACATTTTAATTTAGATCAGTGAAAGACAGAATGAAGCTTTACTCAAAATCACAAATATACAACTACTCTGTCAGAACTTTTTTTTTTTTTTTTTTTTTTTTTTGAGACGGAGTCTCCTTCTGTCATCCAGGCTAGAGTGCAGTGGCGTGATCTTGGCTCACTGCAACCTCCG
>NW_012114677.1:1091150-1094315 GCF_000951035.1 Colobus angolensis palliatus
TATTTTTAGTAGAGACGGGGTTTCACCATGTTTGCCAGGCTGGTCTTGATCTCCTGACCTCATGATCCACCCGCCTCGGTCTCCCAAAGTGCTGGGATTACAGACGTGAGCCACCACACCTGGCCAAAGAGGTCATTTTTAATGACAATTTTGTCCAATCTAAAAAACAAGTATTACTCAAAGCATTTGGATGTCTGTTTTCTTGGAAAGCAACGTATCATCAGTTTCTGTGATAACACCCCTGGCGGGTAAGAACTTGCTTTCTTAAGCAGCCTTTCTCAATGGGGTTCTGTGAGCAATGCAAGCCTTCTGCTGAATACCAGCCTGGGAGGAGCTGAGTGCACCGCCACCCACATCTCACATGTGCTCCCATGCAGGGAAAAAGTGGCACCAAGAGTCCCGCAGCATACACTCTGACAGGTCGGCAAACCTGGAACACAATTACCTTCCGAAGACTGTGCTTGTCTGTCCTGAGTCTTTTCCTGGGCGTGTCCTCAACTTCAACATCTTCTGTAGGGTCCTGTGTCCTCTTTGTGTGGTTTCTTTTTTTCCCATTTACGTTACCTGGAATGAAGGATGGGGAAAACGTAGATGAAAACCACTCCAAAAACTGCCTTTGAAGCACTGTGAGAACATACCCAGGGCATTCAACATACAGATCCAGCATGATGTGTTTCCTGTAACCCTGCTGATTTCCAGGGCTTATGTCTTCCAGATCAAATCTCTTTACAACAAAAAAACTGGCGACTGTATCTAACCTTAGAGATTACATTCAGCTCACTTTGGCCTCCCAAAGTGCCAGAATTATAAGCATTAGCCATCCTGCCTGGCCAAGGATTCCAAAGATTGCTTTTTTTTTTTTTTTTTTTTTTTAAGATGGTGTCTTGCTGTGTTCCCCAGGCTGGAGTGCAGTGGCGTGATCTCAGTTCACTGCCACCTCCCCTTCCCGGGTTCAAGCGATTCTCCTGCCTCAGCCTCCCGAGTAGCTTGGACAATAGGCGCGCACTACCACACCCAGCAGATTTTTGTATTTTTAGTAGACAGGGGGTTTCACCATATTGGCCAGGATGGTCTCGATCTCTTGATCTCGTGATCCGCCCACCTCGGCCTCCCAAAGTGCTAGGATTACAGGTATGAGCCACTGCACCTGGACAGGATTGCTTTTCTTATTCAGCAATTCCCCCAAGGCTACCACAGTGCCCAGGACAGGGGTGTAATAAATGGTTTTCAAATATCAGACTTACATTTTGTCTACAAAACTGCTTATCTGAACCTTTGTAAACAAACCTGAGCACACAGCAAGTATGCAATATATTTTTGTCCAATTAATGACTCACCTTACCCTAAAAGACTTCCAGAATTTTCTTTTTTATTTTTATATTTATTTTTTTAAAGATAGAGACAGGATCTCACTACGTTGCCCAGGTTGGTCTTGAACTCCTGGCTTCAAGTGATCATCCCACCTCGGCCTCCCAAAGTGCTGTGATTATAAGTGTGAGCCATCTGGCCAGGTGGGGTGGCTCATGCCTGTAATCCCAGCATTCTGGGAGGCCGAGGTGGGTAGACCACCTGAGGTCGGGAGTTTGAGACCAGCCTGACCAACATGGAGAAACCCCGTCTCTACTAAAAATACAAAATTAGCCGGGCATGATGGCACATGCCAAAGTGCTGTGATTATAAGTGTGAGCCATCTGGCCAGGTGGGGTGGCTCATGCCTGTAATCCCAGCATTCTGGGAGGCCGAGGTGGGTGGACCACCTGAGGTCGGGAGTTTGAGACCAGCCTGACCAACATGGAGAAACCCCGTCTCTACTAAAAATACAAAATTAGCCGGGCATGGTGGCACATACATGCCTGTAATCTCAGCTACTCGGGAGGCTAAGGCAGAAGAATCACTTGAACCCAGGAGGTGGAGGTTGCAGTGAGCCGAGATCATGCCATTGTACTCCAGCCTGGGCAATAAGAATGAAACTCCGTCTTAAAAAAAAAAAAAAAATCTTTTCCTTACTAACATTCAAAGACTTGTGGAATTTAAGTTGAACTTTAAAAAAAACCACTTGCTACTTTTTAAACATTTCCTTAAAGAACCACATTAAGTAGTAACACTACATTTATATATGCAAATTAATGGTTTCCTCCATGTTTGCTCAGCTGTGCCATGTGTTAGGTGTTCCCAGGAATAGCCGCTAATCCAAGACCTAAGGCATCCAAACAACACTGACCTAAGACAGTAAGGTGTGAAATAAGAGTGCAAATTCTAGATAGATGATTAATTTCAACATGCCAATGTTTATTTTAAATATAAATCCAATATTTTCATTTGCATGACTGCTTTACAGAGAGGTTCAGGGTTTTTATTAATGGACTCTTCATAAAACATCTTGCAGAAGGACACTGTTGCCCTGAAGGACACTGTCACCCTCAAGCCTCACTACTGTTGGGACAGAAGACACCAGCAAAAGAGTGCTCAGCTCCACAGGGTCCAGCAAGGCCTCAGGTGGAGTTACAAGTAAGTGTCCATGCCCTGGTGCCAATGCTTTCACAGAGCCTCACCTCGGGTCTAGGCCAATGCAAAAGAAGAGTCAGCAGCCAGAGCATGGGGGCCCTTACCAGCTGCAGTTCCAGCCTGGCGTGATGGGGGTCAGCTAAGTAGCCCTCATGAAAGCTCCACTCCTGGCCACACCACTGCAGGCTGGTGTAAAGGCAGCCTGAGGAAGAAGCCCGTGGAATGGTCGGCAGCAGGACCTGCTCAGCCACTGCCAAGCATAGGCACCATATGGCACAGTCAGCCAAACTCTCGAGGACCCCTTCAGGCAGGTCTGCCTTCAGAACACCTGTTCATGAGCACAACGCCAGCCCCGCACGTCTGGTTTCCCACAGGCTGGTCCTCGACACAGCACTTCCTAAGCACCTCTCCATTCATCCAGGATGAGGCAGCAGCAGCCGTTTCTCACAGAAATAAGCAACAATCCATCTGTATGGATTTTCGGGGGTTTTTTTGTTTTTTTGTTTTTGAGATGGAGTTTCGCTCTTGTTGTCCAGGCTGGAATCCAATGGCACCGTCTCGGCTCACTGCAATCTCCACCTCCCAGGTTCAAGCGATTCTCCTGCCTCAGCCTCCCAAGTAGCTGGGATTACAGGCATGTGCCAGCACACCCGGGTAATT
>NW_012114677.1:1094765-1099465 GCF_000951035.1 Colobus angolensis palliatus
TCTCGTGCCTCAGCCTCCCGAGTAGCTGGGATTACAGGTATGCACCACCACGCCTGGCTAATTTTTTTGTATTTTTAGTAGAGATGGGGTTTCACCATGTGGGCCAGGCTGGTCTTGGATTCCTGGCCTTAAGTGATCCACCCACCTTGGCCTCCCAAAGTGCTGGGATTACAGGTATGAGCCACCATGCCCAGACATCTGTGTAGATTTCTAACACTGAGGCCATGGGTGCGTGACAAAGATGTGGTGTGCCATCTTAGTTGTTAGCACCAGGGTCACTTGAGAGTCAGGATTAAAGGGCACCCAAGAACCTGCACACACCTGACACACACTGTGGGTAGAAACTCATCTGTCACTTCTATCCACTAAGCAGTCAGTAAAATATAACACAATCAAATTTATGCTTACACTTTGAGGGTAAGCTGAATCTGGCTTCAGGAAGAGCCGGCTCATTTTTAATAAGCCAGTCATTTAAAGGGAACATGTCTCTAAATTTAGCGTATTGATAGAGTGAAGAATATTTTCTTTTCAAGAAAATATACAAGTCCTAAATATCCTTGCTATTCTAAATTACAGTATTTGCAATGAACACTGAGCAAACTGAACAAAATTCAAGATTAATGAGATAGTTGATGAAGAGATCTAGAAACACCTAAATCAAGATGAAAACATCTGAGAAAGAGAAAGGTGACAGCAGCACATGTGACCAGACCCTATCGCTTCTGGGCTCCGACTTTCTTTCAGGTGAGTCTTGAAACACCTTATGTTTGGCCTCTCCAGAGCTCCTCAATGATGAATCTTCAGAGATACAGTACTTTGGTATTTTAAATTGATACCCCAATATGTCACTTATTTTTACATTCAAATATCAATTTTCCACAATTTGTGTCCAAGCACACACATATCACGAATCTAACCATTGTTACACATCTTCAAATCTTACAGTGTCAGCTCTGCCCAAAGCAAAGTAGCACTTTTTGTTTTCCAAGTCGAAAGCCTAGGAAGAACCAAAGGACACCTGAATTCAAGGTCAGTCCAGTCACCCTTCTTGCGCTATGAGCTCTCGGGCAAACAGGCCAGGAGCTGCCCACACTCCAGGCCCCTGTAAGGTGAAACCTGTACAGCCGAAACCAGGAGGGTTGCTCTCAGAAGCATGGGAAGTGCTGCCTCCTCGGAAGTCACAGGCCTGAAGGCTGACACTACCACATCATGTAAGCCTGGAATCCAAGAGACAACCTTCCCCTCCCCTTCCTTCTTCCGTCCTCTCTCACACAGCCCCATCAGCAACAGTGACCACAGTGGCTGCTCAACTTAGGCAGGAGAGCAAGGGAGCCACAGCCCAGTCGGGAGCACACAGAATAGCTCTCATAAGCCAGGAAATGCAGACGGCAGAGGCTGTTTTTACTGTGACCACATGCACTTGGACCGCTGGTCCAAACCCCATGGGTCAGAAACGGGGAGAGTGGACACACTTCCCTATAGTTCCAAGACCAGAGCTCAGTTTGCTACACTACACACGTCAACCCAAGCAGAGGACATCAGCATAATGCTATGTTTACCAGAGTCTTCTTCAGCCTGGACAGGGGCCACCAGGGCAAACTTGGTGTTGTAGCGCGCTCTCTGCTTCTCACTCAGCAGACTCCACTGTGACCTGAGCAGCTCTTCAATCTCCTCACCTGAAGCATCTGGGTGCTCAGCCACCACCTGTGGGCACGGGAGAAGGTGCAATGAGAAGTTAAATACGTAAAACTCACTGGGTTCTGCTTTGCATGAAATTAAATGTACGGCCCTTTAGAACTTAGCGTGTGGCATTTTTATTCCCACATCATGGAACTATGTCCATAAAAGCTTCAAATAAAAGTAGTGCTTAACTGATGCTGTGACTCACTAAAAACTCATAAATGAGAACAGTGCCAGTGAAAACAATTCAACTCTACTTCTGTAAATGCTGGAAACGATACATGACAAAAATATATACATACTTTTCCAAAACCATTAACTAACTTAAGACCCAGCCTCTAGGCATCCCTGAAAAATTAGCTGTAGAGCCAGTGCCACAGGAACGAACGCCACCCCTGAGCATAGAGGTGGGCTCAGCTCAGCGTCCTCACTGGGCAGCACCCACTCTCGTCTTTCACGTACAGGCCCTGGACAGGGGTGAAGGCACACACTAAGGAGTGCAAGCTGGCTTCTGTCACAGCCCAAGTCAGCACACGGAGACAACCTTGCACAGCCAAGAGACGAGGCTTCCCTACCCTCCAGCCACACAAGGACTGCCAGCATCAGCACCCAGAGCATGCTAGAAATGCAGACTCCCAGGCCCCACCCCAACCTGCCTACCAGGAATCTGCACTTTTACAAGGTCTCCAGGATGATCCGCAGACACACTGAAGTCTGATCCTGGGGCCTTGGCTGCAGCTGGTAATAACCTGGGGGTTTGAAATCCCATGGTGCTTAGGTCCCACCCAAGATCAACCCAACCCGGCAGGTCTGGCCTCAGTGATTTAAAGATTTCCCAGGGGTTGCTAATGTGTTCCCAGGTCCGAGAGCCACGGATCTTGAGAGCAGGGCACAGGGCTGACACACTAATGCCTGCCAGCCAGGTGTAACCCACCACCTGCTTCTGCTCAATGTCTGAAAAATGTCCTAATATTCCATGACACAAAAATTACAGGAAATTCAAACAACAGTGTCCACGATGTTTTATTGGATCTCAGCCCCACACATTTGTTCCCATGCTGCCCATGGCTGTCTTCATGACACAACAGCAGAGCTGAGCAGTCAGAACAGAGCCCTCACTGCTCACCAGCCCTTTGGAAACAGTCTGCTGACTGGCTTGGTACCAACCAGCATGCTCCAGAGCCAGACTCGGCTATTACGCTGGCTCCTCTACTAGGTAGTTCTGTGGACTCTGGCGAGTGAAGGCACTGTCTCTGCCTCCACTCTGTGAAATGGGGCAGTAACACTCCACCTGGCAGTGCTAAGGAACCATCAGGTTAGTGTTGGCTGGTTACCATCACCACCTGGACCTACCACCTGCCCAGACAATACAGGTAACCTCTGCCCCCAAACCCAAACCCCTTCTCACAAGATAGTCACCACAGATGGCTTCTTACAGCCTCCCACGGCCCCACCATCTGCCCTCTTGTTGCCTGGAGGAGTCATGGGCTCCACTCCCTCCTGTCCTCACCCTGGCCTGGACACCAACATCCACCAATGCCCACCCACCTCTCTAGACAACCTGCAGACACCCCCAGCCTAACTGCCTGGGACCTCCCACCTCGAGGGCACCTTCTGCAGTTCCGGGTCTGGCTCTGACCTCCAGCACTCCACCAGTGTTCCCTGTGGGGTCCCTGTCCCCAGCCCTGCGTAAGCCTACTCCTGCCACATCCCTCCCAACCCCGCAGGCCCTGCCCTGATTGCTGCCATGACCCACCCATGCCCAACTCTTCAAGCTCCAAGGGCCTCAGCTCTTCAACCAGCGAAAGTTTCTGCACAGGGCTTCGGATCCACAGCACACCTGCCTCTCATCTCCTCAAACACAGCATATTCCTTCATAGGCCTGCTGCCTTCCACCCACCTCTGCCCCTAGCACCCCATCACCCACCATGACTCCAGAGCCCCCAGTTAGGATGAATCGTAACAGTGTCCTTTACTGCTTCATCAAAGCAGAGTCACAAGCACCCTGCAATCACCCCACCTCACAAGACAGTCAGCACAGACGGCTTCTGTGGGGAAGCCAGGAAAGTGTCATCATCATCTTAGGTTAACAGAGCAATGACTCCTCATTAAAGTCTCCCAGCTTCACAACGAAACCGTATGGTATGATGGTTACGAGTTCTGAAAACATAAAAGTGCACGCTCACACACACAATTAGGGTCAGGTCCCAATTCTACTTCCTGACTGCATCATCTCACTGAAACCTTACAACTTTAAGCTCAGGTTAGCCAGCTATAAAGCAGAGATAATTTATATCTACCTTATAAGGTCATTCTGAGGAGTACTAGATATACTTTTGTACAATAACATACTGGCAAGTATCTGACATGTGGTAAGCACTCAATAGTGGCCACTTCTTTATTCTTAACATATCCAAAACAAGCTGGACACAGTGGCTCACGCCTATAATCCCAACATTTTGGGAGGCCCAAGTGGGAAGATCACTTGAGGCCAGGAGTTTGAGACCAGCCTAGGCAACAGAGCAAGATCGTGTTTTAAAAAAAACAAAAAAACCAATTATTTTTAAATTAGCTGGGAATGGTGGCAAGTGCCTATAGTCACAGCTACTTGGGAAGCGGAAGTGGAAGCATCACTGCAGCCTAGGAGTTCAGGGCTGCAGTGACCTACGATTGTGCCACTGCATTCCAGCCTGGGAAACAGAGTAAGATTCTGTCTCAAAAATAAATAAAAATTTAAAACATACCAAAAAACGGAAAACCAAATTTCCACAATCCCACAGCTGACTAAAACATTGCCAATATAATTGGAGACTCTACAAATCAGTCTTCAGATCACATTCCCCTCCTTCATCCTTCATCCCACCTGCTCCCTACACTTTTTTTTTTTTTTTTTTTTTTTAAAAAGACAGTCTCACTGTGGCCCAAGCTGGAGTGCAGTGACGCCATCTCGGTTCACTGCAAGCTTCGCCTCCCAGGTTCAAGTGATTCTCGTGCCCCAGCCTCCCAAGTGGCTGGGATTC
>NW_012114677.1:1099515-1110808 GCF_000951035.1 Colobus angolensis palliatus
TTTTTTTTTTTTTTTTTTAAAAAGACAGTCTCACTGTGGCCCAAGTTGGAGTACAATGACGTGATCTCAGCTCGCTGCAACCTCTGCCTCCTGGATTCAAGTGATTCTCCCACCTTAGCCTCCTGAGTAGCTGGGATTATAGGCATGCGCCACCACACCTGGCTAATTTTTGTATTTTTAGTAGAGACGGGGGTTTCACCATGTGGGCCAGGCTGGTCTTGAACTCCTGACCTCAAGTGATATGCCCGCCATGGCCTCCCAAAGTGCTGGGATTACAGGCATGAGGCACTGCACTGTGCTCCCCCCAACACTTTTTAGAGTTTCCTTTTGTTTTCAGGTTTCACTGAAGAATGTTTAGGTATCCATCCTCCAAGACGACCCCCCACCCCTCCGGGACCCCTGCCTCCTGGAGCTCAAACCCCCATTACTGCTTACGGCGTAATCAATATCACAGTGCAGAAATGGTTGCATATGACTCCAAGTGTAGAGCATAAAAGATATCCACCTTGCTCTTTTTTGGATCACTTGCTCTGGAGAAAGCCAGCCCCCATCAAGTTGTGAGGACACGCCAGCAGCCCTATGGAGAGGGCCACATGGTGAAGAACCGAGGCCTCCTGCCAGCAGCATGAGTGAGGGGAGGTACCCTGGAAGCAGACCCTCCAGCATCAGTCAAGCCTTAGGATGATGTAGCCCCAGGTAACATCTTAAATGCAACTTTAAGAGACCCTGAGGCAGAACCACTAAGCTAAGCGGTTGCCAAATTCCTGGCCCACAGAAACTGAGACAATAAATCTATGCTGTTGTTTTAAGTCACTAAATTTTGAGGTAACTTGTTATGCAACAATAGAACTAATACCAAGGCATGTACAAAGAACTGAGACATAAAGCACTGGTTCCACTCCAATGGATGTATAAAAATTAGGATCAGGAAAGGTAGAAAAGACTTTAAAAATTGAAAACTCAGGCTGGTGCAGTGGCTCACGCCTATAATCCCAGCCCTTATGGAGGCCGAGGTGGGCAGATCACCTGTCAGGCGTTTGAGACCAGCCTAGCCAACATGGTGAAACCCCATCTCAACTAAAAATACAACAATTAGCTGGATGTGGTGGCGCGTGCCAGCAGTCCCAGCTACTAGGGAGGCTGACAGGAGAGGATTGCTTGAACCCAGAAGGCGGAAGTTGCAGTGAGCTGTGATTGCGCCACTGCAATCCAGCCTGGGCAACACAGTGAGACCCTGTCTCAAAAATTAAAAAAAAAAAAAATTCAAAATTCAAGCCAAACCAGGCACAGTGGCTCACACCTGTAATCCCAGCACTTTGGGAGGCCAAGGTGGGCAGATCACAAGGTTAGGAGTTTGAGACCAGCCTGGCCAACATGGTGAAACCCTGTCTCTACTAAAAATACAAACATTAGCTGGGCGTGGTGGCGGGCACGTGTAATCCCAGCTATTTGGGAGGCTAAGGCAAGAGAATCGTTTGAACCTGGGAGGCGGATGTTGCAGTGAGCTGGCAGAGGTTGCAGTGAGCTGAGATCATGCCACTGCACTGCAGCCTGATGACATTGCAAGACTACGTCTCAAAAAAAAAAAAAAAAAAAAAATAGTCCAAAAAAGCCTGCTAGTGAAAATGCTGCTTATACTGGAGCCAGCCAGGCGCACTGGCTCATGCCTGTAATCCCAGCACTGTGGGAGGCTGAGGTAGGAGGATTGCTTCAGGTTGAGGCCAGGAGTTTGAGTCCAGATTGGGCAACACAGCGAGACCTCATCCCTATAAAAAATAGAAGTTAGCCAGGCGTGGTGACACATGGCTCTAGTCCCAGCTACTAGGGAGGCTGACAGGAGAGGATTGCTTGAACCCAGAAGGCGGAAGTTGCAGTGAGCTGTGATTGCGCCACTGCAATCCAGCCTGGGCAACACAGTGAGACCCTGTCTCAAAAATTAAAAAAAAAAAAAATTCAAAATTCAAGCCAAACCAGGCACAGTGGCTCACACCTGTAATCCCAGCACTTTGGGAGGCCAAGGTGGGCAGATCACAAGGTTAGGAGTTTGAGACCAGCCTGGCCAACATGGTGAAACCCTGTCTCTACTAAAAATACAAACATTAGCTGGGCGTGGTGGCGGGCACGTGTAATCCCAGCTATTTGGGAGGCTAAGGCAAGAGAATCGTTTGAACCTGGGAGGCGGATGTTGCAGTGAGCTGGCAGAGGTTGCAGTGAGCTGAGATCATGCCACTGCACTGCAGCCTGGGCGACAGAGTAAGACCCTGTCTCAAAAACAAAAACAAAAAATCTTTATATATATGTAAAGAAGTACATTTCTTCACTAGTAGGGAGAAACAAAGTTAGAAAGTGACCTCTAGGCTGGGTGCAGTGGCTCACACCTGTAATCCCAGGACTTTGGGAGGCCAAGGCAGGTGGATCACCTGAGGTCAGGAGTTCAAGACCAGCCTGGCCAACAAAGTGAAACCCCATCTCTACTAAAAATACAAAAATTAGCCAGACGTGGTGGCGTGTGCCTGTGGTCCCAGCAACTCAGGAGGCTGAGACAGGAGAATCGCTTGAACCCAGGAGGAGGAGGTTGTAGTGGGCCAAGGTGGCTCTTTCGCACTCCAGCCTGGGCGACAAAGCAAAACTCCATCTCAAAAAAAAAAAAAAAGAAGAAGAAGAAGAAGGAAAAGAAAATGACTTCTAAAGAGTCAGGAAGAAGCAACAAAAAGTCCTGAAGTCAGCCTTCCATCTCGGGACCCTAGAAAAGGAAGGTCCAGGAAACAGCAGGGAAGCCCCACCTGACTCGATATCTCAAGGGATGGCCATTGGTTAACAGACAACCCAACAAAAACCATCCTTGTGTGCACCAGCGCTCCCAAAATAGAAAAAACAATGTAGAAAGACCTAGATAGATGGAAGCAGGGAGGAGCTTCTTCAAGTTTAGAATTGCTTATTTCATAACAGTTATAATGAGCATCCTAATAGTCACTGCTTTTCTAATAGAAAATTCCTCAAAACCACCCAGCCAGAGTCCAGTGGAGGGAAGGGAGGCCCCATGGGCCTTCCATCAGTGACCAGGGGTGGGCAAGGCAGTGCTGGACATTAATACAGAGCTCCATTTTTTGTAGTTTTTGCTTTGACAGGATCTTGCTCTGTCATCCAAACTGGGGTGCAGCGGCACAATGATGGCTCACTGCAGCCTCGACCTTCCAGGCTCAAGTGGTCCTCCTGCCTGGGCCTCCTGAGTAGCTGAGACTACAGGTGTACACCATCATGCCCCGTTAATTTTCTTGTTTTTTTTGTAGAGATGGGAGTCTCACTGTATTGCCCAGGCTGTTCTCGAACTACCAACCTCAAGCAGCCTGCCCTTCTCGGCCTCCCAAGGTGCTGGAATTACAGGTGTGAGCCACTGCACCCTGCCCAGAACTCAATTTTAACTGTACACCTTCAGTTTGGTTTTATATTACTTTTAGTACAGTGCCAATCCAGACTTTCGTTTTTGGCACATTTCTTAGCACTAGAAGGACCACCTGAGATCAACTTGGGTCCCAAAAAGCCAACAGGGTGGTCTTTGGACAGTGGCTTTCTCAGGTACCCACTTTTTTTCACAATTCCAAACTAGTGAACAGGTTGTGGAGACACAGCCAAGCAACATGCCAGAGTGGCTGACGGGGCAGTTCCCACCCGACACAGCCTCACCCTCCTTCCAGGGCCCAAGAGCATCCAGCACCTCACCCACCCTGTGCAGGCCTAGCTGTCAAACACTGAGGTGTCCAATCAGAGCTTGCCACTGCACCCTCCCCCAACATGCCTGAAACGGTGGCTGTCCACACATTGCTGAGTGCTTTAAACCATTTTAGTTTAGTTTAGTTTTGGTGGAGATAAGATCTTGCTATGTTGTCCAGGCTGGTCTCAAACTCCTCGCCTCAAGTGATCCTCCCACCTTGCGCCTGGCCTGCTTTGTATCATTTATATCCAACAATGGCCACGGCTACTCCACCAGGTGTTATGGCTCCTCCCTGGGCAGACCTCTTGGCTCCTGGAGAGAGGGACACACCTTCACAGCTGCCCACTTACACTTTTTAGATGGACGCAGAGAAAGGGATAGGCTAAACTCAATGATGGGTATGTGGCCCTCTTCAAACTTTACACAAGTGTAGAATGTGCACACCCTTCAGCAATTTGTTTCTTCTTTGACATCCAATGAGTTCACTTTAACTGATGTGTAGTCACACTGTAGGAACACACCATAGTCTGTCACTCAGTAACTTTTTGGTTTTGGACACTGTGGTCTCTCTTTGGGTGCAAGGGCAAAATTACTCTAGGGTAAACAGGAGTAAAACTGTACGAGAAAAAAAAGCACATCTTCAGTTTCACTAGATATTCACTAGATATCAAATTTCTCTCAAAACAGGTGTAATAAATGATGTTTTACCAGTATTGTACGAGGAGTCCCACTGTTGCTCATCTTCTCAATCCCCGGCTGTTCTGAGTCTGATGTCTGCTCACCTGATGGCTGAGAAGGACCACCCCACCAGGATCGTAACATACAGCTCCCTGGGCATGGCCGCAGTTAAGCAGCATCTCCTAATGCACTTACTGGCTCTCCAAGATATTTGCCCTTCTCCTTCAGAAGTGTTTCGGCTCTTTACAGAATTTGTCCTTTCACTGTGTTCATGATGTCCTTGACACAAGAATGTTTTCCTTTTTTGAGCCAGGGTCTCTGTCACCCAGGCTGAAGTGGTGCAGTGGCTCAAGCAACCCTCCTGCTTTAGCCTCCCCAAGTACTGGGATTACAGGTGTGAGCCACCATGCCTGGCCTAGATTTTCATGTTAACATACATAGTTCCTTTATAGCCTGTTATCAGTTTGGCTTGTTTAAGAAATCCCTCCCTCTCCCATGGTGACAAAGCTCCTCTCCCATGCTGGCCAAGTTCATAAACCACCAGTGGTCCAAGCACCATGTCCACTGCAGACATCCCACCCAGCTGGTCTGCAGCCCTTTCCCATCCATGTCCACATGCTTAGGAGCCTGTTGTGGGCCCCATCTTGGACCATATGACTGCCCTGCGTGAATATTGCTATTTTATTTTTTATGAGACAGAGTCTTGCTCTGTCACTCAGGCTGGAGTACAATGGCACAATCCCAGTTCACCGCAACCTCTGCCTATCAGGTTCAAGAATTCTCCTGCCTCAGCCTCCCAAGTAGCTGGGATTACAGGCACCTACCACCACGCCCAATTAATTTTTATATTTTTAGTAGAGACAGGGTTTCATCACGTTGGCCAGGCTGGTCTCAAACTCCTGACCTCCGGTGATGTGCACGCCTCGGCCTCCCAAAGTGCCGGGATTACAGGTGTAAGCCACTGCACCTGGCCAAATACTGTTATTTTAAATAACAGAACTTCTTTTTTTTTTTTTTCAATGTTCAGTTTCCTTTAATGACCCCCATCTCCCTGAAGGGCAGGTGCAGGCAGCGAGGCGATGGCAAGAGATGTTCACTTGAAGATCTTGCCCTGATTGAAGGCTTTGCCCACAAGCTGGAAGGCCCCCTCCCAGGAAAAGTACTCTCGAACCAGCATCTGGGTCTCCTCGCTGCCAGGATCGTTTCCGCCATGTGTATGACTCGTAGTCCACCTGCCAATCTGGACTCAGCGGAAAGGCAAGCTCCTGGCCTTGGAAGACCCACACTCCAGAAATGGAGCTGCTATTGTTGGTTCCAAAGAAGATGACACTGGCGAAGGCATTCTTCCTCAGCTTGTCCAGTCTCTGGAACATTCCAGTGATGAGATTGCAGCTCATGAAGGTCTGAGTGAGTTCTTCAGGGAAGCGATACTCTGAGTATCACAGGGACCAGCCGTCCCTATCAAAGTGTTCCCAGAAATATGGCAGTGCCACAGAGAGTGTGTCCTCATTGGAGTACTTGCGCTTAAATTCATCCAACACAAAGGTACTCTTGGGTAAGTGAGCGAAGGGTCCTTGGCCTTGGGCTCAGCAGCCAGCGCCTGCTCACATTCATCCATCTCCTCCTCAGGAGCAGGGGCAGCTGCCGTTTTCTCCTCCTTCCGCTCAGCCCGGGGCTTCTGCTTCTCTTCCCGTGAACCCTTCTCTTTCCGTGGTGTATCTTTTTTAGGCTGGGTCTCTGCAAACTTTTTAGCATCAAACTGGGCCATCTTCTCACACAGCTTCACTTCCCCCAAGACAGCCCGGAACTGGGGCTGATTAATGCAGGTGAGGAACCAGCGGTTGGTATTGGGAAAGGCCTGGCGGAAAGAAGGCTCTAGGACCTGCTTATAGAGCCACAACAGGGTGCAGACAACTGTGATGTCAGCCAATGTCACTCGTTCGCCCACCAGAAAAGTCTTCGTCTTCAAGTGAGCATCCAGCAGCCCCAGAATTCACCTCACTTCCTCCTTTGCATTCTCAGTGGCCTGTTTGTTGTGGTGCATGATGCCCAAGGTGGGGAATACCCAGGTACTGGCTGGGGGCACTATATCGGAATCAGCAAAGCTCACCCACTGCACCACCTGGGCTGCTGCCTCTGGAGTACTTCCCCGCAGCTCCTCACTGCTCACATAGTAGGCAATGGCGTTGCTCTCAAACACACAGAATCCATCGTCACCCTCAAATGCCGTAATCTTGCCGGCAGGGAATTTGCGGAGAAATTCAGGGGTGCGGTTGGTTTGGCCAAAATGGAAGTGGGGTGGTGTGGAGAGCACGCGGACCTTAGCCCCGCTATACTGAGCAGCGATGAGAGCCTTGAAGGCCCTCCAGTTTTCAGGATACGTATACAGGGCCCCAGCCGCCAGGGTGATTCCACAAAGAAAGGGCTTAAATAACAGAACTTCTCATCTGGTAGAGCAAGTCCTTAGGCCAAGCCTCTCTTCAAATGTGGCCACATTAGCATCCACTTACAAAGCGCAAAGAAATTCCTGTTAGAAGTTTTATTAGAATTATACTGAATTTATAGATTATTAAAGGGAGAATTGACAACTTCAGAAGCTTGAATCTTCCCATATATAAACATACCTTTATTGGGGTCTGCTAAAATATGTTATTTTTCTCTAAAGTTACATGCATATTTCATAATACTGATTCCACAGTACCTGACATTTTTGTTTCTATTATCAATGGTATCTTTTTTAACATTACATTTCCTCTTTGATGCTGCACTTGTATGTTAATTTTATATCCACCAATTTTGGCAAACTCTTAATTCTAAAAGATTTTCTGTACATTCTCTTGAGTTTTCTACATAGACTTCTGCAAACAATGACAGCTTTATTTATTCCTTTATAATATTGGCTAGCATTTTCTTAGAGACGAAGACACGTTCTGTTGTCCAAGCTGCAGTGCAGTAGCGTGATCTCAGCTCACTGCAACCTCTGCCTCCAGGTTCCGGCAATTCTCCTGCCTCGGCCTCCTGATTAGTTGGGATTACAGGCACGCATCACCACACCTGGCTAATTATTTTTTATTTCTAGTAGAGACGGGGTTTCACCATGTTGCCCAGGCTGGTCTTGAACTTCTGACCTCAAGTAATCCGCCCACCTCGGCCTCCAAAGTGTTGGGATTACAGGCATAAGCCACCGTGCCTGGCCTAATATTGGCTAGTATTTTCAGTACAATGTTTATTAAATGGTGAAAAATGGTTTCCTGTCTCATTCTTTTTTCTTTTTTCTTTTTTTTTTTTGAGACAGAGTCTTACTGTGTCGCCCAGGCTGGAGTGCAGTGGTATGATTTGGGCTCACTGCAACCTCCACCTCCCAGATTCAACTGATTCTCCTTTCTGAATCACTCGCCACCACATCTGGCAAAATTTTGTATTTTTAGTAGAGATGGGGTTTCACCACGTCGGCCATGCTGGTCTCGAACTCCTGACCTTCAGTGATCCACCCATCTCAGCCACCTGAAATGCTGAGATTACAGGTGCGAGCCATTGTAGCTGGCCCTCGTTCATGATTTTAAAGAGAATGCTTTTTTTTTTCTTTGAGACGGAGTCTTGCTCTGTTGCCAGGCTGGAGTGCAGTGGCACGATCTTGGCTCACTGCAACTTCCACCTCTTGGGTTCAAATGATTCTCCTGCCTCAGCCTCCCAAGTAGCTGGAACTACAGGTGCCCACCACCACACCCAGCTTATTTTTTATAATTTTGGTAGAGACGGGGTTTCACCATGTTGGCCAGGTTGTTCTTGAATTCCTGACCTCAGGTGATCGACCCACCTCAGCCTCCCAAAGGGCTGGGATTACAGGCATGAGCCACCATGTCTGGCCTAAAGAGAATGCTTCTAAAGTTTCATCAGTAATATCCTCGATGAAAGCTTCTGATACATATCCTTCAACAGATTTAGGAAGTTCCCTTTTATTCCTGGTTTAGTAACCTTTTATCAATAAGCAATAATTTTTTTGTTTAAGGCAGGGTCTCACTCTGTGGCTCAGACTAGAGTGCACTGGCATGATCATGGTTCACCACAGCCTTAAACTTCTGGACTCAAGCTCTTGCCTCAACCTCCCAAGTAGCTGGGACTACAGGCACATGCCATCATATCTGGTTAATTAAAAAAAAAATTTTTTTTAGAGACAGGGTTTCATGTTGCCCAGCCTGGTCTCAAACTCCTGGGCTCAAGCAATCCTCCTACCTCACCCTCCCAAAGTGCTGGGATTACAGGTGTGAGCCGCCACACTCAGCCTTTCTTTTCTTTCTATGAGACAGTCTCTCACTCTGTCACCTAAGCTGGAAAGCTGTGGCACAATCACAGCTCACTGTAACCTCAAAACTCCTGGGCTCAAGCAATCCTCCCACCTCAGCCTCCCAAGGAGAAAAAGCAATGAACTTTAATACATGCACCAAAATATCACATATACCCCATAAATACGGGGTGTTTACTTAATAAAAAAAAGCAATGAATTTTATCAAATGCCTTTTCTCCCTCTATGGAGATGAGCATTACACAGTACGTCACAATAATAGCTTTCTAACATCAGACCACCCTTGCATTCCTGAGAAAAGCCCTATGGATTACCCAGGCTGGAGTGCAGTGGCATGATTTCAGCTCACTATGGCCTCTGCCTCCCAGTTCAAGTGATTCTCCTGCCTCAGCCTCCTGAGTAGCTGGGATTACAGGCACACACCACCATGCCCAGCCAATTTTTGTATTTTTAGTAGAGACAGGGTTTTACCATGTTGGCCAGGCTGGCCTCAACCCCTAACCTCAGGTGATTGGCCCACTTTGGCCTCCCAATGTGCTGGGATTATAGGCATGAGCCACCGCGCCCAGCCATGGATTACTCTTGAAGATATCACTCAAATGCCTTTCTCTGGTAGAATTTCCAGATCCCATAGAGGGACAAAAAAATCATGTCCAGTAGATTTCTTAGAATACCCACAGTCACCTATTTATGCATCTCTGCCTGAACTCCTCATGGCTCCTTTTTGTGCCATGCTGCCTGCCACAAAATACATGCTGGTTAAAGATTCATGGAAAATTTTCTGAAGACAGACTTTTTTTTTGAGACGGAGTCTCACTCTGTCACCAGGCTGGAGTGTAGTGGTGCGATCTCGGCTCACTGCAACCTCCAACTCCCTGGTTCAAGCAATTTTCCTGCCTCAGCCTCCTGAGTAGCTGGGATTACAGGCAGGCACCACCACACCCAGCTAATTTTTTTTTGTATTTTTAGTAGAAACGGGGTTTCACCATGTTGGCCAGGATGGTCTTGAACTCCTGACCTCGTGATCCGCCCATCTCAGCTTCCCAAAGTGCTGGGATTACAGGTGTGAGCCACTGCGCCTGGCCGACACTATTGTTTTTGATACCTTTAATCACCACATAGATTTAGACTGCTGAATGGAAAATTCCTATGGAAGTAAATTTAAAATGAACACTTAAAAAAAGCCTTTTAAGCACTAGACTATCTCCCACTTCAAGTAACCTAACCAAAAGTTGGAAGTGGGGAACCCAACTCCTTCAGTTCTTTACAGCCTTTATTATGTACTAACAGACTGTGTATTTTATGTAAACAATTAAGAAAATTACATAAATGTCTTAATCACATTGCTACCCTTTTAAATGTCAGGAAAATAAATCAACACCCTCAGTGCCAGTGAATACAATGAGCTTTATAGACGAGCACATCCTGCACTGGAAGCTTCAGAACAGACTGCTGGAGAAAATGCTAACCTAGAGTCACACATTAAGGACATGGCCACACACTTCAAGCAAAGCGCAGCCTGATGAGACCCACTTCCCTCTGTGCCAGTTTTCTTTTCATTTTTTGAGACACAGTGTCGCTCTGTTGTCACCCAGGTTAGAGTGCAGTGATGCCATCACAACTCACTGCAAACCCTGCCTTCAGGACTCAAGGGATCCTCCTGCCTCCAGGACAAGGGATTCTCCCGCCTCAGTCTCCCAAGCAGCCAGGACTACAGGCATGTGCCACCATGCCCAGCTAATTTTTGTCGAGATGGGGTTTCACCATGTTGCTCAGGCTGGTCTCAAACTCCTGAGCGGAAGTAATCCTCCCGCCTTGGCCTCTCAAAGTACTGAGATTATGAGCCACTATGCCTGGCCTATTCTAGGTATCTTCTTATCCACATTAGGAGGGATATTTTAGGAACCCAGAGTGCAAGTCAAGTATCTTTTCCCTCAAGGGTCAGAATGGCTGTTCACTAATAATATTTATTTATTAGATCTAAAATCTATGCAAGACTCATGCTAGATTCTCCTGATAATGCTGAGAAACAGATGATTCTGCACTAAAGGGATGTTCCCCAAATTCTGAAACTTGCTAGCATGAAACACAACTTAGTACTGACCTCATCCCTGTGTTTTTGACAGAAGACCAAAAACTGGGATGCTGCATCTCCCTTCCTGCTTCGTGGCGTAGAGGCTGTGGTCTTCTTCCTCCCAGGAGGAGACCCTACTCCTCTTCTGGGGTCAGCCTCTGCCGTCTTTTGAGGAGTACTCTTCACTACATCGGGGTCACTCTCCCGGGTCTCTGCAGAGCTACACAGTTTGGCTCTCCGCCTTCTCTTCATGGGAATGCCCTCTTCCCTCGCAGACTTGGGGTTTTCAGCAGCTTCTTCACCGACTCCTGAGGACTCTGCCATTTCTCCGAAAGACTCTGCAGCAATGCCAGCCTCCTTGGCTACTTGAGGGTTGAGATGAAGCTGGTCCCCCACGTACAGAAAGGTGAACTTGGCTTTCCGCTCCTCCACTGACATGCTTGCAGCTTCTTCTGCTTGAACAATGCCCATTTCCCACTGGGCTCTCAATTTCCCTGAAATAGGTTTCAATAGCTGGGGGGGTGGG
>NW_012114677.1:1111550-1114345 GCF_000951035.1 Colobus angolensis palliatus
TATAAAAACCAATTTTAGAATTCAGCCCAACATAATACTTTTATTGTTTCTTTAAACCAGAAATCAATTCCTATCACATTACATTAATATAATCCCTCTCTATGTATGTGTGTGTGTATATATTTATATGTGTGTGTGTGTATATGTGTGTGTATATATACATATAAAAATAAAAGTTCTAAAACAAGTTATCTCTGAGAGTCATCAAATGAGCAAAAAAAAATAAGTTGTGTCTCTAAAAAAACTTTATCATATTGTAACATAGCATTCTTGGGCAAAAGTCAACTATGAAAGAGATTGTTAAGCTATTACAATATTTCGAGCAAGTAAGTATAAGTTCAAAACAAAAATAAGTTAACTTAAAGAATAAAAATTAAATTTCTGGTTTAAAAGTAGACTGAAGGGTCATCTATCACCTTAATTTTCTCAGCTTTCGTGGGTGCCTGCTTGGCACTTTCCTGGCATAATTTTTCAAACTGTCCTTCTCCTTCAAAAGCTACGAGGCTCTTCTCAAATATCCAAGCTCTTTCTGGGGCGTCACCAAAGAACTGTACGTGATACTGGCGTGCACTCTTTTTCTGACCTAGTTTTTAAAATAAAATGTTAGAAAATGAAAGTTAGTTCTGGGATGAAATTAATCAAATCTACTGCTGTTTTGCAGTTGTTTTCCTTGGTGTTGTTTGAGCCTGTTAACCTCAAAATAAGTTCCATACTTATCCCTACCATGCCACATGCCAAAGAGGGAAACTAACTTACAAGAGACTCAGATAAGGTTCTAAAATTGACTGGGAAAGAAAGCCAACCAGGCCAGGCGCGGTCCCTCAAGCCTGTAATCCCAACACTTTGGGAGGTTGAGGTGGGTAGATTGTTTGAGCTCAGGAGTTTGAGACCAGCCTGGGCAACATGGCAAAACCCCGTCTCCACGAAAAATGCAAAAATTAGCCGGGTGTGGTGGTGTGCACCTGTAGTACCAGCTACTCGGGAGGCCGAGGTGAGAGGATGGCATGAGCCTGGGAGGCAGATGTTGCAGTGAGCCAAGATTGTACCATTGCTCTCCAGCCTGGGTGACAGAGCCAGACTCTGTCTTAAAAACAAAAAAAAAAGAAAAAAAAAGAAAGAAAAAAGCTAGCTAGCCGACTAAATGCACTCCTTTATTCCCTCTTAAAAAGATACCAAATAAGACAAGAGGACATCTGCAAGAAAGGAGTGACAGCAGCAGTGAAGGAGGCAGTATACTGGCATCACACGACCTGGGTTCAAATACCAGCCCTGCTACCTAACAGCTAGCTACCCCGCTGTCTCACAGTGCTAGGGGGACAGGAGCATCAGTGGCCTCAGAGAGCTGCTCAGACCACAGAGTAACCCCACAGATGCCCACTACTCTTAACTCTTAGCTGAGAGGAAGAAGCCATGTCCCACAATGCAGCCAGGGGGGACTGGATGAGGACAGAAAGAGGCCCAAAATCCAAGAGAGGAGGTACCAGATTCCACTGAAGTCAAATGAGAAGGTGAATACAGGTAAGCAGGTTAAAAAGTCAGATCTCTGTGCCAGGTGAGAAGAGGGAGGGGGATCTCCCTGGGGCACTGAGGTGGGGAGGGTGGCGGTTGCCACTCCCTGTCCCCTCATGCAGAACACTGGCCCCGAGGAATCAAAGGATACTTCCTGAAGACCTGAAGTGCTCCAAAGGAAAAATCTCTCCAGTGAGTCTTTTGGAGATTCCCCTAATTAAGTGGCCAATAGCCAATCAGACCCTCTAACGCAAAGGAGGGTGGGATAACCAAGCCTCCCCACCCATGGGTGCAGGCAGCTCTAAGTGCTGTGCTCTTAAACACAAGCCCAGCACCAAGGAACCCCTGGACCCAGGGAAGCATCCAGTATGAATGAATCCAAAACACACAGAAATGAATGGTCCTCTGCGGGGCCACAGACACAAGACAAGGGAAGAGAAGACACCCAATAGAGAAACCCCGTGTGCTATGAAAAGAGAACACAGAAAAACAAAGAGGTATTTGAAATTCTAAAATACAACTATGAAAAAAAAATTCAACAAGAAAGCTTGGAAGATAAGATATCTCCCAGAAAGAAGAAAAAAATTAAGATGAAAAATACCTATTTCCATAGCAACCTGTAAGATCAATCTAGGAGGTCGGATACCCAAATAATAGGCTTTCTGGAGAAACAGAGAAGCTCCAAGAATAAACCCAAAATCAAGTCTCCAACTAAAACAGCCCTAAATGTCCCAACATCCACAGCAGAGCACACCCTGCTGAAATTCAAGCCGCTTAGGGTTGGGCGAAGAGCCAGACTCCAACTTAATGGAACAAGAAATAGAATAGCAAGGCATGTGAATAATAGCAAATTATGTGAAGAATGGCCAAAAACTCTGGATGCTATCAAGAAATGGAGTAATACCTTCAAAATTCCTAGGGGAATTTCTTCTCAACATAAAATTCTACACCCAGTCAAACCATCAATCAAGTGTGAACATAGAAAAGCAGCATATTCTAGGCCAGGCACGGTAGCTCACGCCTGTAATCCCAGCACTTTGGGAGGCTAAGGTGGGCGGATCACCTCAGATCAGGAGATCGAGACCAGCCTGGCCAACACGGTGAAACCCTGTCTCTACTAAAACAGAAAAAATTAGCCACGCATGGTGGTGTGTGCCTGTAGGCCCAGCTACTCGGGAGGCTGAGGCAAGAGAATCACTTGAAACCAGGAGGCAGAGATTGCAATGAGTCAAGATCGTGCCACCGCACTCCAACCTGGCAACAGAGCAGGGCTCCATCTCAAAAAA
>NW_012114677.1:1114940-1140866 GCF_000951035.1 Colobus angolensis palliatus
AAGAAAAGACAACTGGGCACAAGGGACCACTACCACCAAGATGCAGAGACCAGTAGTGGCCCTGAATGCCTGACTGCGCTGTTATTTATTGTATACAAGGCAAGGGGGCAGGGTAAGGAGTGTGAGCCATCTCCAATGACAGGTAAGGTCACACGAGTAATGTGTCCACTGGACAGGGGGCCCTTCCCTGTTTGGTAGCCGAGGCAGAGAGAGGGGAGACAGCTTACATCATTATTTCTTCTATGCATTTCAAAGACTTTAGTACTTTCAATAATTCTGCTACGGCTCTCTTCTAAGAACTCAAAAGGAGGAGCCAGGCGTACAGGCGGAACATGAAAGCGAACAAGGAGCGTGACCACTGAAGCACAGCATCACAGGGAGACGTTTAGGCCTCCAGATGGCTGCAGACAGGCTTGACTGATGTCAGGCCCTACACAAGAGGTGGTGAAGCAGAGTCTTCTCTAACCCCACCCCCCACCCCGGGAAAAGGAGAGTCCCTTTCCTGGTCTGCTAAGTAACAGGTGCCTTCCCAGGTACTGAAGCTACCGCTAGACCAAGGTCTGCTAAGTAACGGTTGCCTTCCCCAGGCACTGGCGTTACCGCTAGACCAAGGAGCCCTCTAGTGGCCCTGTCTGGGCGTGACAGAGGGCTCACACTCTTGTCTTCTGGTCACTTCTCATCGTGTCCCTTCAGCTCCTATCTCTGTATGGCTTGGTTTTTCCTAGGTTATAATTGTAGAACAGAGATTATTATAACATTGGAATAAAGAGTAATATAATACTACAAACTAATGATTGATAATATTCATATATAATCATGTCTATATTCTATATCTAATAAAACTATTCTAAGTATTTTCTTTATTAGACTGGAACAGCCTGTGCCTTCAGTCTCTTGCCTCGGCACCTGGGTGGCTTGCCGCCCACACAGAACTACAGAAAACAATGTAAATAACTAGGGAAAGCAGCTTAAAGAAAGTCTAAGCTTACTGCAGTGCAAAAGGTTAAGAATGCTAGCAAACCAGATTCAAGCAGGAAAAAGGAAGATTCTAGGAGAGGGGAATCTCTTTCTTCCAAGGGAAGAAAAGATGAGAGAAAAGAACTTTTTTACAAAGAAAGAAAATCTAAGTAATAAGGAAAGAGGGTTAAAAGATGAGTTCCAAGGAGCAGAAAGGGAAGATGAGACTCAAACCCAGGTTTTCATTTTTTTTTTTAAGGAGAAAAAATAACTATATAAATATATAAACAGGAGAAACTAACTTCATCATAAGGATGAGTTTTAAGGATGAGGAGATGAATACTTTAAAAAAATTAAGGCTGTATGGACAACATAGCACATGATTTCAAAAGAAAGGCAATAATTAACTCCAAGGAAAACAAAAGGTTTTACAAAAAGGAAAATGCAATTACAGAACACAACTTGGTTTTTCACTGAATGATATTTACATAGTCAACATTATGTAAACACTTATTTTTCATTTATTACAAATAGTGACTTAATTATATGGGGAGAATGGGGGGAAAGAAATAGAAAATGGCTGAAGAGCTCAATCTTCATTTTCCATGATAGAAAGTTAACAGAAAAACGTCTACATGAAAAATCAAAGTATTAAAAGTAGAAGAAAATGTTGAAAGAGATAAAAATAATTACCTCTGGGGAGGAGAGAGGAAGGCAGGGGATGATTTTTCACTATTAATCTTTCAGTACAATTTGACTTGTTTTTAAGTGTTCAAACTTCTTTGATTTGAAAATACCTAAGATTCAAGGATATGTCAAGGGATTTGTGACTTCTTCCATTACTTTAAAACTTCGTAAGAACTTTTTCTTAGTAATGAAAATGAATACAGGTATGTTATAGCATTTTTATAATAAAGAAAACCTGTAACAGTACACACAATATAAAATTAACCCATGTTTATAAATAATGACACAGACCAATGCTCCTTGCATGTCAGGTGGGAAAAAAAGCAGAAGAGATTATTCCAATCAATCCCAAGTTTGTAAAATAAATGAGTGTAACATTCTGAAGTTCTTTCCTATCTAGAAATTTGATAACATAACCGAATTTTCTACTATTTTTGTGGGTTTCTTTAATCCACATGAACTATTTTTTGGTCCAAGTTGAGAGGTATTTCACTGTTTTTATTTTACCAATAATTAACTAGTTGTCCCAGTACTATGTATTAGTAATTCTCCCTTCCTATGCAATTTCTTTCCTTTTTTTTTTTTTTTGAGATGGAGTCTCACTCTGTCACCCAGGCTGGAGTGAATCAGTACACTCTTGGGTCACTGCAACCTCCGCCTCCTGGGCTCAAGCAATTCTCCTGCCTTAGCCAGAGGAGGTGGGATTACAGGCGCCTGCGACTACACCTGGCTAATTTTTGTACCGTTAGCAGAAACAGGGTTTCATCATGTTGACCAGGCTGGTCTCGAACTCCTGACCTCAAGTCATCCACCTGCCTCGGCCTCCCAAAGTGATGGGATTACAGGCATGAGCCACTGCACCTGGCCCTCTTTCTATGCAAGTTCTGATGTTCATTAATCACCATCTATATAAAAATGCATGTCACTGACCTCCCCACCTACATCCCCTTCTAAAAGAACCTGGCTTCTATTAACAGTCCTGGTACCTAATTTTGTACTGTGTTCCTTTTTTCCCCATCACAGCCCATTAGACTACAGGTAGTCTGTGACTCTCTGGGCTCAACTAAGCCAGAGTTTCTCTCCAGATTTTGTGGAGCCTGTTAAGTTCCATGCATGCAAAATGAACCCCACCAAGAGACAAGGCTGCCTCAGAGATAAAGCTCCAGGGAGGGAAGAGAAGCCATAAAGATGCAGACAAGCCAGGTGTCTGTTGAAGCCAAGAAGGAAGCACAGGAGCAAAGTCACAAGGACATGAGACCACAGAGCTCGCTGGGAAACAAAGGACAAGCATGACCATGCCTGTTTCCCAGTTCAGTCTCTGGAGGGCACCAGAGCCACAAAATAGGTAAAGCAGAAACTGCCAGAACTACAAGTAGAAAAACAGCACATCCACAATCCCATGGGAAATTTTAACACACCTCTCAGCAACTAATAGAACAAGCAAGAAACAAATCAGTAAGAAGGTCATATTATCAAATAGCACAAGACATGAGAAAGTCAGATTACCTGCAATATTTTTAGAAAATGCTGGAAGGATTTTTTTCCTATATAAAGCAATGAGGGTTAATTCTTAACATTCCCTTCCATAACACAGAAAAAGTGACAACAAAAATCTCCACAACAGAAAATTACTTGATTCCAGACCGCAGTTATCTAAAGAGAAAACCAGCGAGTGTGATATCTAAAACATATAGTTATCTTCTGCTTCCAACTTAAAAGGTTGTGCCTCAACCGCCCTGGCCAATATGGTGAAACCCCGTCTCTAGCAAAAATACAAAATTAGCCGGGCGTGGTGACACATGCCTGTAGTACCAGCTACTCGGGAGGCTGAGGCAGGAGAATCACTTGAACCTGGGAGGTGGAGGTTGCAGTGAGCCGAGATGGTGCCACTGCACTCCAGCCTGGGTGACAGAGCAAGACTTGGTCTCAAAAAAAGGTTGAGCCTCAAAGCTGCTAGCCCACCTAGGTGCCTGGTAGATAGTAGCTAACACAGGTTCTGCTGCTAAAAATTACAAAAATGCTATTAAGACTTTCATTAGCCGGGCGCAGTGGCTCACGCCTGTAATCCCAGAACTTTGGGAGGCCGAGACAGGCGGATCACGAGGTCAGGAGATCAAGACCATCCTGGCTAACACTGTGAAACCCCATCTCTACTAAAAATACAAAAAATTAGCCAGGCACGGTGGCGGGCACCTGTAGTCCCAGCTACACGGGAGGCTGAGGCAGGAGAATGGCGTGAACCCGGCGGGTGGAGCTTGCAGTGAGTGGAGATCACGCCACTGCACTCCAGCCTGGGCGAGAGAGCATGTCTCCACTAAAAATAAAAAAAATTAGCTGGGCACGGTGGCAGGCGCCTATAGTCCCAGCTACTCAGGAGACTTAGGCAGGAGAATGGCGTGAACCCGGGGGGTGGAGCTTTGAGTGGAGATCACGCCACTGCACTCCAGCCTGGGCGAGAGAGAGAGACTCAAAAAAAAAAAAAAAATAAGACTTTCATTCATTAACTAAAGATTTCCAAAGGAAATTTTGATTTCCAAAAGAATCTAGATTTAGCTGTAGCTTATGAGTTATGTTCATTTTTGCATGTATATTACACTTCAGTTTTCAAAACTTAAGTATATTACTAAGATACACTAAGATTCAAGCTGGTCCATAAATCCCACACATGATAAATACATTTTTTTTTTAATGGGGGCCGGGCGCGGTGGCTCACACCTGTAATCACAGCACTTTGGGAGGCCGAGTCGGGCGGATCACAAGGTCAGAAGTTTGAGACCAGCCTTGCCAACATGGTAAAACCCCAGATCTACTAAAAATACAAGAATTAGCTGGGCATGGTGGTGTGCTCCTGTAATCCCAGCTACTCGGGAGGCTGAGACTGGAGAATCGCTTGAACACAGAAGTGGAGGCTGCAGTGAGCCGAAATCATACCACTGTACTCCAGCCTGGATGAGTGAGCAAGACTCCGTCTCCACAGAAAAAAAAAAAAAAAAACAGAAAACACAACAGGATAGGAATAGAGGGTAGAAAAATATAAAAGTACCGGCTTCACACTTCACAGGACCCATGTTCAGCCCACTCCATGGCAGATCTCTTCTTCACGTCCCTGCCCTTCTAAAACGACACTCACCATTCACTGTCTCATTCTCATCCTGGGGTGCTGCAGGCCAAGTGTTGGAGAATCAAAAATGGACCCAAGAGCTCCACTCGGAGCAAGGGCTCAGCACTGCTTGGAGACCTACTGCACACAGAGTTTCCCTTGCAAACTCTGTCTCCCAGAGCAATGAACACAACCAGCGACCAGACCTGGGCTCCTATATACCATTCTGTACTCAAAGAACCTGGGCCTTCTCTGAGAAATGGCTGATGCTAGGGTTGGGGGGAAAAAAAGAAAACAGTACAAGATGAGCCTGGAACATCTTGTTCTACCAGAACGTAAAGAGGTGCTCAGGGGTTGACAGGGACATGTCAAAGGCATACAGCTGAAAGGAACTTAATGGGACTCCCACTGGTCAAATTTGGGACAATGTGAGGATTCAAGAAAATAAGGACTAAAATACATAACTCATTTTTTTTAAGGGGGAGTTCATTTTCACAGAAAAATGACAGCTAAAAGGTAGAAAGTGCAGTAATAGCCAGTTACCATTTAACAAGTCCATGATGAATCATCAAGGACTGCTAAAGCCATGGTTGTTGGGGACAGGTATGGTGGCTCACACTTGTAATCCCAACAATTTGGGAGGCCAAGGCAGGAGGAAGATCACCTGAGCCCAGGAGTTTGAGCCTGGAGTGAGCTATGATTGTGCCACTGTACTCCAGCCTGGATGGAGCAACAGAGCCAAGACCCTATTTCAAGACAACAACAACAAAAGTTACACTGTTGGGATAGACTACAAGCACAGTCCACAGGTCCCTCATTAGTGACAATGGGGACCTGTGCCTTTCCACAGAGAGCTCTGGTGGCCACAGCCTACCAGGGGTGGGTCAGTTGACACATAAGCTCCTTCTAATGTAGTCTGACTAGCACTCTGTCCTTCCGTCACTTCTCTTTGTTCTACTTACTTCCTTTGACCCCTTTTCTTTTAAGATTATCTAAATCTCCTTTCAGCTGGAAGGTATCTACCCAGGCTTGACTCCTTCTGAACAGTTTTTCAAATGTATGTATCTTTTACATTGTAATGCCTTCACGAGAAAAAAAAAAAAGTATATATCAGTCTTCTGAAGTAGGCTTGCTTGTGCCTCCTACTCTACATTCCACAATAATTTCTAGAGAAGCAGACTGCTGAGGTGAGGGAGACCACTGCCCAGCCTAGGCTGGTGCAGGACACTCCCTTCTTCTGCACACAGATCTTTAGTAACGGGCCAAAGCTATCTTTCAAGGTTCCAACTTTGAGATACAACCTGGCCTTCTGACCTAGGTCTGATCATGAGAAAGCTAAAGCAGTCATGAGGAATTGGGGATTGGGAGTGCTGCTCTAGACTAGCAGAAGCTGAAGAGGCACAACCACCAGATGCAAAGTATGCATCTCAACCCCAAAGTGCAGAAAAAGGCAGGTATGGGGCCTGCTGGGGACATGCCCCTATACCTGCTTTTAGCACAGTAACAGACCTTGTTACTGATGTGATGTTTCCCAAAATGTGGCTGGGTGCTCAGTCAACAAGGAAACTGTCCTTGTTCTGACGTATTTGGGGGTAACAGTGCCACGACAGCTACCACATATCATGTAACAAAAGAGATGGAGGCTAGGCACAGTGACTCATGCCTATAATCCCATTGGGAGGCCACAAGGCAGGTGGATCATGAGGTCAAGAGATCAAGATCATCCTAGTCAACATGGTGAAACCCCGCCTGACGCCGGGCGCGGTGGCTCAAGCCTGTAATCCCAGCACTTTGGGAGGCCGAGACGGGCGGATCACGAGGTCAAGAGATCGAGACCATCCTGGCTAACACGGTGAAACCCCGTCTCTACTAAAAAAATACAAAAAAACTAGCCGGGCGAGGTGGCGGGCGCCTGTAGTCCCAGCTGCTCGGGAGGCTGAGGCAGGAGAATGGCGGGAACCCGGGAGGCGGAGCTTGCAGTGAGCTGAGATCCAGCCACTGCACTCCAGCCCGGGCGACAGAGCGAGACTCCGTCTCAAAAAAAAAAAAAAAAAAAAAAAACAGACACAAAACTACTAAAATTAACCAAATACTAGGTGGCTACAGGGTTAATAACTAGTCAAACAGGAAGGTTTTCAGGAAGCAGCTATAGAAGAAACCAAGGGAATCGGGATTGATAAAATAAAAACTCAGGTTTTAAAAGTAAAAGTGAGGATAATAACAATTGCTAATACAAGCGTCCGGTGGTCACTGCATTAAGACCTTTCCATGAAGGTGATGGTATCACCTTCCTCGTTTTCATATACAGGGAACCTCAAGCTTAGCAAGATTAAGTTCATTATCAAGATCAGCCAGCTGAACTAGACCCTGGCAGGCTGATTCCTGAGTCCCAGCCTCAACCGCAGAGAGTAACATGACAGTGCCATAAGCACAAGAGTGAAAGCACTTAGCCACAGTGCAAGGTCCAGGAATCAAGCAAAGAAAGAGAGATGAGGCCGGGCACAGTGGCTCATGCCTGTAATCCCAGCACTTTGGGAGGCCGAGGCGGGCAGATCACTTGAGGTCAGGAGTTTGAGACCAGTCTGGCCCATATGGTGAAACCCTGTCTCTACTAAAAATACAAAGATTAGCCGGGCGTAGTGGCGCACGCCTGTAATTCCAGCTACTCGGGAGGCTGAGGCATAAGAATTGCTTGAAACCAGGAGGCAGAGGTTGCAGTGAGCTGAGATCATGCCAGTGCACTCCAGCCTGGGAGACAGAATGAAACTGTGTCTCAAAAAAAAAAAAAAGAGAGAGATGAATAAAAATAACAGTATATCTGAATGTCAGAGAAGCTGTTGTAGACTACATGAATTACTTAACTCTAAGGCAGGGGAAAGATGCAATGATATTAAAGTTGAGCTGCAGCACTGTGGCTCACGCCTGTAATCCCAGCACTTTGGGAGGCCAAGGCAAGCGGATCACTGGAGCCCAGAAGTTTGAGACCAGCTGGGCAACATGGAGAAACCCCATCTCTACAAAAAAATACAAAAATTAGCTAGATGTGGTGGCATGCACCTGTAGTCCCAGCTACTCAGGAGGCTGAGATGGGAGGATCACCTGAGCCTGGATGGCAGAGGTTGCAGTGAGCTAAGATTGCACCACTGCACTCCAGTCTGGGTGATGGAGCGAGACTCCATCCCAAACAAAAAAGAAGAAGAAAGTAAAAGTAATAAACCCTAATAGGAAGAACAAGGAGACTTTCAAAAGACTACTTCAGTTTCACAAGCATGAGAGGCTAAAAGCTAAAGATGGCATCATATAAACAAGTAAATATCCCCAGACACTAAAAAGGAAATCAGTAAGAGCTGCTTGTGTGCCACACAGACAAATGACATGGGAGTCACAAGGTTTGCTGTGTGGAGACTGCTCCTGGTTTTAGAAAGCAGAGAAAGAATTAGCAACCCCTCACACACACCCATGTGTGCCTGCACCCGGGCTGCAGAGGCTTGAAGGTCTATCCCCAAACAAAGGGGAGACAATTTCTGTCTCAACTAGCATTTGTTTTTTCATATTCTGACCAAGCGTAGAGACCCTGGGGTACACCCTAGGGTTCCTGCAGCCCCTTGGAAAGGAATCCCCCAATTGTGGCAAGCCAAGGATGCCAAAGGTCCTCCACGGAGACAGAGCTGAAGCCAGGCCATAGGCTCTTCTGCCACAACTCCTGCAGAGCACACATGCCTGTGCCTCACAGGACAGGAGGCCAGGGCAGGACTCAGGCAAGGGCACCCAGGACTCAGCAGAGGTCTCTTCATCGTCAGCCTGCCCCTCTAACATCTACATCTGCCAGGGAGGCACCACTGTACTCCACTCCTAACAGCCACCTGCTCCCACAGCCAGTTGACAAGCCTGTTTGGCCATGCAGGTGTCAGTGCAAAGACGTAAGCTCATAGCAAAGGCAGCAATGCTGCCCCCACAGGAGCTCAGGCCTTCAGCCAGAGATCAGAAGGGGACATGTATGCAAGGACCACCAAGGGGTCATAAGAGGCTGACTAGTCAGCAATACTGGACTGGAGCACTGGCCTGGTCTGGCCTGGCTCTAGACGCCACACTTCCGGAGGGTGCACAGGTCAGATCACAGGGTGACACTAACTTGCTCAGTTCTAACTCTGCACTCACCAAATTGAAACTTGCTCAAACTAAATTCCAACTTCACTCTACAAGAACTTTCAGAAAAACTTCAAACCACATTATCTTTTACTCTTTCTCTAAAAACACATTTATGGGTTGACTATTATTTGCTCTGTATTAGGGACATAGAACATTCTTTCTTTTTGAGACAGAGTTGTGCTGTTGTTGCCCAGGCTAGAGTGCAATGGCGCAATCTCGGCTCACTGCAACCTCCGCCTCCCAGATTCTAGCAGTTCTCCTGCCTCGGCCTCCTGAGTAGCTGGGATTACAGGCGTGTGCCACCACATCCGGCTAATTTTGTATTTTTAGTAGAGATGAGGTTTCACCATGTTGGTCAGGCTAGTCTCGAACTCCTGACCTCAAGTGATCCACCCACCTCGGCCTCCCAAAGTGCTGGGATTATAGGCGTAAGCCACCGCGCCCAGCCTTACATTCTTAGTATGTTACATCAGCTGCTCCAGGTAAAAATCAATTTATCTACCCAAGCTTCATAAGACAAAGATGATCATTTCCAGTGTTTTCCATCTTCCCATAGGCCTAATAAAATTCACTTGGACATTTTTACAACTTAAACTTAGCATAAAACACTCTTGCTGCAAATCATCCTGAAACAAGCAATCACTATAACTAAATAATAAACTATCATTAAAACAGAAGTTATACAAGGCAAAGGTCAGGTCTCCCTTAACACTAATTCAATCAGATGAAGTACGTATTTGAGTTGAATATAAAAAGAAATGGCAACACATCACATGTGAATCAATCACTAACTTTAGGTAAAGCTGCAGAAATGAACCACAGCAGGGCTATTTACAAAGAGTAAGAAAGAAGCTTGGAGATGAGAAAGATTAAGTGCAGAAGAGAGTTGGAAAAACAACCCAAAGAACACAATACCTTTAAGTTTGGTATAGCTGTGAAGGAGTGGATCTGCAGAAACCATGCAAGGCCACCAAGGGTAACCCGACACTTTGGACCACACCAAATCACCGACATTGTATTTCAACAGGTGGTCTTTGTCTCTTCCAGTGTTTGGACAAGACTCTTTCTTAGCTGGAATCTGAAAATGAACAAAAGACAAACACTAACACATCCAATCACTACCTGTGTATCCAGAAGGCCAAGGATTCATTAGGCTATAATGTCCAAATACACACAGACCCCCAAAAATGGAGTGTGCTCCCTTGCTGTGTTTTAGATGATAGCCTCAACATCGTTTCATTAAAATTTTGTCTCTCAGGCCGGGCGCGGTGGCTCACGCCTGTAGTTCCAGCACTTTGGGAGGCCGAGGCAGGTGGATCATGAGGTCAGGAGATCGAGACCTTCCTGGCTAACACAGTGAAACTCCATCTACTAAAAGCACAAAAAATTAGCTGGGCGTGGTGGCAGGAGCCTGTAGTCCCAGCTACTCGGGAGGCCCAGGCAGGAGAATGGCATGAACCTGGGAGGCGGAGCTTGCAGTGAGCCGGATCGTGCCACTGCACTCCAGCCTGCGCGACAGAGTGAGACTCCATCTCAAAAATAAAAAAAAGAAAAGAAAAGGCCAGGCGCAGTGGCTCACACATGTAATCCCAGCACTTTGGGAGGCCGAGGCGGGTGGATCATGAGGTCAAGAGATTGAGACCATCCTGGCCAACATGGTGAAACCCCATCTCTACTAAAACTACAAAAAATTAGCCAGGAGTGGTGGTGAGCACCTGTAGTCCCAGCTACTCAGGAGGCTGAGGCAGGAGAATCACTTGAACCCAGGAGGCGGAGGTTGCAGTGAGCCGAGATTGCACCACTCACTCCAGTCTGGCGACAAAATAAAACTCTGTCTCAAAAAAAAAAAAAGAAATTTGTCTCTCACTCTCAGCTAAAGGATCAGGACAGTGCACAGCACACAGCAGGTGTTCAACATTACGAAGATCTCTATATAAATCTATTTCCTTGGCCTACTATTAATAGATGGTCTTCAATGGTGCTTTATTCAACTGGTCAAAAAGGAATTCTCACAGAATTCCAAATCCATACTGATCCCTGTCCCCAGTCATGTCTGACAATCAGTTCTCAGCAGCCCATGTGTCACCAACATGAACCATCCTAGAGTGATGAGGGCAAGGGCAAGGAGGACTAGGAGCAAGTCTCGGCTCCATCACATGTAATCTGAGTCCTTGGGGCTCTCTGAGCCTCAATTTCTCCATCTCTAGAACATGATGGGTAGGTTGAGGCTGAACATTCCACCAAAGAAAACTCCTCCCCACAAGCCACTCACAGTTGTGCTCTCCAGTGGAAACAAGCACAGCCAGCGTGGCTGCAACCCGCCAAGGGTGAATCCCTGGCCTTGCTCCTCAGAGCACTATACACATGGGTAGATTGTTCCACTGCCTCGGGCCTCAGTTTTCTCATCTGTGAGCTAAAGATGCTGGCCCAAAACCTTGCCATCAGCATGCTGGTGAGGACTGGCATGAGCTGCCACATGACACATTTTCATGTTTTTTTGATCCTCCCACCTCAGCCTCCCTAGTAGCTGGGACCACAGGCAGTGCCACCATGCCCAGGTAATTTTATTTTTTGTAGAGACGGGGTCTCGCTATGTTGCCCAGGCTGGTCCTGAATTCCTGGGTTCAAGCAATCCTCCTGCCTCAGCCTCCCAAAGTGCTGGGATTATAGGTGTGAACCACCGCACCAGGCCTGACATACTTTCAGAACAGCTACCAGATTACTGCACAGCAACTCAGGTTTACATTTACTGACCCCACTCTGCAGATGGAGAGTCAAAATTCAGGTGAGTTACTCAAGTTTTAACAAACCCAAGGGACAGAGCTAGGAATAAAAGCCAGGTTTTTTTGTTTGGTTTTTTTCAGCTGGAGGAGAAAGAAAAAGCCAGCTCTGATGCAGGAGCATCGTTTGAGGCCAGGAGTTCGAGAATAGCCCGTGTAACATACCAAGACCCTGTCTCAAAACAAAACAGCTAGGTCTCTGACAACTTGCACAGGCCTCTTCCCATGCAAAACCATGAGGTTCAATAATGCCGTGGGCACTTCAAAAAATCTTTCTAGGCTGGGCACGGCCCCTCACACCTGTAACTCGAGTACTTCAGGAGGCAGAGGTGGGAGAATCGTTTGAGCCTAGGAGTTTGAGACCAGCCTGGGCAACAGAGCAAGACTCCATCTCTACAAAAAACAAAAAATTAGCTGGGCACATAGTGGTGTACACCTGTGGTCCAGCTACTCAGGATGCTGAGGTAGGAGGATCACCCAAGCCTGGGAGGTCAAGGCTGCTGTGAGCCATGATCACACCACTGCCCTCTAGCCTGGGCAGAGACCCTGTCGCAAAAACAATAAATAAAATTAAGAAACTTTGCCACTGCAATTACATAAGCAAGAACTAAATAGCTCCTGAGTAATCAAAAAACATTTTTTTAACCCTCAAAGCTCTTCATTATTTTAACAATTCCAAGGAGCAGCAACTAAAGAGCAACACCCTATCGACCACCAGATGAACAGAGACTGCTGCCCCATCAAGAGTTCCTTCCTTCTGCCAAAGCCATGGCCCCTCTGTTGTTTCACATGGCTTATATTCATCCGAGTGTCAGGGCCAATCTGAATGCCACGTGAAGGCATGGAAACACCAACCACCAGGCAGAATGAAGCAGCGCCACCACATCTTTCCACCTCAGGTTAGGATGAGGAAACACTCATTCGCTTGTGTCCAGTGTGCTGGGCTCTGCCCTGGGAACCAAGAATGGGAGGCAAAAGACACATCCCTGGGCCTCAGGGAGGCAGGCCATCTGCTGGACTACCTGGCTGAGAAGACAGTAAGTGGACACTGGACCATAGGGTAAGGATAGCAGGTGCACCGCTGCACAGCTCTGCTTCCCACTTATCAGATGGTGCAGACTTAGGAAGTCACATTCTAGAGCCCAGCATGTCTCCACTGACCACACCAGGCTAAAGAACACCCTGGAGATGAGATCCTTGAAAAGAGTGTAGCCTGATGTTGTTAAGCCAGGGCTCTGAAACTGGCAGAACCACATTAAGAAACAAGCATTGCCTCTTTTTAGCCATTTGAATCTTGAACACTTAGCTCACCTCTCTAGACCTCTCAACAGGCTCAGCAGCCAGCTGAGAACTGAGGAGGCAGTGCCAGGACATCCTGGAGCCCGCCCTCCAACCCACAGCCAGGGCTCAGGCAAGTGGCTGGAAGTACCAGACCTGTTCTCATCTCCTCCGCCCACCCCAGTACTCGTGCAGGTGCCCTCACACGATGGCCATGCTCACTACTCAAGGTCACGTGACCCCTTACACATCGTCTCCTAGATACCTTTTTATCTGAAGGACTCGAGATCTTAGACACAAGAGCTGCTTCGACAAGGCCCTGCTCCAGCAAGGAGTCATATTTTATGCTCCTCTTCCTGTTCCTTCTTGCCTTGTTTTCTGGTTTTTGTCCATTTTCTTCTGATTGAGACACATCAGCAGCACTGTCACCACAAATGGAAGATTCAAAGAGAGGCTTCCCATTCATGTACGTTTTGGTGATTTTCAGCTTAATTTCTGGAGAGCCATTTTTGATAGGGGTAGTGTTAGGTGGTGTCCCAATCCCTTTCATTTCCTGGGACTCAAAACGCAGTTTGGCATCGTGTGCACCGGGTTCTCCATTAAACACCCGGGAAGTAAGATCTTTCAGCTTGTCAGCCGGAATAAAGGGCAGGGCGTCGTGGCCGTTAAACTTCTGCATGACCCCCTCCTGCAGGCTGCTGGAGAGCTGGGCTTTGCTGAGGAACACAGAACACTCGCGATTCACCTCACAGCTCGGAGTCTTCCCGTTGGCATTGCCGAGGATTTCTGGTGCCTGCTTCATCTTTATGCACTTAACAACACTCTGAACAGAAAGGGGACTCTGCTTGATGCTAAATTCCATCCAGCCCAGATGCTTCCGTTGTTAGAACACTATGGTATTAAAAAAAGAAAAAAGAAAGAAAAAGCAATTACATTTAAAACCTAGGATAGGTATGCCAGGACCTCTACAGCTTTGTGGGGTCTGATTTTCTTTGTAAGTAATTTATAATGTTTTTATAATAATTCAGATCACAGAAGGCAGTTTTAGTATCACAAAAATTACACGGAATCACAAAATGATAAAGCTGAAAGGAAAGAACAAGGAATCATTTTTTAAAGGAAAAACATGAAAGTCAGTCAAGACAGCAAACTCCAGTTATACCACTAATAATCTACAGCATGGCCATGGATGCATAACTTAATTTGTCAATCATCCCTGAAACACAGATTTCCACCTTCCACCAGCATATACTTAAAAGAGCTAGTATGTGTGAGGCAGCTGGCATAATGCCAGGCCTATGCAAAAGGACAACAGGAACAGCATAAAAGCAAAATCAACACTAACAGGAAAAGAGTTCATCCCAGTCCCTCTTGTTACAGCTGAGGTATCAGGCTCAGAATGTGCCCAAGATGACCTGGTCAGCCAAGTGTAAAACCAGATATTCCAACTCCAAGCACAGGATTAGCTCCAGGTTGATGAAAATAAGAAGCAAAAAACCAAAAGTTTCCAAGGGTGAAAGCATTCCCAGTCAGGTCTGGCTATGCTCAACCCAGTATTCTTATCACAGGTCTGGCTATGCTCAACCCAGTATTCTTATCACAGTCCACTATCCCCTCCGTGTTCAGGCCTAAATTAAACAAGAAAGAACACAGCAGTAACATCACATATTTTAGCTACTATCTGAAGATTAACTACTTGAGGACAACACTGCTGAGCCATAACACAGGTTACTTTGCCAGTGCACCACACTGGCCAATGAAGCCCAAGTGCAGAAGTACGCAGTTTAGGAAGATGACTCTGGCTGCAGTGTGGTGGTGTGGGGTCTTCACTGCAAAGCTACAGTCCCTAATCTGAGACACCCAGTGAAGGGGCCAGAGCCCCAAAACACAGCTAGGAATAAGAAACAGGCAGGCACCCGCCCCAGCTGGGAAGGCATCTCTCAGGTGTATACCATCAAAAGCTCCAACAAGAGCCCTCTGAGAATGCAGAAACCAACAGCATCAGACACTGGGGAAAAACGGAATACAGTAAGGACCAGAGATGCCCGTGGATTAGAACAGCGGTTCTCAAATGGGAAGGATTTTGTTCCCCAGAACACTTAGCCTCATCTGGAAGTATTTTTTAATTACCACCACTAGGGGGCGGCCCCTGACCTATGATGGGTGGTGGTCATGGATGCTGCTGTACCTCCTGCTATGCACAGCATGCCCAGGCAACAGGGCTATGCAGCCCAAGAAGTCCACAGTACTGAGGGGGAGGACACCTGATGTGCAGCAACAGGGGGCCGCTGGTGTCTACAACCTGCAGTCTCCACAGAAAAGCAGACAGCTGAGGAAGGAGACAGGAAGAAAAGAGCAAATGTAAAACCTTGAAAACGTTAAAGTCCCAGTTCAGTTTCATGCGCTTTGGACAACTCTTTAACACCAAAACACACACAAATGTGTTCTGTCTGACCCGCACAATTTCTTAAAAAGGTAGAACGGCCAGGTGCGGTGGCTCAAGCCTATAATCCCAGCACTTAGGGAGGCCGAGACGGGCGGATCATGAGGTCAGGAGATCGAGACCATCCTGGCTAACACGGTGAAACCCCGTCTCTACTAAAAGATACAAAAAACTAGCCAGGCGAGGTGGCGGGCGCCTGTAGTCCCAGCTACTCGGGAGGCTGAGGCAGGAGAATGGCGTAAACCCGGGAGGCGGAGCTTGCAGTGAGCTGAGATCCAGCCACTGCACTCCAGCCTGGGAGACAGAGTAAGACTCTGTCTCAAAAAAAAAAAAAAAAAAAAAAAGGCAAAAATATTTGGAGAAAACAATGGCCCTCCAAAAGTTCCCCAATTTGGTGAAAAGTTCAGCAGCTGCGTGAGGTGGCTCATGCCTGTAATCCCAGCACTTTTGGAGGCCAGTGCAGGTGGATCACTTGTGGTCAGGAGTTTGAGACCAGACTGGCCAACATGGGGAAATCACAACTCTACTAAAAATACAAAAATTAGCCAGGCTTGGTGGCACGCACCTGTAATCCCAGCTACTTGGGAGGCTGAAGCAGAAGAATCGCTTGAACCCAGAAGGTGGAGGCTGCAACAAGCAAAGACCATGCCACTGCACTCCAGCCTGGGTGACAGAGTGAGGCTCCATCTCAAAAATAAATTAATAAGAAACATAAAAATAAAATTTTTTGTAGAGACGGGATCTTTTCTTGTTGACCAGGCTAGTCTCTAAATCCTGGCCTCAAGCAATCCTTCCACCTCGGCCTCCCAAAGTGCTGGCATTACAAGCAGGAGCCCCTGTACCCTGCCAAACAATTTTTTTTTTTTCCCGTGAGACAGGGTCTCACTATCACCCAAGCTGGAGTGTAGGGCAATGGCACAATTTCGGCTCACTGCTACCTCTACCCTTCAGGGCTCAAGCAATCCTCCCATCTCAGCCTCCCAAGTAGCTGGGTCTAGACGTGCATGCCACCATGCTCAGCTAACTTTTTAATCCTTTTTTTGTAGAGATGGATCTCACTATACTGTCCAGGTTGATCTCAAACTCCTGGGCTCAAGGGATCTTCCCATCTCAACCTCCCAAAGTACTGGGATTACAGGCATGAGCCACTGCACCCAGCCCAAACAACCCCTTTTTTTCCCCCCCCCCGAGACAGTCTCGCTCTGTCACCCAGGCTGAAGTGCAGTGGTATGATCACAGTTCACTGCAACCTCTGCCTCCCAAGCTCAAGTGTCTCCTGCCTCAGCCTCCTGAGCAGCTGTGAGGACTATAAGGCACTTGCCACCATGCCCAGCTAATTTCTGTGTTTTTGTAGAGACAAAGTCACCATGTTGCCCAGGCTGGTCTCAAACTCCTGGGCTCAAGTGATCCACCCGCCTTGGCCTTTCAAAGTGCTGGGTGCAGATGTGAGCCACCATATCCATGGGTTTAACAATCTTTCTTATGTTGGGGAAAGCAAGGAGTGGGTAAGTTCTTAAGTTTAGAAAAGTATGAAGAACAATAGGACAAACGAATACACCCACCACCTTGAAAGACAATTTTTTGCATTCTGCCACATTTGCTTCCAGTTTTTTGTTGTTGTGATTGTTGTTTGAGATGGAGTTTCACTGTCGCCCAGACTGGAGTACAATGGCCCAGTCTTGGCTCACTGAAAGCTCTGCCACCCGGGTTCAAGCGATTCTCCTGCCTCAGCCTCCTCAGTAGCTGGTATTACAAGTGTGTGCCACCACGCCCGGTTAATTTTGTGTGTGTGTGTGTTTTTAGTAGAGACGGGATTTCACCATGTTGGCCAGGCTGGTGCTGGTGGTGAACTCCTGACCTTGTGATCCACCCACCTTGACCTCCCAAAGTGCTGGGATTACAGGCATGAGCCACTATGCCCAGCCGCTTCTAGTTTTAACATGAAAGAAAAGAACTACAAATAATAACCACTACAGATGTGTATTTAGTGCTTCCTCTGTGGCACTCTGGTTTGAAGGCAGTCTCCAAACCTGAGAACTAGGAAAGGAAAGGAGGAACGGGAGCCAGCCCTCATGGGGCTGCCAGGTCCAAGAAGCCAGGGTCACCTAGGCAGACCATCCACCTCCACACCCACAACACTATAAGGTAGGTATGACTCTTCCACTCCACAGGTGCAGGGGCTGCGACACTCACATTATATAGCTGGGAAGTAGAGGGGCAGCACTCAAATATAAGCACTCTACCTCTAGGTGCTGCCTCCCACCAGTCTGGTGAGGAGTGAATGCATAAAGCAAAGATGAAGTCTACCTTATTTCCAACGTATAAGTTCCATTTGCTGTCCCCCAGAGGCAATCTCCATCATGATCTTCCTATATATCCTCCCAGGTTATAGTATGTATCTATTAACACAGAACTGTTGCATGCAGTTTGTATTGCTATAAACACCATCATACCTTTGCTCTGCAACTTGATTAGTCAGTCAACGTATCTTTATTTCCCCATGATGATAGGTACAAATACAGCTTAGTCTTTTTAGCTGTTGTATTATTATTCATCACAAATAATTTATTCTTATTAAGTTATTCAAAGATGATGGAAACAGGCCAGGAATGGTGGCTCATGCCTGTAATCCTAGCACTTTGGAAGGCCAAGGCGGGAGGATCATCTGAGGTCAGGAGTTCGAGACCAGCCTAGTCAACATGGTAAAACCCTATCTCTACTAAAAATACAAAAATTAGCCAGGTGTGGTGGCGCACGCCTATGAGCTCAGCTACTAGGGAGGCTAAGGCAGGAGAATCGCTTGAACGTGAGAGGCGGAGGTTGTCGTGAGTCGAGATTGCACCACTGCCCTCCAGCCTGGACAACACAGCGAGACTCCATCTCAAAAAAAAAAAAAAAAAGATGGAAACGTACATAGAACATGATGTAAAGTTTCCCAAAATATTATGCAAAGTTAGCATAATCCTTATACCAAAACCAGGAAAAAAAAGAAGTATTGAAAAAAAAAAAAAAAGCTATAGACAAGATCAGTCAAGAACTGACTGAAACTACCCTAAATAGAAGTCAATCAAATCCAGCCATCACTGTATTAAAAAAAAAAAAAGATACCATGGCCACCAAAAAGGGTTTATCCAAAAATATAAGGATAATTCAACATCAGGAATTCTATTAATGTTGTCACCATGTTAATACATTATGGAAATTCTCTGATGAAGATGGCTAAAATGCTGTTTTAAAGAAAAAAAGAGGCCAAGCATGGTGGCTCACGCCTATAGCCCTAGCACTTAGGGAGGCTCAGGCGGGTAGACTGCTTGAGTTCAGGAGTTCGAGACCAGTCTGGCCAATATGGTGAAACCCTGTCTCTAATACAAAAATTAGCCAGGTGTGGTGGCATGCACCGGTAGTCCCAGCTACTTTGGAGGGGAGAGGCAGGAGGATTGTTTGAACCTGGGAGGTCGAGGCTGCAGTGAGCTAAGATGGCACCACTGCACTCCCACTCAGGTGACAAAGTGAGATCCTGTCTCAAAAAACGAATAAAGGTAAGAAAGAAAGGTAAGACAGAAAGAGAGAGAGAGAAAGACACAGAAAGAGAAAGAGAGAAGGGAAGAAAGGAGAGGAAGGAAGGAGAGAAATGAAAGAAAAGAGTTCGGGAAGAAAGGAGGGAAGGGAGGGAGGGAGGGAGGCCGGGCATAGTGGCTCACCATCTATAATCCTAGCACTTTGGGAGGCCAAGGAGGGAGGATTGCTTGAACCCAGCAATTTAAGACGAGCCTGGGCAGTACAGTGAGACCCTGTCTCTACGAAAAATAAAATTAGCCAGGCATAGTGGCGCACATCTACAGTCCCAGCTACTGGGGAGGCTGAGGTGAGAGGATGGCTTGGGCCCAGGAGTTTGACGCTGTAATGAGCTGTGACCACACTACTGCACTCCAGCCTCGTGACTCAGCGAGACCTTGTCAGCTACACTGCCTAACACAAAGCAAAAAGCAGAAATCTCCAGGTCTAGAAATGAAAAGAGAACAGCAGTCTGAGCCTCATAGGGTGCAGGTTGCCCATGGCAGGACCCCAGGGTTTAAGAGCCGGGGCTTGGCAGCCGGAATACAGAGCAGAGGTGCAGGACAGGGGACTGGGCCTCACTGGGCTTCCTGCACCGAGCCATAAGGAGAGGAGTCATGGAGAGCAGCTGGCTACAGTGATTAGGAGCACCAAGTGTGGAGGCTGCTACCTGGACTAGAATCCCAGCTCTGCCACTTACTAAACTGTGGGACCCCGGCCAAGTGACTCTACCACTCATCCTCACTCCATGTCCTGAGGACAGAGGACGCACCTTGCAGGGTACTTTCAAACATTAAGGAGGAAAAGAAGCCACCACTAGGCAGAGGACTTCCTCATCACCAGGTATCTGTGGTCACAGTGCTGTCATCATCACCTGAGCCCCTCTACCAGCCAGCCCAGGGCTGGGCCCTCAGCAAACACCCACCAGAGGCCACTGGGGTGACAGAGCCACTCTTGAGAAATGTGAACCCCAAGCCTCTGCCTAAGAAGGCTAAATCCTGAGACCAAAAAATGTATGTCAAAACAGGTCTAGAATGAGTGACACCGGTAGGGCCTGCAGGGCAACCTGAGAACTGCTCATGGGGAGCCCCTGTCTCCCCAGGAGAGCCACTGAGAGATGCCCCTGAGGTAAACACAGCCTCCCTCCAGCAGTGGGAGATCTTCCAGGAGCCAGGCACAGGACAATATGGAAGGTCTTCCACAGAAGAACAGGAAATTACTGTTTTCATGATTTGCAAACTTGCAAAAAAAAGGTATTGGTATTGAAGTTAAAAACTCAGTTGAGTTGAATATAGCAGACCAGGCACAGCTAAAAATGTAATAGATTAGAAGATAAATATGAGCAAAATCAGCAAGGAAAAAGGCTGATAAAGAGATGAAAACCATGTAAAATTAAGACAACAATCATGAATGTTTCATTCTCTCAAATATTTATAAAGTGCCTACTATGTGCAAGACACTGATTTTAGGTGTTGGGATTATAACATTGAACAGAACGGGGTGAAAAACACTGTCTACCCAGAAGAATTAAAAGCAGGAACCAGAAGATATTTGTACACCATGTTCACAGGAGCACTGTTACAGTAGCCAAAAGGTAGACACAACCCAGGGTTCCATCAACAGATGAACAGATAAGCAAAATGTAGACTATCTGCACAGTGGAGTAGTATTCAGCTTTAAAAGGAAGGAAATGCTGATATCTGCTACAATATGGATGAATCTTGAAGACACTATGCTAAGTGAAATAAGGCAGACACAAAAAAGACAAATACTGTAAAATTCCATGTACATGAGGTCCCCAGAATAGAATTCATAGAGACAGGAAGTAGAATGGTGAGTGCCAGGAGCTGGGGGAAGAGAAAGGGGGATGGGGAATTATGGGGCAGAGTTTCAGTCTGAGAAGATGAAAAGGTTCTGGAGATAGTGTGATGGTTGTACAACCACGTGAATGCACTTAAGACCGTAGAATTAAATGCTTTAAAATGGTTAAAATGGTAAATTTTATATTACATATGTATATGTTACGTATACCCCCCAAAATACTCTACCTTCAAGGAGCTTACATTCCAATGCAGTTCTAGTTGGAGAGGCTTGGGAGGATGAGAGAAAGACAACTTTTCCATTTGTCTTTCTTTTTTTTTTTTATTGAGACAGGATCTTGCTCTGTTGCCCAGGCTAAAGTGCAATGGTGCCATCACAGCTCACTGCATCCTAGAACTCCTTGGCCCAAGCAATCCTCCCACCTCAGCCTCCCAAGTAGCTGGGACTATAGGCGTGCACCACCACACTGGCTAATTTTTGTATTTTTTGTAGAGAAAGGGTTTCACCACATTGCCCAGGCTGGTCTCGCATTTCTGGACTCCCAAAGTGCTGGGATTACAGTAGTCAAAAGGTAGACATAACCCAGGGGTCCATCAACGATGAATAGACAAGCAAAATGTAGACTATCTGCACAGCCAGACTACCACCTCGGCCAGCCAACAAATTTCAAAGAGATGAAACATTTTCCAGAGATGAAAGGAAATTAGGTATTCTGATTAAAAGAGCACCCTAGGTTCTGAGCAAAATAAATAAAAACAAATCATCTAGATACAGTGTATTGAAATGACAGAACATGAAGAACAAATAGAAAATCTTTGCCAGGCATGGGGCGGCTCACACCTGTAATCCCACCACTTTGGGAGGCTGAGGTGGGAGGATCACTTGAGGTCAGGAGTCTGAGACCAGCCTGGCCAACATAGTAAGACTCCATCTCTACAAAAAATTTTAAATTTAGCCAGGTATAGTGGTACACACCTATAGTCCTAGAAGCTAATCCTAGCTTCTTCAGAGGCTGAAGGAGGAGGAGCACTTGAGCCTAGGAATTCAAGGCTGCAGCGACCTATCAGCATGGCACTGTACTGCTGCCTGGGCTACAGAGCAAGACTGTCTGTTAAGCAAGCATTAAGGGAAAATAAATGTCCACCTAGTGCCACCACAAGTGCCCAGAATTTTATGCCCAGATAAATTATCATTCAAACACGAGGGATGGGCCGGGTGCAGTGGCTCACACCTGTAATTCCAACACTTGGGGAGGCCGAGGCAGGTGGATCACTTAAGCTCAGAAGTTCGAGACCAGCCTGGGCAACAGGGCGAAACTCTGTCTCTGCAAAAAAATACAAAAATTAGCTGGGTGCATGCCCATAATCCCAGCTATTTGGGAGGCTGTGGCAGGAGGATCAGTTGAGCCTGGGCAGCGGAGATTGCAGAGAGCCGAGAAAGCACCACTCCGCTCCAGCCTGGGGGACAGAGCAAGACCTTGTCTCAAAACAAAAGAACAAAAACAAGAAAAAGAGGTAAAATATATCTTGCGATATGCAAAGACTGAGAGTTTTTTTTTTTATTAAAACGGAGTCTCTCTCTGTCGCCCAGACTGGAATGCAGTGGCACAATCTCGGCTCACTGTAACCTCTCCGCCAGGTTCAAGTGATTCTCCTGCCTTAGCCTCCCAAGTACCTGAGACTATAGGCACGCACCACCACACCTGGATACTTTTTTTGTATTTTTAGTAGAGACAGGGTTTCACTATGTTGGCCAGGCTGGTCTCAAACTCCTGACTTCAGGTGATCCACCCGTCTCCAACTCCCAAGGTGCTGCGATTGGAGGCATTTAAGTCACCGAGCCCAGTCTGAGAGTTTAATACGCATATCTCTTTCACAAAGGAAAGATGTAAAATCACAAGGACAAAGAACGGAAGGGATTAGAGTTAGAGATGTCAAACCTGGGAAGGCCGACTTAGAGGAATCAAATTTGTACTGGAGATGTGCTGTTGTAGGAAGAAGACTAATAACCTAAGAATTCCTCGTTTATAAATATTTTTCTTCTTAAAATACCTTAAAATTACAAATGCAACATGACCATTGTAAAAAGGATGAAAATATTTAAGCACTCAGGTGGAAAATAAAAATATAAAGGTTAAAACAGAAATTACCAGTTAAGAGTTCAGTGATTCTAGGACGGGCACGGTGGCTCATGCCTGTAATCCTAGCACTTTGGGAGGCTGAGGTGAGCGGATCACCAGGTTAGGAGTTCGAGACCACCCTGGCCAACATGGTGAAAACCCATCTCTACTAAATATACAAAAAATTAGCCGGGCGTGGTGGTGCATGTCTGTAATCCCAGCTACTCAGGAGGCTGAGGCAGGAGAATCACTTGAACCCGAGAGGCAGAGGTTGCAATGAGCTGAGATCAGGCCACTGCACTCCAGCCTGGGCGACAGGGCAAGACTCCTGTCTTTATGCCCAGATAAATTAGAGTTATCAGTGGTTTTCTAAGGGGGACAGGAACAGAGGTGGGAAGAGTTAAGCATCACATTGCTGTTTTTTAAAATGAGTGCTTAGGAATTATACAACTATTCACATTTCACGGAATATATACAATATGACCTGACACATTAAGGGGCTAGGGAGGCTGAACAGCCCCTATAGGACCACGTGGACCTTGCGAGGTCTCCAATACGAGGGGAGGGACTCTGCTCTCTGAAGCGGGGGAAGGCTCTGGACAACAACAGTCACCATTCAGAACCCACTCACTCAGGCCGGGTGTGGGGACCCACACCTGTAATCCCAGCACTTTGGGAGGCCAAGAAGGGAAGATCGCTTGAGCACAGGAGCTGGAGACCAGCCTGGGCAACATGGTGATGGTGAGACCCCATCTCTAAAATTAAAATAAAAATAAAGAGATAAAAATAAAGAACCACTGAGTCCCACAAGTTCTCCAGCACTTGGAAATAGAGCAACAAACAAAATGCATTCCTTATTCTTGAGGTGCTTATATTCTGGAGGAGAGAGGCAGAAATTAGGAAGTGTAGATATGCTAGGAAAAGAGAAACGTAGAGGGCGGTGGGGAGGCAGGAAGACTATTCCTTTCTGGACTGGGGCTGGGTAAGTCCTAGTGCGCATTTCTGGTGAGGTTTTTTTTTTTGTTTTGAGACAGAGTCTCGCTCTGTCGCCCAGGCTGGAGTACAGCGGCGTGATCTCGGCTCACTGCAAGCTCTGCCTGCCGGGTTCATGCTATTCTCCTGTCCCAGCCTCCCGAGTAGCTGGGACTACAGGCGCCCGCCACCACGCCTGGCTAATTTTTTTTTTCTTTTTTTTTTCTTTTTTTGGTATTTTTGATAGAGACGGGGTTTCACCGTGTTAGCCAGGATGGTCTCGATCTCCTGACCTTGTGAACTGCCTGCCTTGGCCTCCCAAAGTGCTGGGATTACAGGCATGAGCCACTGCATCCGGCCCTCTGGGGAGCTTTAACATTTCAGACACAGTAGGCCTCACTGCTCCCACCTTGCCCACTGGCTTAGATGTCAGCTAAAGCCCACTCTGATAATTCGTGAATCTAACTGAGCACAAGGAGGTCTCAACACTAGGACAGCAGTTAGATCTTCAGGACATTCCCCAGAGCCAGGCCATGAGACGGACCAAGCTCCAACTCATTCCTCCACAGGCGGAAGAGACTGAAATGGAAAACCCAAGTTTGCAAATATGATTTACACATACCTAATATATCACACTAGTCTACCTGAAATATATTTCAGCCCTGCTATCACTGAATGATGGAAGAACCTCTGTTCTCATATAAAACAATTCCATGTAGGCGGGGCACAGTGGCTCACGCCTGTAACCTCAGTACTATGGGAGGCCAAGGCAGAAGGATCGCTTGAGCCCAAGAATTCGAGATCAGCCTGGACAACATGGCAAAATCCTGTCTCTACAAAAAATACAAAACTTAGCTGGGCGTGGTGGTATGTGCCTGTGGTCTTAGCTACTTGGGAAGCTGAGGTGGGAAGATCGTGTCAGTCTGTGAGGCAGAGACTGCAGTAAGCCGAGATCGTGCCACTGCACTCCAGCCTGGGTGACAGAGTGAGACTTTGTCTCAAAAAAGAAAAAAACGGCCGGGTGTGGTGGCTCACCCCTGTAATCCCAGCACTTTGGGAGGCTGAGGCAGGTGATCACCTGAGGTCAGAAGTTCGAGACCAGCCTGGCCAACGTGGTGAAACCCCATCTCTACTAAAAATACAAAATTAGCCAGGTGTGGTGGCAGGCACCTGTAATCCTAGTTACTTGGGAGGCTAAGACAGGAGAACCACTGGAACCCAGGAGGTGGAGGTTGCAGTGAGCCGAGATCGTGCCATTGTACTCCAGCCTGGGCAACAAAAGTGAAACTCCATCTCAAAAAAAACCTTGTACAAGAAGGTTCATAGCAGCATTATTCATAATAGTAAAAAGCAACCCAACAGTCTATCAGCTGATAAATGGTTGAACAAAACGGTCTATCCAAGTGATGGATATTCAGCCATAAAAAGAAATGACGTCCTGATTTATGCTACAACATAGATAAACATTATGCTAAGTGAAAACAGCTAGATACAAAGGCCACATGCTGTATGATTCCATTTATGTAAAATGCCTAAAATAGGCAAATCCATAAAGACAGAAGTAGAATGACTGCCAGGGGCTGGGAGAGGAGAGGATAGAAAGTGACTGCTTAACAGTGCAGAGTTTCTTACTGAGATGATGAAATGTTTAGGAATTAGGTAGCAGGGACTGTTGCACAACACTGAACATACCAAAAACACCACTGAATTACACACTCTATAATGGTTTAAACAATAAATGTTATGTGAATTTTATCTCAATTAAAAAAAAAAAAAAAAGGTTGGCTGGGAGCAGTGGCTCACACCTGTAATCCCAGCACTTTGGGAGGCCGAACCGGGTGGATCACCTGAGGTCAGGAGTTCCAGACCAGCCTGGCCAACATGGTGAAACCTCATTTCTACTAAAAATACAAAAATTAGCTGGGCATGGAAGTGGGTGCCTGTAATCACAGCTACTTGGGAGGCCTTTAAGGCAGGAGATCACTTGAACCTGGGAGGCGGAGGTTGAGGTGAGCCGAGATCATGCCACTGCACTCCAGCCTGGGCGACAGAGTGAGACTCCGTC
>NW_012114677.1:1141256-1144648 GCF_000951035.1 Colobus angolensis palliatus
TTTTTTTTTTTTTTTTTTGAGACAATCTCACTCTGTCGCCCAGGCTGGAGTGCAGTGGCCCGATCTCAGCTCACGGCAACCTCCGCCTCCCGAGTTCAGGCAATTCTCCCTGCTTCAGCCTCCTGAGTAGCTGGGATTACAGGCGCCCAACACCACACCCAGCTAATTTTTGTATTGTTAGTAGAGACAGGGTTTCACCAGGTTGACCAAGCTGGTCTCAAACTCCTGACCTCAGGTGATCTGCCCACCTCAGCCTCCCAAAGTGCTGGGATTACAGGCATGAGCCACTGCACGCAGCCATACAGTCTTAATAAACGTTGCCTCACACATATTTTAAAATAACTACCAGACTGCGTATCACCAAACATGACGGTAAACTAAGGAAGACATGAGATCCAAAAAAACAGATGGTCCATCTCAGAAGATAATGTGAACAGCTGTGCAGCAGAATAGGGAGGAGTCCAATGTGGAGCAGGAAGACAGCTCTGGGAGAAAGGTCATCACAGAAGAAAAAAAAGAAAAAAAGGAACTGACAGATCTAGCATAACTGACCATCCCAAAGGCTTTTTATACAGTTCATTTGAAAAACCCTAGGCTGAATTAGTAACAGATACATGGAAAATAAAGCCAACAGGAAAACAAAAACTCATACAAGTAAATATTATCCATCACAGTGTATGATTTAGCTGAACAATGTAACAATTTACATTCATTTAAACCAAAACGTGATATAAAAGTGTGGTAGATTAAAGACAGCCAACAAAAATTAGCCAGATGTAGGGGCTCATGCTCACACCTGTAATCCCAGCACTTTGGTAGCCTGAAGTAGGAGGACTGCTTGAGCCCAGGAGTTGGAGGCTACAGTGAGCTATGATCGTGCCACTGCACTCTCGCCTGCACAAGGGAGCAAGACCTCACCAATAAAATATAAATAAAGATGGCCAACAATTCTTTGTCACTCTCTCCACCAAGACATGAAGGTCTGTTTCCCCAGTCCCTTGACTCTAGCCTGGCCCTGTAGCTGTTTTTACCAACAAAACATGTCAAAAGTGGGGACTTGCTATAACTGAGTAAGGGGGATTAAAAAAAAGAAGAACGTGTCAAAAGTGATGACAGTTCTCACTCTAGCCTTTAAAACGACTGACAAATCTCACTTCCTCCCTCATGGAACCAGCCACCATGCTGCAAGGAAGCCCAAGCAGCCTCATGGGATAGACCACACTGAGGAGAATGAAGTCCATGGCCAAAAGTCCCTACTGAACTCTCACAGTTGACAGCCAGTACCAACAAGCTGGCATCACATGGAGCAGGAGGAACAAGCTAACCCTGGCAAACCACGTCCCACTTACAAAACTGTAAACAAATACAGGTTGTTGTTTTTTCAGCCACTAAGTTCTGGAATAGATCATCAAACCACCACAACATTGGGAATACTGGAAAGAAGTAGGGAGGTAACATGGGAGGTAAGAGGGGCGGGTAAGAAAGCTAAATCTTCACCATCTTCCACAGACAGAACTGAACATATATCAATCTGGAAGTTCTAAAATTAGCAAAATAAGCAAGTTACTTTTTTTTTTTTTTGAGACGGAGTCTTGCTCTGTCCCCAGGCTTGAGTGCAGTGGCACAATCTCAGCTCACTGCAACCTCCGCCTCCCCAGGTTCAAGCAATTCCCCACCTCAGCCTCCTGAGTAGCTGGGACTACAGGCGCACGGCACCACACCTGGCTAATTTTGTGTGTGTGTGTATTTCAGTAGAGACGGGGTTTCACCATGTTGGCTAGGATGGTGTCGATCTCCTGACCTCGTGATCTGCCCGCCTCGGCCTCCCAAAGTGCTGGAATTACAGGCGTGAGCCACCGCACCTGGCCGCAAGTTACTTTTTAAAGTACAGATAAATAGAAACATCTGAAATGCCAGGCGCAGTGGCTCAAGCCTGTAATCCCAGAACTTTCAGAGGCCAAGATGAGTGAATCACTTGAGGCCAGGAGGTCAAGACCAGCCTGGCCAACATAGTGAAACCCTGTCTCTACTAAAAATACAAAAATTAGCTGGGCATGGTGGTGCACACCTGTAATACCAGCTACTCAGGAGGCTGAGGCACGACAATCGCCTGAGCCCGGGAGGCGGAGGTTGCAGTAAACTGAGATCATACCACCACACTCCTGCCCTGGCGACAGAGTGAGATCCTGTCTCAAAAAGAAAAAAGAAAAAAAGGAAACAGCTGAAAGAGCAGAGGTTGCCTTGATGGAACTCTGAAAGGGAGCAGAGCAGGGACTGTCACCTTTGATTACAAGACTCACAAAGCACATGTCTTCAATGGACGTGCTTTAGTTTCATAAAGGAAAAGATAAGCTGAAAATATGCTTCAACATTTTGGTTGGTGAGAGCAGAGTTGTATTTTTCCTTCCACTTTTCTGTATTATACTAATTGTTCATAAAAGATATTTTCTGATTATAGAATTATGAAAAATAATACTGAAGCTAATTTTGCCATAATGATGTGTCAAATTGCACATCACTGGAAATAAAATTTATATAAACTCTAGGCTGGAACTCACACAACTCAGTTTCTCGACTGAGTTGTGGAACTGCGACTGGAACTTCCCCTGGGGGAAGAGAGCAGTGAGGGACTGCTTGTATCAAGGCAGCTCTGCGGAACCGGGACCTCAGACCCAGCTCTGCAGGGACCTCTGGGTGGTAACAAAGAGGAACAGCACATGGGTACCAAGAGAGGCAACAACAGCTCCTGAGACAGGGGCACCCACCAAGAAGGCACAACCATGAACAGCAGTCAGGCTCAAGGACCCAGAGCATGCCTCTCCACACTCCAGCATTATGCATAGCCCCAAGCAGCCACTTGCGACTCCCCAGAGGCAGAAATGCAGAGCAAGGACAAGGTCCTATCAAAATACACATAAATGGGGGCCACTGAGACAGATGTCCTTTGCCTCAGAAGTTTATCAACTTACAAGAATGACCAGGGGACCAGGGCCCCCTCTCCCAAAGAAAAGAGACAAGGCAATGACCATAATTCATTCTGTTACTATTTATTCTGAATCAGTAGAGAGCCCTCAATAACGCTCCATTGATCCATAAGCAGGAGCCTGAGGGCACTGGCAATGTCTTGTTTCTGCCCTTTAGTGATTTAATCCATTGATTTTGTTGAAATGCCTATAGCAGCTGTGAACATACTGGTATATAAAAAATAGACATGCGTTCAGCCTAAAAAGGTAGATATTGGACAAACAAGCAGCACTATTATTTGTTTCAAAGGAGTTACAGGCAGTTGAAATTTTTTTTTTTTTTTGAAACAGAGTTTTGCTCTTGTCACCCAGGCTGGAGTGCAATGGCACAATCTCGGCTCACTGCAACCTCCACCTCCCAGGTTCAAG
>NW_012114677.1:1145198-1146916 GCF_000951035.1 Colobus angolensis palliatus
GGGCGTGGTGGCACATGCCTGTAATCCCAGCTACTCGGGAGGCTGAGGCAGGAGAATCACTTGAACCAGGGAGTTGGAGGCTGCAGTGTGCCAAGATTGTGCCACTGTACTCCAGGCTGGGTGACGGGGCAAAACTTCGTCTCAAAAAAAAAAAAGAACAAAAGGGGCCTGCAGTGGCTCACACTTGTAATCTAAGTGCTTTGGGAGGCGAAGGTGGGCCAGATCACTTGAGCTCAGGAGTTTGAGACCAGCCTGGGCAACAAGGCGAAACCCTATCTCTACAAGAAAATACAAAAATTAGCCAGGCACAGTGGCATGCCCCCATAGTCCCAGATACTTGGGAGGCTGGCTTGATCTCACGAGGCAGAGGTTGCAGTGAGCCAAAATCATGCCACTGCACTCCAGCCTGGGTGACAGAGCAAGACCCCATCTCCTCCCCTACAAAAAAAAGGGGGGGAAATCTAATTTTTATGCCTGCAACTTTCTCAGTAGTCTCATTTTGTAAGTTTTCATTGTAGTTAGTGCTGCTTCTGCTGAAATGTCATTTTTTCTCTCCCACTTAAGGAAGAATAAGTTGTCTTAAGTTAAACAAGCTTCTCCATGCTCTCATGACAGTTCCAGCCTCTATCCTAGGCTATGTGTAGAAAAACATGAACAGATAATGAGAGGCAGCAGTGCAGCTCCTGCGTGCAGCTCCATGTGGGCCACATTCGCTCCTCATCGCCATCTAGGCAGCTCCTTCAGCTCACACATGCTGAGCACCCATCCAGGCTGCTCACTCTGGGAACGCAGTCATGGACAAGACACAAGAGCCCTGCTTTCATGAGGCTTCCACTACAGCTGAGAGAGCAGATGGGGACAACAAACAAGGTGGGATCAGGAGAGCAGAGGAGGTACACTTTTTTTTTTTTTTTTTTGGAAACAGAGTCTTGCTCTGTCACCCAGGCTGGAGTGTAGTGGTGTAATCTTGGGTCACTGCAACCTCCACCTTCCAGTTCAAGCGATTCTCATGCCTCAGCCTCCCGAGTAGCTGGGGTTACAGGTGGGCGCAACCACGCCCAGCTAATTTTTTGTATTTTTAGTAGAGACAGGGTTTCCCCATGTTGGCCAGGCTGGTCTCGAACTTCTGGCCTCAAGTGATCTGCTTGCCTCAGCCTCCCAAAGTGCTGGGATTACGGGCCTGAGCCACGCACCCAGTCCTGCAGAGGGAGTACACTTTTTAATGGGGGGAGGGTCATCAAGGTGGGGTTCATTGAGAAACTGTTACTCGAGCTAAGGAAGTTCACAAATTTTTATTTCTTAATGGGCTTTCTCTTGTTTCTGAGCCTTGAAATGGAAGGAAATGTAAATGCATACAGAAAGAACGCTATCTGGACAGTAAATGGCACCTCCATCCATCTGGTTCTGTCAGACAAAAACTTAGGGCTATCACTGGCACCAGAACTTCCCCTCATCTCTCCTTATCCCAAACAACACAACTTATCAATTTTACTCCAGAAGCCTTCCTAGCTAGGCCTGTCCACTTTCCTCCACACCCACAATCCCAACACTGGCCAACCACCAAGCTCTTTCACCAAGACTGACGCCAACAGTCTCCTGACTTATCAGTCAGGAAACTCAGACAGTAGCTCTCAACTCAAGGGCATCGGAATCACATGAAGGACACATTAGAACACAGATTATTGGGCCCCACTCCAGAGTTTACGATATAGTAGGTC
>NW_012114677.1:1147611-1157520 GCF_000951035.1 Colobus angolensis palliatus
AAAAAAAAAAAAAAACCTCACACTGCTCTTAATAGGACCTAAAAGAACGTGCCCGACACCCTCTGCTCCAGCCATACCAGCTTATTCCCGCTCTATCACGGAAGTTCTGCACAGGCTCTGCCCTTCATCTGATACTCACCCCTACCCTCATGGAGCCAACACCCAACCCTCATTCTGCTTTCTGCTCCCTGCTCTAGTGTCTATCCCATCAGGAAGTCTTTCCCAAAGCCCTGTCAGGTATAACCTCCCTACTAGATGCACCTAGATCTTTCCTTCATGACTTGCTTTGTGTGATAAGGAATTCTAAACACACATAAATGTGGAGAGAATAGTTAGAACCAGGGCTCGGAGGAGTGGCTCACACTTGTAATCCCAGAACTCTGGGAGGTGCAGACAGAAGGACTGATTGAGTCCAGGAGTTCAAGACCAGCTTGGGCAACATGGCAAAATGGCAAAACCCTGTCTCTATTTAAAAACAAAAACAGGCCGGGCGCGGTGGCTCACGCCTGTAATCCCAGCACTTTGGGAGGCCGAGGTGGGCGGATCACGAGGTCAGGAGATCGAGACCATCCTGGCTAACACGGTGAAACCCCGTCTCTACTAAAAATACAAAAAAATTAACGGGTGTGGTGGCCAGCGCCTGTAATCCCAGCACTTTGGGAGGCTGAGGTGGGCGGATCACGAGGTCAGGAGATCGAGACCATCCTGGCTAACACGGTGAAACCCCGTCTCTACTAAAAATACAAAAAAATTAACCGAGCGTGGCAGCATGCGCCTGTAGTCCCAACTGCTGGGGAGGCTGAGGCAGGAGAATGGCGTGAACCCGGGAGCTGGAGCTTGCTGTGAGCCGAGATCGCGCCACTGCACTCTAGCCTGGGTAATGGAGAGCAAGACTCCATCTCAAAAAAAAAAAAAAAACACATTAAAAAATTAGCCAGGTGTGGTGGCACACACCTGTGTCCCAGCTACTCAGGAGGCTGAGGTGGGAGGATCATGTGAGCCCAGGAGGGACCCTATCTCAAAAAAAAAAGTTAGAACCCATGTGCCCATACCACTCTCAACCTAGACCAGTCCTGAAGTCCTGATGTAACCACAAATAACCGACTCCCTCGTTCCCATAGGATCATGACACAAATCCCAGATGATGTACCATTTCATCGGTAAATGTCTGTATGCACCTCTAAAAGGTAGGAATTACTTTAAACACAACAAAACCACTATCACAGCTAAAAATAAAAATAATTCCTCAATAATAAATATAATCAATGTTCCAAATTCTAATTGTCTCAAATATCATAAACGATATTCAGTTGTTTCTCTAACAGACTGGTCTGACACTAACACAGATAAGCCCTATGATAAAAATTAGTCCATGTACCTCCAGTCTCTTGTCATCAGTCCCCTACATTTTTCCCTGTTGATGAGTATGGGTTACTGGTCTTAGAGTTTCCCACATTCTCAGTGTTGCCAATGGCAACTCTGTAGTATAGTGCAGTATGTTTCTCTCACCCCTGTATTTCCTGTAGATCGGTTGTTAAACATAGGAGCTTGACTGGACTCAGGTTTGACTTTTTTTTCTTTTTGACAAGTATTTCACAGGCTTTTCAAAGATATGACATTTGCTCACTGTCCCTCCCCATTTCATCCCATTTCAGGCCTATAAAACCCATGGGAACAAGGACATAGGTCTTGGCTCATCACTGGCACACAGCTGATACTCAATGAATGAAGAAATATTAGACAGAAGTACACTGCCATATTGACTGGCAGAAATATAATGGCTCAGTCTTCCATCCACATATAGACAGCTGTATGTTAAAGTTTTCCCTGAGAGGCAAAACAAGTAAGTTCCCAGGGTGCAGAATCAGAGGTCAGGCCCTGCAGGAGTTCTAACTCCATCACAAACAGCCTTGTGACTTTGGATCAGTTACTTGACATCTTTGGGATTCAATTTCCTGCTGTGAGGATTCAATGAGAAGAAGATGCTTTGCTGCTCAAAGATTCGTGTAGCAAGGCTGTACAAAGATTACACCAACTCCAAATTTTGGAGGGGAAAGAACACAGAAGCCTCCTATTTCTAACATTTTTTTTTTTTTTTTGAGAGGGAGTCTCGCTCTGTCACCCAGGATATGGAGTGCAGTGGCGTGATCTCAGCTCTCTGCAAGCTCCGCCTCCCAGGTTCACGCCATTCTCCTGCCTCAGCCTCCCAGTGGCTGGGACTACAGGCACCCACGACCACGCCCAGCTAATTTTTGGTATTTTTAGTACAGACGGGGTTTCACCGTGTTAGCTAGGATGGTCTCGATCTCCTGACCTTATGTTCTGCCCTCCTTGGCCTCCCAAAGTGCTGGGATTACAGGCATGAGCCACCACGCCCAGCCTCTAACACATATTTTAACCAAAAATCTAGAAATTCACGTATTTATGAAATAAAAAATCATTAGGAAAACAAAATAATACCCAAAAACTATCTCCACTTGTTAACTAAGTGCTTTCCACATCTAGGCACTAAAGACAAATCAAAGGGCCCTCACCTTGAAAAATTCACATGGAGAAGAGAATGGGACAAGAGCCTGTGCAACATGCTAACTGTCACAAGAGGGCCCAGTACTCACGAAGGCATGACAAACTTGGGAGAAAACACACACACACACACACACACACATATCAAGTGCCATGGGCCCAGGGTCTCCGACACTTGGTTCTGGTAGAAATAGTGAAAGGCTTCACAGAGATGAGGGGTGAGCCATAAAACTACCACAGCAACATAAAATTAGGCAACTCAGGAAGAAGCAACAGCACATGCAAAGATCCATGGGACAGGGCGCGGCTCATCACAAGAGCTACAGGCAGCATGATGTGATCTCACGGCAACCACAAAGGACTGGCCAGCCAAGACGCTAGAAAGACAGGCAGGATCACTGGCCAGAGTCACAGAGGAAAGAAAAAATACACTTAAAAAAAAAATGTGGTGTGTATATACACACACACACATACACACACACAGATATATGAAGGAAAGACAGGCAGGAACCACACGCCATCCTCAAGATCTAGGGCTTTCTCTTCTAAGCAAACAGAGTGAAGTTCCAGTAACACATTTTTAGGCAGGTAGGTGAGACCAGAGCTTCCTTCTGGAAGGAAATGAGGTAGGTCAGAAGCAAGGCCCACTTTCCCTTTCCCTGGTTCACAGAGAGGTAACAGTGGTACCAGCAACTACTCAATCTTTCCATCTGTAAGGACTGGACAGGGACCCCGCTCCTGCACCACTCTCATGCTGTGGTCCAGCCCCGGCAATGCTGCCTCTGCTCATTCTCTCCCACCTGTCCACACTTCCCCAGCCTCGCCTCCTGTGCGTTGGTAAAGTCACAGTTCTCCAGCCCTGCTAGTGATGCATAAGGCTCTTCTGTGACCTCTGCCACCAGTCCATGGCCCTCCACCTTTCCAACTCCACACCAAGGCAAACATGCTCACACCACTCCCCTTCATTCACACCATTTCTGGGACATATTATGCCCCCTAAAGCATACAAAGTACTGAGGGCTGTGTATGTATTCAAATAGTCACTGAATGCCTGATAGTCACTCAGGTACCATTCCAGGTGCTGAGGATATGACACCAAGCCAAGCGAAAGGAGAAAAGTCCCTGCCTTCACAGATGACCCAATGCAGTCAGAAAGACACATGGAATGTCGGAGGTATGTGCTATGGAGAAAATCTAAGGCAGATGAGGAGTGTCAGATAGCAACAGAGTAATTTTTAAAATTGTTTTGGCCAGGCATGGTGGCTCACGCCTGCAATCCCAACACTTTGGCAGGCCAAGGCAGGCAGATCACTTGAGGTCAGGAGATCGAGACCAGCCTGGACAACATGGCCTAGTCTCTATTAAAAATACAAAAAAAAAATTAGCGGGGTATGGTGGCACACACTTGTAATCCCAGCTACTTGGGAGGCTGAGGCAGGAGTATCTCTTGAACCCAGCAAGCAGAGGTTGTGGTGAGCCTAGATTGTGCCACTGCACTCCAGCCTGGGTGACAGAGTGAGACTCCATCTCAGAAGTGTGTGTGTACATATATAATAATTTTTTTAATTTTATTTTTCTTTTGGGACAGAGTCTTACTGTCACCTAGTCTGGAATGCAGTGGCATAATCATGGTTCCCTGCAACCTCAAACTCCTGGGCTGGAGTGATCCTCCCATCTTGGCTTCATAAAGCACCAGGATCACAGATACACTGTAATAGTACACGGTCACAAAGAGTACTTTAAATCTGTGGTCAGAGAAGGTGCCTGAGAGGGAGAAGTATAAGCAAAGACCTGAAGGAGGGTGAGGGGCAAGCCACACAGATACCTGGGGACAGCATTCCAGGTCAAAGAAGGAGGAAGGGCAATAGTCGGAGGCAGCAGAGCTGTACAGCTTCAGAGCAGGCAAGAGGCCCGTGTGGCTCTAACAGAATGAGAATGGGAGTGGGTGAAGATGGAAAAGGCAAGGGTCTCCCAAAACAGGCAGGGAATCAGGGATGGCATTCAGTGTGGGGCCCAAGCTGAGACCTGGCAGAGGGAAGGAAGAGGGAAAGCACGCCTAGCCCCCACACACATGGGGTAAGGGGGCACAGGGGCAGAAGAAAGGAACAAAAACTGACCATGCAAAGGCCCAGAGGAAAAACACGGCAGAAAGAGATAAGCTGAATAACTGAGATGAAGGCAAAACGCATAGTGCAGTGAGAGTCAGAAAGCCCAGTGAGAGATTGGTCTTGGACCCCAATGGGCAGTGAGAGTCACCCCCTGAAGAGTGGGAACACATAGGACATCTGTATTTTAAAAAGACAAGGCAGTGTGTAGAGAACTACCTGAAGACAGTAAAACTGGAGTTGGAAAAATGCTTTCTGATCATTAGCCTCCATAATATAGCAGCAAAAATATATGAAAACCATCAAAATGTAAGAACATTATTAACATGCACAGATCCTCTAAAAGCATAACCATCTTTTTTTTCTTCCTTGAGACAAGAGTCTCGTGTTACCCAGGCTGGAGTGCAGTGGCATGATTTAGGCTCATTTCAACCTCCGCCTCCCAGGCTCTGGCAAGTCTCCTGCCTCAGCCTCTCGAGTAGCTGGGATTACAGGCACCCACCACCAAGCCCGGCTAATTTTTGTATTTTTGGTAGAGACGGCATTTCATCACATTTCCCAGGCTGGTCTCGAACTCCTTACCTCAGGTGATCTGCCTGCCTTGGCCTCCCAAAGTGCTGGGATTACAGGAGTGAGCCACCACACCGGCCAACGGCCTAACACATTTAATTCACATCATCAGCTGTCTCAATGCCAACCAAGTCAACTTAAAAACTGAGGTTCCAATTCCTTCCAGAAAAAAACAGCATTTTTTCTACACACCCACTAGGGTAGTCTCACTACTAGGGTTTTGTGTTTTAGGTTTGATGTTTTTTTGAGAGTGGGTTGTGCTATCTCCCAGGCTAGAGTGTGGTGGTATGATCATAGCTCACTGCAGCCTCAAAGTCCTGGGCTCAGGTGACCTCCCACTTCAGCCTCCCAAGTATCTGGGACTACAGGCACACACCACCATGCCCAGCAAATTTTTAAAAATTTTTGTAAAGATGGGGTCTCCCTATGTTGCCCAAGCTGGTGTCAAACTCCTAGCCTCAAGCGATCCTCCCACCTCAGCCTCCCAAAGTGCTGCAATTACAGGCATGAGCCACTGTGTCTATCCACTACTGGAGTTTTTGAGCCGAGGCCATCACTCAGCTAACCAACACTGCAATTTCTATCCTTGTATGTTTTGTTGAAACCATTAAGTATTACAGAAAGTAAGATGCTTTGAAAACTCATCTGGGGCCAGGAGGTTTTAGGAAGGCAGATGCTAACACAAACCTAATTTGAAATCTTTTTTTTTTTTTTTTTGAGACGGGGGTCTCGCTCTGTCACCCAGGCTAGAGTGCAGTGGCGCAATCTCATCTCACTGCAAGCTCCGCCTCCCAGGTTCATGCCATTCTCCTGCCTCAGCCTCCCGAGTAGCTGGGACTACAGGCGCCCACCACTATGCCCAGCTAATTTTTTGTATTTTTAGTAGAGACAGGGTTTCACCGTGTTAGCCTGGATGGTCTCAATCTCCTGACCTCGTGATCTACCCGCCTCGGCCTCCGAAAGTGCTGGATTACAGGCTTGAGTCACTGTGCCCGGCCAAAATCTGTCTTGATTTTTTTTTTTTTTTTGAGACGGAGTCTCGCTGTCTCCCAGGCTGCAGTGCCCTGGCATGATCTTGGCTCACTGCAAGCTCTGCCTCCCGGGTTAACGCCATTCTCCTTTGTCAGTCTCCTGAGTAGCTGGGACTGCAGGCATCCGCCACCACGCCTGGCTAATTTTGGTTTTTTTTTTTTTTTTTTTTAGTAGACATGGGGTTTTACCATGTTAGCCAGGATGATTTCAATCTCCTGACCTCGTGATCTGCCCGCGTGGGCCTCCCAAAGTGCTGGGATTACAGGCGTGAGCCACCGCACCCGGCCAGTCTGTCTTGATTTTTTAACCAGCAAACCAAATTTCATCAAATCAATCAATTCCTTCAAAAGCTATACTGCAGGCCAGGCACGAGGCCGACGTGGGAGGATCACCCGAGCCCAGGTGTTCATGACCAGCCTGGGCAACATGGTGAAACTCCGACTCTACAAAAATTAGCCAGGCATGGTGGCACACGCCTGTTGTCCCAGCTACTCAGGAGGTTGAGGTAGGAGGATCGATTGAGCCCAGGTAGTTAAGGCTGCAGTGAGCTGTGATCATATGATTCCACCCTAACCTGGGTAACAGAGCAAAACCCTGTCTTTAAAAAAAAAAAAAGTAAAAAGCTATACTGCAACTTGGCCAGGCACAGTGGCTCACACTTGTAATCCCAGCACTTGGGGAGGCCAAGGCAGGAATATCACTTGAGGCCAGGAGTTACAGGGACCAGCCCAAACATGGCAAGACTGTCTCCATAAAAAAATTTAAAATTAGCCAAGCATGGTGGCAACTGCCTGTAGTCCTAACTACTCAGGAGACTGAGCTGGGAGGAGAGCTTGAGCCCACAAGTGCCAGGTTACAGTGAGCTATGATTACACCACTGCATTCCACACCAGGTAACAGGTGAGACCCTGTCTCCAAAGAAAAGAGCAATATTGCAACCAATAGACAAATATAAAATGCTAGAGTCCCTGGGTAACCAACGTAAGTCTTTTTCTCCCCCAAAGTACTCGCTGTAAATAACCATTCATTAAAAAAGAATTAGCAAATCATACAGTTTATAAATACAAGCCTAATCCTCTAAAGCCCCCGTGTCATCTCTTCTATTGTATTCTGTGTACCTTTTTTTTTTTTTTTTCTGTCTTGACGAAGGATAGAGAAATCGACAAGGTAGATTTCCTGCTCCATCTTGGTGGTAGTACAGATCTGTCCTATTACTTGTTGTACTTATATACTTGCAATGTTTCAGAGTGACCTTAGCCAAGCCATTTCCTTTCTAGACTCAGCTTCTTCTCCCAGATGCTCCATTACTTACAAAACAGAGAGGCAAACAGGCCAGATACTGGCATTAAAATGGGCAGTTTGTTTACTCTAAGCCATATACCCATTTATTCAGCACTTACTGAGTGTCTGCCATGAGAAGGCACCAGCAGAGGCAATGCTGCCCAAGGCAATGACAGAGTCCTACCTCTAAGAGTTAACCCAACAGGGGAGAAAGGTCACAAGTGGCCATTAAAAAGCCATGAATTATGCTCAAAGAGGAAGGACAGGTGGCAGGCAGTCCACACCCAAGAACAGCGCACACACAAAGGCCTGGAGTCAGGACATGGTACCACATATTCGGAGAACAAGGTCACATTTACCACAATCAAGCAAAACAAGAGACTGAGGTTCAGAAGACTAAAATGCTTATCCAAAGTTGTATGCATTCTATGGCCATGAGCAGCCCACCAAAAAAAAAAGGCAAAACCAAGCACCTGCATCAGAATATATGAGTACAAAGCCTTATGGCTTCTGTTCCTTCTGATTAATTATTTACTTAGAAAAGTTATTTGCCCACTTGCCCCACTAAAAAGGACAAGGTAGAGCCAAGAAGGCTAAGTGTGCCTGTAGTCCCCACTACTCAGGCGGCTGAGGTGGGAGAATCACTTGAGTGCAAAAGTTTGGGACTGAAGTGCACCATGATCGCTCTCCTCTGAAATAGCCACCGCACTCAAGCCTGGACCACATAGAGAGACTCTGTCTCTAAAAACAAATAAATAGCACAGGACAAAATATGTTTGGATTATGAACTTCAGCACCATCTTAGCACATCCTTTCATACAAGTTCTTACTTGGTAAAGAGAATCCTGCAGCTCAGCAAGACTAATTCCAGCTACTTTTGCATGTTTTACACTGAATCTTCAAACTGTAAAAAAAAAGTTCACATTCTGCTCTGTGAGTAAACTTTGTAAGATGTGGTTCCTTTTAGGAGAAGATAATCTGAATAGGCAGAAGGCTGTACCCATGTAACTCCCACAGGATTAGGAAGAGTGGGTAGTCTACCTATTCAGATTATCTTCCTGACTCACTCCAGGATTCCGATCAACACTTCGTTTGGGTCCCCACATTTCAGCAGGTACTGGTTTAAAAGCCCTGGATAAGTTGATTGCATAAAAACAAACCAAGTCACACCTACAGTCTGTTGACCTTATCATTTTGTTCTGTATGTCTCCACAAGTTATATTAGTTTACATGTTACATAAGAATATGTAAGATAAATTGTCCATCATTCTTTGAAATTCACAATTACCTCATACTCTTAAAATAAAATGTTTACTGTTAGAATCAGAGGCCAGACTCTTTGATAGTAAAGCAGTCAGGAGACGACGATTTTTGTACTGAATAGATCAGAGCTGTTCACAAAAGCTTACAGAAACTCAAAATTGTGCAGTAAGTCCTCACTCTACCAACCATCAGCCCAAAACTGAAGGTTGCTGGGTTTGGGTGGCTGAGAAAATGGAAGGAAAGAAAAGGAAATGACTCAAAGTAATCGTGCTTACAGCATGAGTCCTCTTCATCTCCATTTGGCAGTTTAGATTTGAACCATCATCAGTTGTGGGGAATGAGAGCACACATCAAGCACACAAGGAAAGGTTGCGCTCACAGAACTTTGTTTGCTTTATGTTGCTGGCGTTCTGCTTTTTAAAATATTGTTGCTCTCATCACATTTAAATATGTAACTAGGGCACTTAAAACATTTTGGGAAAATTAAAAAGTTTAAGTCCCAAGTTCATAAATGGGATGGCTCCTAAGTTATTTTCCATGTTGATAATATTTAAAACACACAAAATAGAGTCAATATAATCAATGCGTGATGTTGGCATTTAACTCATTTAAAAATCAAGGCTTGAAAGTCTGTGAAGTAGGTGGGTAATACTGAAGAGCTCCTCCTAAGCCAGGTCTTAACTTTATCAAATTAGTCTTGTCTTCACAGGGTCTGTTCACACACACACACACACACACAATACACGTTATCTACCTAAAAATGACTAAAATCACCACATCAGTTTTGATACTATGTTTCAACTTGAATGTCAAAGCCCATCGTGGGCATAGAAAGATTCGTGCTGCAATGGGTCCTATACAATATCCTCATCCATTTTATTTCTACCGAAAGTCAAGACCAGCATTTTTTAAACGCCGAGATTTTAAACCACGGTTCCTGTGAGTGGGGCAAAACCAGCCATTCAGTCGCCAGGTCCCATCTCATGTCCTGAGGCTTCAAGGACTATCAATCTCTATCCTGGTGCAAGGGGAACATTCCAGGTGGGAGGCCCGGAGGCCGAGGGCGCGCAGCCCCCCAGCAGGGTACCCACGCCCGGCTCACCCCCGCCTCCACCTGCCAAGGGCCGGACCGCGG
>NW_012114677.1:1159030-1168546 GCF_000951035.1 Colobus angolensis palliatus
AGCGCCGCTGCGGTAGCGCCGGGCTTAGGGGGGTGGCGCGGGCGTGCGGCACTGGGAGGAGGAGGAAGCGGCGCGGGCGAGCGGGGAAGTCAGAAGCTGCAAAAAGCGAGAGGGCCGGGCCGCTGAAGCCGATGTGATTTGCTGCCTGCCGCTCATGGAAGTTCGGCTCCTGCCTCCAGGTGCTGCCCGAGCCGGCGGCCTTGGGTTTTCTGTCAAGCAGGTTCAGGGAGCCAGGGACACCTTCGGCCTTGAGCTTTAGTGTCTGCTCGAGCTTTACAGGCCCAGCTTGAGGCCTCGTTGAGAAGAGGGCCCAGGGGAGCCTGGCGAGAGTTTGCTCAAGGAGAGCTTTGTTAAAGTGCGCGCGACCCGGGTTCCCCTCAAGAAGGATCTTGCTACCCGGCCTCGGCTATAGAACGCCACCTCAGCCCAGGTCCTGCCTCCCCGGACCCAGCTCCAGCCGCCAAGGAGTGGCCACAGCTCACCTCCCCTCTTCCTCTCCCGTGCCACCTCCACTGTTGTCCCTGCACAGGTGCTGGGCCCTGTATGGGTTGAGTTGTGCCCCGCCCAAAAAAACAAGTGTTGCTGCAAGACTTACTGTAAGGCTACAGTAATTGACACATTGTGGTACTGGTGGAAAAATACACAAATAGATCCATGAACAAAATAGAGAACCCGGATATAGACCACATAATGGAGTCAACTGAGCTTGACTTTAGGAAATAGAGAAAAGACATTCTTTTCAACAAATGGTGCTGGAACAACTGGATGTCCACGTGCAAAAAAAATGAGGCTAGACACAGACTTTACACCCTAAACAAAAATTAATTCAAAATGGAGCCAAGGCCAGTGGCTCACATCTGTGAGAAGTGTGAGCCAGCACTGTGGGAGGGCAAAGTGGAAGGATTGCTTGAGCCCAGGAGTTGGAGACCAGACTGGGCAACATAGCAAGACCTCGTCTCTATCACCAAACAAATAAATGAATTTGTTAAATTACAGCCAGGGGCGGGCACGGTGGCTCACACCTTTAATGCAAGCACTTTGGAAGGCCGAGACAGGTGGATCGCCTGAGGTCAGGAGTTCCAGACCAGCCTAGCCAACATGGTGAAAAGCCGTCTCTACTAAAAAAAAAATACAAAAATTAGCCATGCATAGTGGCGGGCACCTGTAATCCTAGCTACTCAGGAGGCTGAAGCAGGAGAATAACTTGAACCTAGGAGGTGGAGGTTGCAGTGAGCCGACATCGTGCCACTGCACTCTAGCCTGGGTGACAGAACAAGACTGTCTCAAAAACAAAAATAAAAAATAACAAAAAGTGGACAAGCCAGGCACAGTGGCTCACACCTATAGTTCGTTATTTGGAAATCCGAGGCAGGTGGATCACTTGAGTCCAGGAGTTCTGGATTATGCCAATCAGGTGTCTGCACTAAGTTTGCCATCAATATGGTGACTTCCCAGGAGCTGGGAACCACCAGGTTGCCTAAGGAGAGGGGAGCCAGCCCAGGTCAGAAACAGAGCAGGTCAAAACTCCCATGCTGATCAGTAGTGGGATTGCACCTGTGAATAGCCACTGTACTCCGGCCAGTACAACATAGCAAGACCTTGTCTTAAAAAGTGGACAAAAAGGCAGTGGCTCACACCTGTAATCCCAGCATTTTGGGAGGTCAAGGCAGGAGGATCCCTTAAGGCTAGGAGTTTGAAACCAGCCCGATCAACATAATGAAATCTTGTCTCTACAAAAATAAACAGCAAGGCCTGGTGGTGCATGCCTGTAGTCTCAGCTACTCAGGAGGCTGAAGCAGAGGGATCTCTTGAGCCCAAGAGTTACATGAGGCTACAGCGAGCTGTGATTGCACCACTGCATTCCAATCTGGGCAACAGAATGTGATCCTGTCTATAGTAAAGTGGACAAAACACTTCCACAGATGCCTCCTCCCTAAAGTACATATCCAGATGGCAAGGATGCACGTGAAAAGAAGATCCTCACTGTCAGGGTGTAATCTCAACTACTCAGGAGGCTGAGGTGGGATGACTGCTTGAGCCCAGGAGTTTGAATACAGCAAGACCCCATCCCTCAAAAATAAGAAGAGGAAGAGAGACGTGGGCTAGCAGTTAGTATGCTCAGCCCCCTTGTCATGGGACGCCTGGGACGCTTCAGAGAGTCCTCACCAGCAAGAAGGCTCTCATCAGACACACCCCTTGGACCTTGAACTTACCAACCTCCCTAACCATAAGAAATAAATTCCAGCTGGCCGGGCGCGGTGGCTCAAGCCTGTAATCCCAGCACTTTGGGAGGCCGAGACGGGCGGATCACGAGGTCAGGAGATCGAGACCATCCTGGCTAACACGGTGAAACCCCGCCTCTACTAAAAACTACAAAAAACTAGCCAGGCGACGTGGCTGCGCCTGTAGTCCCAGCTACCTGGGAGGCTGAGGCAGGAGAATGGCGCGAACCCGGGAGGCGGAGCTTGCAGTGAGCTGAGATCTGGCCACAGCACTCCAGCCTGGGTGACAGAGCGAGACTCCGTCTCAAAAAAAAAAAAAAAAATTCCCGCCAGGTGCAGTGACTCATGCCTGTAATCCCAGCACTTTTGGAAGCTGAGATGGGGGACTCCTTGAGCTCAGGAGTTTGAGACCACCCTGAGCAACATGGCAAAACTCCATCTCTATAAAAAAAAAAAAAAAAACTACAAAATCAACTGGATGTGGTGGTACATGCCTATAGTCCCAGCTATTCAGGAGACTGGGTGGGAGGATCACTTGAGCTCAGGAGGTTGAGGCTGAGTGAGCCATGATTGTGCCACTGCCACTGCACTCCAGCCTGGGCAACAGAGTGAGACCCTGTCTCAAAAATAAGTAAGTAAATAAATTCATTTTCTTTATGAATCACCCAGTTTCAGGTAGTCTGCCATAAGCAACAAAAAACTAAGAAGCCAATCTGAAAGGGCGACAAACTTGTATGATTCCAATTCCATGACATTCTGGAAAAGGCAAAACTATGGAGACAAAAGATTAGCCAGGGGTTAGGGCAGGGAGGGATGAATACGCAGAGCACAGATGATGTTTAGGACAGTGAAAATACTCTGTATGACACTATAACAGTGGATACAAGAATGTACAGCACCAAGAGTGAACCCAAAACTGGATTTTCAGTGATAATGATGTGACAATGTGGGGTCATTGATTATAAGAAATGTACTCTAATGGGGAATGCTGATGATGGGGGAGGCTGGGTGTGTAAGTGAGAAGGGACTATATGGGACCTGGGTGCACTTTCTGCTCAATTTTGCTGTATAACTAAAACTGCTCTAAAAACTAAACTTTAGGCTAGGCACAGTGGCTCACCCCTGTTAATCCCAGCATGGGAGGCTGAGGCAGATGGATCACCTGAGGTCAGGAGTTCGAGACTAGCCTGACCAATGTGGCAAAACCCCGTCTCTACTAGAAATACAAAAATTAGCCAGGTGTGGTGGCAGCCACCTGTAATCCCAGCTCCTCTGGAGGCTGAGGCAGGATAATCACTTGAATCTGGGAGGCGGAGGTTGCAGTGAGCCAAGATCGCACCATTGCACTCCAACCTGGACAATAGAGGGAGACTCCGTGTCAAAAAGAAAAAGAAAAACCCCACAAAAATTGAGTGGGTGACAGAGTGAGACCTTGTCTCATAAAAGAAAAAAAAGGCCGGGTGTGGTGGCTCACGCCTGTAATCCCACCACTTTGGGAGGCCAAGCCGGGCAGATCACCTGAGGTCAGGAGTTCAAGACCAGCCTGGCCAACATGGTGAAACCCAGTCTCTACTAAAAATGCAAATATTGGGCTGGGCACAGTGGCACATGCTTGTAATCCCAGCAACTCTGGAGGCTGAGGCAGGAGAATTGCTTGAACCCAGGAGGTGGTGGTTGCAGTGAGCCGAGATTACGCCACTGTACTGCAGCCTGGGCAACAGAACAAGACTCTGTCTGAAGAAATAAACATATAAAAATTAAACTTTGTTAAGAAAAAAGATACATTGAAGTCTTAACTCCCAATACCTCAGAATGTGGTCTCATTTGGAGATGAGGGTCTTTCCAAAAGTAATCAAGTTTAAATGTGGTCATTAGGGTGGGCCCTAATCCAGTATGACTGTATCCTTATAAAAAGGGAAAATTTGGAGACAGGCACACCAAGGAGAGGCCATGTGAAGATGAAAGTAGAGGTCAGGGTGATGCTTCCTAACGCCAATGACTGCTGGCAGGAGGATGGGACCCATTCTCCCTGGCAACCTAAGAAGGAACCAACTTTGGAAATACTTTGATCTCACGTGTCTGGCCTCCTAAACTGTTTAAGCTACCCAGTCTGTGGTATTTGCTACAGTAACCCGAGCAGACTGATACTGTCCCTAATAAGGCTTCTGGAGAACCTGACCTATGGCAGCTGAAGTGGCTGGATTAGAGTCGGGGTCGTGGGGATGAGGTGGCAAGGACAGCGGGCTTGGACTCAGGCAGTGGAGACAGAAACATTTACGAAGACTCGGGGCTGGTGCAGGTATGAGGGGCAAAGGGAGGTGAGCAGTGGCTTTTTTCCTTCCCAGGATCCTGAGCACTGTCCCCACAGCAGAGACACAGCCTTTGGCACTGGAGCTGTGGGAGCCAGGCAAGCCCCTCCACCCTTTGGAGGCTGTCTGTACAATGGGAAGCACATGACAGGAGCCAGCCTGGGAGCCTCCCACATAGTGCTCAGCCCGCACTCATTTCTTTTCTAGTAGACTGGGTTCCTGCCCAGGCCCCAGCTCCAGGTGCTGGTGTGGGTACTAGAAGGGGTGCCGGGAGCTGAGATGTGAGCTCTCTGGACAAGGCTGTGTACCCACAGTCCTGGTTTCTGGGCCTCAGACACCTTAGGTTGCAGAGTAAGACATCTGCTGGTGCAGCCTCCAGACTTTTGCAGCCAGGTCACCTGCAGATAGAAACAGGCACCCAGCTGTGCCCTGCTGTTGAGACCAGGTGCTGAGACCCAAGGCTCCAGCCCTGGCCCAGTGTACTCCTAAATCCTCCAGGTCTCTCCAGCGACTCAGGAGTGCTCAAAGTCCAGTACTCCTCCTGGTCTGAAAGGGATGAGAAAAAGGTCCTTAAGGCCAGGCAGGGTCCATTAAAAGCAAGCAGGATGAGAGTGGGCAGCCTGAAGTTTTAGGTCCAGGAAGAGCCTCAAGGGCAGGCGGACAGAACAAAGCCTGCTCAAAAAGACCCCTTGGTGATCAGCCACAGGCTACCTCTGCTTCCCACTAGAGAAGGGACTGGCCTGGAGTACACTGGGGCCCAAGGAAGCCCTCCCCGGGGTCCCCACTGGAAGGGGTTACCAAATTATTTATTCTTCCTCCAAACGCTAAGTGGTGAGGCCCTGCTGGGTCCTGTGCATAGTGTAGGCTTGGGCAGCTGCCAGGAGATGCCCCAAGGCCGTCATTGCCAGAACTCACCTCAGGCCACCAGAAGCCCCTAGAAGGTGTCTATCTGGGCAGTGGCCAAAACTCTCTGGCTGTGGGGAGGAGGACAGGTGCCTCTCCAAGCCCTGAATCCCTCTAGGGCACAGGCCTGGAAACCACCTGCCTCCCCAACACCATTTAAATCTCTGCAGCATAAGAGGAATACCACTACATCTCATTTCATTCTACGGATTTGGAATTAGGGCTCCTTTTCCCAAAAAACCTGCATTTTGAATAGTACAATCAACATGTAAATGTATTCAAAACATGCAAGTGTGTGTTTGGATTTCCTGGAAGAAAGTGATCTGGGGCTGGCTGGTCTTTTCCCGCCCAGCACAAGCCTCCCTGAGCCCAGACAAGCTCTCTCAGGTGATCCTGAGCCCCTTGCAGTGAGTCTGGCCAGCTCTGCACCCCAATCCCCACCCACACACACCAAGGGCCTCTCCCCAAAGGTGATGTGTGTTGTTGCTCTCAAGAGCAAGAAGGGGCCAGGATGCTGGCTCATGCCTGTAATCCCAGCACGTTGGAGGCCGAGGATGGTGGAATGCCTGAGGTCAGGAGTTTGAGACCAGCCTGGCCAATATGGTGAAACCTCATCTCTACTAAAAATACAAAAATTGGCTGGGTGTGTTGGCGCATGCCTGCAGTCCCAGCTACCTGGGAGGCTGAGGCATGATCATCGCTTAAACCTGGGAGGCAGAGGTTCAGTGAACCGAGACTATGCCATTGCACTCCAGCCTGGGCAACAAGAGTAAGAAACTCTGTCTCAAGAAAAAAAAAAAAAAGAAGAAGAAGTCCACAACAGACACCTCTGGTGCGTTCCTGGGGAAAGGAGGCCCTCGTCTGAGGTGCTCGCCATTTGCAGGTGTGTCGTCCAAGCTCATCTGAGAGGCTCCAGGATGGGCTGTTGATGCTTCAGTCCCGCAGGGCAATGCTGTGGGTACATAGACTGCTGGGATGTTCTGACAGCCAGGGCTGCTTCCCCATCCCTGAAGGCTGAGAGTTGTTCTTGGAGAGCAGGCCTCAGGCAGGTTGGTAGGGGCCATTGGAGGGGGGCCTGGGTCCTGGGTGGGCCCAGAGTGACCCTGAGCAGGTGCTTAGGGACAGTAGCACAGGCGGAGCCTTGTTTTGATCTCTTTATGACTCTCCTCTTTTCTCTAAAGAAAAGCTCCATATCTGGCTGTCAGCTGTATAGTCACCGCCTACTCGGGGCCTACAGCCCTAGGAGGGAGAGTCCTCTCTCCCCTCCATGTGGTTCTTCATGGCTGCATGTCTGGCACCTCCTGGCCCAGACCTCCCTATAAAGGCTGCTGCCAAAGGAGCCCTGAGCCCCCCCTTGGCCTCCCCAACCCCCACCAGGGCTGGGGTCCCCCAGGGGCCAGGCTCATTGCCGTTTCCATGGAGATGTGTGCACTCTGACCCCAGCCTTTCTCCATCCCAGGCCGGATAAAGAGGGCTTCCAAGTGGAAACCAGCAGTCTCAAGCTGCCCCGCCTCCCAGGCCCCAGGTGGCTCCTGCCTCCAAGGAGGGGAGGGAAGGAGGCCCCATCCCCTCAACTCAGGGCCCAGCAGGTCCAGAGCCGAAGCAGAGCTGCAGCCACGGCCAGAAGGGCCTCCCAACAACCCTTTCCCAGCCCTAACCACTCTGGTCTCCGGGCTGGAACTTCACCTTTCCCAAGATCTGGCTCTGTCCCAGCTCCCACTCAGCCCGAAGGCCACATTGGTCCCCTGGGATGGCCCATGGGAGTGACAGCTGCAGCCACTGGAAGCCCACGGGCAGCACTGCAAGGCCTCTTGGGGCCATGTGAACAGAGCTTCCACTGAGTTGGGGTCCCCGTTGAGTAGGGGTGATGGACATGGGGGCTGAAATCCAACTAAGGAGCCCCCTCCCCGTGTCCTGGCTGAGTCCCAGTGGTCACCTCCAGGAATAAACCACATATCAGGACCAGGCTTCAGTCCTGGGGGCAACTGGAAATCCATCTCCCCACAAAGATGCTTCCTGGAGAGGCCACCCAAGCAAGCAGAGCCCCAGGCCTGAGAGGTGACTCCCACTGGTGTCACCCCTTGGATAGCCACAGACACTCACCTTTGTTTGGCAAGCACCAATCTGAACTTTACCCCTCTTGCTGTGCCAGCTCTTAGCTGAGGGACAACTTCCTCCAGAGCCCTCTTTCATCCCCCATAGCCCCGTGAACACTACCTCTGGACTGGACTAGGGGGCTCCCAGGCCTGGTTCCCCCTCCTACCGGTTTCTTAGGGCCACAAAACGCCAGAAAGTTACCCTCGTCGTTCTGCAGGCTAGGAGCCTGAAAACAAGATGCCAGCACGGTGGGAGGCTCTGGGGAGGGTCCTCCCTGGTATCTCCTCAGCTTCCGGTGCTTGCCTCAATCCTTTAGTGGCGACCTCTGAACCCTGGCTCCGTGGCCACGCGGCCTCTGCCTCGCCGGAGTCTGTTTTCTCTTGTGAGGACCGGAGATCTACTGGAGTAGGGCCCTCCCTAATAACCTTATCTTTCCTCGATTACATCGGCAAAGACTCTCTTTCCAGATGAGCTCGCACTTACAGATACCGGGTTAGGGCCCAAAAATCTCTCTTTTGAGACAAGATCTCAGCTCTGTTGCCCACACTGGAGTGCAATGTTGCGATCACGACTCACTGCAGTCTTGACCTCCTGGGCTCAAGCGATCCTCCTGCCTCTGCTTCCTGAGTACTTGGGACTACAGGACCATAAGACCACCACCGATTTCGTTTTTGGCTTTTGGTTTTTTTTTTTTCAGAGCGGGGGGTCTCCCTAGTTGCCTAGACAGGTCTCCAACTCCTAAAGTCAAGCAATCGTCCTGCCTCCACCTCCCAAAGCACTGGGATTACAACCATGAGCAGCTGGCTCTACAACACCTCTCTAACTAGTTGCAGGACCTTAGCAACTACAGTTGGGACCCTGTGTCAGGTCAGAGCCAGCCCCAGGGCGTGGTACTCACCTGCACGCCTTCTCCCCCTCCCCAGGGCGGCAGGGCTGGGACTGGTGACAGCCAGGCAAGTGCAGTGTCCAGGCAGGAGAAGAGGTCCCCGGGCTCCTCGACTGCCCGCAGGGCGCCCGCTCAGCCACGACTCCTGCCCCACGGCCCAGTCCTGGCCTCACTTCCACAGAGGCCCTGGCTAGGCCACCCCCCACGTCCCAGGCCCCGGTTCCCACGCACCCCGCGACCTCGCCCCAGCCAGGCTCTTCGGATTTTGCAGCTCGAGGTCCCTCGGAGGGAAGAAAGCCAGGCCTGGGTGCTGCGCCCCCTACTTCCTCCTGCCGCCCCCGCAGACCCCGTTCTGCACAGGGACTTCCCCAGGATCGGGACCACCCAGAGCAGGGCACACAGCCATTGCTGCCCACTCACTCCAGCTTTGGCTAAAGAAACATCGTTTCGTGCTAAAATAGCACTTCTTTTTTTAATTATGAAAATAGCAGGAAATTAAAACCCACAGCAGCAGAAGGAAGAAAATAAAAGTTCTTCCTAGAACCTGTGCCTGCAGCGACATCTTTGGGGAGCGCGTTGGGCCACTTCTTCCCTGGAATGGCGACCGTCTTTGGCAGCCTGAGTTAGGGACTGACCAGGGACAGCCAGAGTGCCACCCCAGCCAGTCTGGGACAGCCACGCAGGATGGAGGCTGCCTCCCCTTCTGCCAGCCAGCCAGATGTTGTACTATTTTTTATTGGAATAATTTTAGATTTACTGAAAAGCTGCAAAGATCATAGAGAGCCCCCCTACCTGGTTTCCCCTAATGGTAACATCTTACATTTCCAGGGTGGCTTTGTGGAAACCAACACTGGTCCCTTACTATTAACTGATCACCAGGGTTTACTCAGAGTTCACCAGTTTTCCCACAAATGTAGAAGGTCCCTTACTATTAACTGATCACCAGGGTTTATTCAGAGTTCACCAGTTGTCCCACAAATGTAGAAGGATCTAAAAAGCAAATGTGGGCCGGGCGCGGTGGCTCAAGCCTGTAATCCCAGCACTTTGGGAGGCCGAGACGGGTGGATCACGAGGTCAGGAGATCGAGACCATCCTGGCT
>NW_012114677.1:1170586-1171955 GCF_000951035.1 Colobus angolensis palliatus
TTTTTTTTTTTTTTTGAGACAGAGTCTAGCTATGTCTCAAAAAGTGTAATGTAATATAGTGTACATGTACACTGGAGTGTACTGGCACGATCTCACTGCAACCTCCATCTCCCAGGTTCAAGCAATTCTCCTGCCTCAGCCTCCCGAGCAGCTGGGATTACAGGCACGTGCCACCCCGCCCAGCTGTTTTTTTGTATTTTTAGTAGAGACGGGGTTTCACCATGTTGGCCAGGATGGTCTCAATCTCCTGATCTCATGATCTGCCCACCTCAGCCTCCCAAAGTGCTGGGATTACAGGTGTGAGCCACCGTGCTTGGCCCAAAGTCACCACTTTTATGTGCAGTGGGGTAAGAGGAAGCTGGAGGCTGGAGGCTGACCTCCACTTCTGCTGCATGTACCTGGCGAAAGTTTCTCCCAGCTGCAGGAAGGTGACCTGGTATCCAAGGTTTTTCTCCTGGGCTGTCACCCTTGCCCCTGCCATCACCAGTTAAGTGCAAGCACCCTGTGTGGAGCATCCCACTCTCATCAGCTTACTTGCTCTGGTACCTGGCTCCAAACCCCTCTCAGCCCGCAGGCCAGTGATCCTGCTATCTTCTGCTATCTCCCACTGCTCCCTCCTGTTCTTCCCTTTCCCTCTCCTCAGTTTAAATTCCTGGGACAAGCCTCATAGACTCTTGGGAACATCCTTGACTCTCTTCTTTCATCATACTTCCCAGCAAACCCCCAATCTGGGCAAATGCAACTCTGGCTGCTTTGCACCAGAGCATGGATCAAGTACAGCACACAGCCCTTCTAAGTCTTTCTCTAGTTCACAAACTGGTTCCCTAACCTCCCTGACTAGATCCCTAACTTCCTCCCTAACTAGATCCCTAGCCCCCTTCCCTAACTAGATCCCTAAACCCAAGTAGGTCCCAATCCCAACTAGATCCCTAACCTCCCTGACTAGTCCCTAACCCCCTCAGTAACTGGATCCCTAACCCCCTCCCTGACTGGGTCCCTAACCCCCTCCCTAACTACATCCCTAACCTCCCTATTGCGGCCGTGTGCTACCTGGACTTCCTGCCCTGTTTCTCTACTCTGTGACTTGTATACACACGAGTGACTATGGAAGGTTATGTGTGACTTGTGAGGCACATAGGGAGAAGGAAAAGGAAGTTTCCCAAACCAAAAAAAAAAAAAGAGAGAGCGAGAGAGAAAGGCTAAAAACAGTGCTTGCTATTAAACCCTGCGCCATGGTTCTGTGACCTTGTTCTGCTGCATATGGAGATGCGGGACTGGAAGGCCTCATTCCAGCCTTAAGGGTACACAGTCAGCTGGCTGGATGCCAGATTTCTACTTATTTCTTTTGACCTATTTTTTTTTTTTTTTT
>NW_012114677.1:1172610-1175049 GCF_000951035.1 Colobus angolensis palliatus
CTCGTGATCCGCCCGTCTCGGCCTCCCAAAGTGCTGGGATTACAGGCTTGAGCCACCGTGCCCGGCCTAATTTTTGTATTTTTAGTAAAGACAGGGTTTCACCATGTTGGCCAGGATGGGCTCGATCTCCTGATCATGTGATCAGCCCACCTCGGCCTCCCAAAGTGCTGGGATTACAGGTGTGAGTCATTGCGCCTGACCACAGCTATTTTAATTGTTGAAAATTAATGTATCTAAGATCCCACCCTGCCTAGGCTGCACAAGCATCGCAGACAGCACCTGCCTGGGTCAGTCCTGCTGTTGTCTCTCCACTGCCAGCCTTTCCTTGTCCTGGTCCAGGGATGGTGGTTCATCACAACCGCAGGCAATGGTGTGTTCCACACTTCCTCACACCTGGCACTTTGGGCAGGGTGGAGGCTGCAGGGAGGGCTTCCCCCCTCGTGCAGTGTCCTTCAAAGTCCTGTAAACAGACACTAGCACAGATGGGGCGGTCACCACCTCCTGCTTGGCCTTGTCAGGACACCTGTGACCCCACGACATCAATGGGAGGAGCCCTGTTTCTCCCCTTCCTAGGGTCTCCCTCCCTAGCTAGCATCAGGCAGGGTCATCTGGTGCTCAGGACCAATGTCCAGACCAGGACTAGGACAGTGTCCTACAGCTGAGCCATAAAAAGTCCAGTTCTTTCTGAGCTTGACCAACTGTCCACTCCAGCTCAGGCCCGACCCTGGGTGGAGAGACAAGGACTATCCTTCTGTATCCCCCTTTTGTCTGCTGAGGGATGGGTGGAAACGGGGCCCCTTCATGTCTGTTGGCAGCACAGGCCTAGGTTCAGGCCTAGTCGTGCTTAAACTCAGTCTGCATTTGATGTCTGCAGTGCCCACTGACCAGTGTGGACACAGGGACTTACAAACGGCTTCAGAGTGCCCTGCACTAAACAATGTCCCCTACTCCCACCTGAGATGGGGAATCCAAGCGCATCCAGGCCCAGTACCTGGCAGTTCCTGTTTGGGAAAACCACCCAGGCAAGCAGGCTAAACCCAAGTTTTCCTGATGGGTGAGGACCGACTGCACGGACAGCAGGGGCGGAGGGGACCCTGGGGAGGGCGCGTCCCAGGGAGATGTGCCATTCAACCAGCCTCTCAAGACTGCGGAGCTGACTCGCATCTGGCGTTTCACACCCCATGTGCTCCAGGGAACAGAGATGCTGAGTGTGCACTACAAAACCCTCCCCAGGCAGTGTCCTGAGGTGCTGAGAAGCAGGAGGCAGGTTACATCCCTGAACAAGACGGAGGAGATCTCGACCAGCTGGGCCCCCAGCGCCGCAGGTCCCCATATTTCTCACTGTCTGCTTTCTCTGCCCCAACTCAGGGATCCTCATCTTAGGGAAGGAAGGGGAAGGTGGGGCTCAGAGGTCACGGTCTGCTAGGAGGCTGCACGGTCTCTCTTCCCTGGACTGGTCAGGTTGGCTGTTAAAATGGGCTGCGGGGAGGCTCTTGGGAGACAGCGCACGAGCGGTCCGCGAGCCCAGCCCAGCTCTGGCGGGAATTCTGGAGACTCTGAGCCAGGTCCTTGGCGTCCTGGCCTTCGGCTGTTCCTTCTTGGACTGGGAGGTGGAGCGGACAGGGTTTGGCCCAGGTTAGGGAAACCTGGCGCCCTTGCGGCGCCCAGGACCCCAGGGGCTGCTTAGGCCACAGCGAAACGAGGGGTCCCCCCGCGCCCACGCAGAACCCACATCCATCCCTCCCGCTCAGACGGGAGGACGCGGTGTGCCGGGGTTGGCGGTGCTTACTGGCTGCGCCGCCGCCCAGCCTAGTGCCCTCGCCTCCAGGGGCCGGCATGGCCCTATCCTTCAGGGCGGGACCCTGCGCTCCCGTCCCCCTAGTGGTGGCCGGGGACTCCCGACGCCGAGCAGCGCCGTATCTGGGGAGGGCCGCCTGGTACGCAGGGAAGAGGCACTCAGGGCTGCGCGCGCTGGAGTGCAAACCGCCGAGAGTAGAGCCACAGAGCAGGGGAGGCCGGCGAGGGCCCGCGGCCGAGGGCGACGAGGGCGCCACTCCATCCCCAGCGTCCCCTGACTTGCCCTTGGAGCCCCAACCTCCCAGGAGCCGTTTTCTACTTGTGGGTGCAGGACTTAGTCCCAGAAAAGTTCCGGAGACACCCGGTGTTGCCGCCGCCCGGAGACAAAAACACAATACCCGCGCAAGCGCGGCCGACTCCCTCAGCTCCAGCTCCTGCGGCCGCCACGCTGCAAACCGCGGCGTCCACGGTACGACCGGAACCAGGATACAGCGAGCCCCGGAAGCCCGTTGCTCCAGTTCCGGTGCACGCCGGGAGTGGTAGTCCGCGCCTCAGGGTAGTCCGCCGCCCCGGTGCACGCCGGGACCGGTAGTCCGCGCCCCAGAGTGCAGGCCATCCCGGTGCACGCCGGAACCGGTAGTC
>NW_012114677.1:1175484-1182251 GCF_000951035.1 Colobus angolensis palliatus
AGGGCGGACGACCCTGGGGTTCGGGCTGGTTGTCATGTGATGCGGGGTCCCGGTGGTCCCGGCCTCCGGACCCCCTTGCGGGCCGGTGGGGCCCCGAATCTCATCGCGGGCTGGACCGCCAGCGCCGGGCGGAGCCGCTGGGCCTCTGCCTGGTGCTGTGACCTTAAGCGGCCGGGTCCCCGCGGGTCACTGCCTCCGAGACAGGCTTGGGAAAGTTCTAAAGGGCTGGGCAGCCCTGGCGCGTCCTGCGCGAGTAAGCTCGGTGGAACGTGTCCACGCACGAGGACGGCCGTGCCCTTAAGTCACGTTTGGGGTCCCGGAGACGAGACTGAATGTGCAGGGCAGACACCGGCGAGCAGCACCTGCTGGGCCGCAGCAGCCTTCCTGGTCCGTCTCCCATGAGGTGATGCCAGCACCCACAAACCCCTGTGGTGTGATTAGGCCGCGACCTGCACCCGGGGGACACGGGGACTCCGAAGCCCTGAGGGTCCTCAGAGTGCGTGGCCTTAGCCACCCTAACCTAAGGTGCTGCCTGGAGTGAATGCTCTTCCGGGGTGTGCCGACCTCCTCCTTCTCTCTCATTAACCAACTTACCTGAGTTGATGTCCTTATTTGTAAAATTGGAATAAACATAAAACTTGCTAAGCGGGACTCAAAGTAATTAGTGCAGTGGTGCGGTCATACTCACTGCACCTCAAGCTCCTGGGCTCAAACTGTCCTTCTGCCTCAGCCTCCCAAGTTGTTAGTTGTGCCACACAACACCCAGCTAATTTTTGTGTGTGTGTGTAATTTTTTTGTAGAGACAGGTCTCGATATGTTGCCCAGCCTGGTCTTGAACTCCAAGGCTCAAGTGATCCTCCTGTTTTGGCCTCCCAAAGTCCTGGGATTACAGAAGCCACCATGCCCAGACACCCAGCTTCAATTCTTGTCTCTGTTCCCCACCCCCAGAGAGATAGATTGAAGTTGCCCTGAATGTATCCTCCCAATTCTTGTTTGTTTTTTTTTTTTTTTGGAGACAGTGTCTCAATCTGTTGCTCAGGCTGAAGTGCAGTGGTGTGGTCTTGGCTCACTGCAACCCCCATCTCCTGGGATCAAGTGATTCTCCTGCCTCAGCCTCCTGAGTTGCTGAAATTACAGGCACCCGCCACCACGACTGGCTAATTTTTGTATTTTTAGCAGAGATGGTATTCTCTGTGTTGGCCAGGCTGGTCTCGAACTCCTGACCTCAGGTGATCCACCCACCTCAGCCTCCCAAAGTGCTGGGATTACAGGCATGAGCCACCTCGCCTGGCCCCCAATTCTTGTAATTTTTAACAATAATGGCTGGCTAGCCACTAAAACTTTTGGCGTGGTGGGAGGATGTTGAGTGGTGAAACTGTACAGTCTGAAGGTGGAGCTCAGCATTTGGTCTTTCCAGTTGCTGTGTTAAATGTTAGAGCTCTCTCTGGACTTCTTGATGGTGATAAAAGTACTTTTGCCACTTCGTGCTTATGTAGCAGGTTTTTGGTAAATAATAATTAACTTTTTATGTGTGATTCTGTCATTTCAGGAATACAAATGTCTTCCGTAGTTACTGCTGCACTTTGTGACAGGGACACTGGCAGGTCTGCTGTAGAACAGTAGGGATTTCAGAGCCAGGGCTGGACTGTGGAGGAGGTCCCTGAACCCCTATGAGTGATACACCAAGTGGAGTGCTGCAGGCCCCTGCTACTAACATCTTACATGAGTAGGGTTCGTTGTCACAGTTAATGAACTGACATTGATCTATTACTGTTCACTAAAGTCCGTAACGTATTTGGATTTTTTTACTCTCCCATTCTTCACGCTAAGGTCCTTTTTCTGTCCCAGGACCCATCTGCACCACCCATCTTGATTACTTCTCAGGCTTTCCTTGTCTGCAGTGACCTTGACATCTTTGAGGAGTAGTGCTCAGGTGGAGTGTAGGGTGCTGATCTACTGGCATTTCTTGATGTTTCCTCATAATCAAGCTGGGAAAGATGGTTTTTCTGGAGGAAGACCACAGAGGTGAAGCATCCTCATCACATCATGTCTAGGCTCCATGCTGTCCAAATGATTTGTCACTATTGATGTTGACCTTGATTGGTAGGCTGAAGTGGTGTTTGTCAGGTTTTCACTGCCCAGTTACTCTTCTCCTGCCTCTCCATATTGTCCTCTTTGGGAGGAAGTCGCTTTATGAGTAGAAGCGGGGTTGACCCTAAGGGCTGTGTGGGAGAGGTGACCTCTGGCCTGAGCTGCCTGGAGACAACAGTGCTATTTGTTGAAACTGGGGAGGACTTGGAGAGGAGCACAATGCGGGGGGTGAGTTGAGAGTTCTTGGAGGTGTGGACTGTGCGATGCTCATCAGACCTGTGGCGGGTGTATATTCAAGTCAGGGAAGAGATTGCCTGGGGAGGAGGTGGAGGTCAGGTAGGGAGGATCTCCCAGGAGTGGCAAGGGGATCATTGTCTCCTGGAAGCCAGGTGAAGAAAGGTGTGTTATGATAAGAAATATATTTGTTCTTTGACCCGATCCTGGCACCAGCACTGAGGGCTGAAAACCCTGGAAGTTTCCTGAATGATGGGAGTGTCTTTTTTCGTTTATTTGTATTTTGAGACAGGGTCTTGCTCTGTCACCCAGGCTGGAGTGCAGAAGCTTGATCATGGCTCACTGCAGCCTCTAAGCGATCCTCCTGCCAGCTGATTTTTTTTATTTTTTGTGGAGACAGGGTCTCTCTGTGTTGCCCAGGCTTAACTCCTGAGCTCAACAGCAATCCACCCACCTTGGCATCCCAGAGTGCTAGGATTACCGGCCTGAGTTTGGGAGTGTCTTCTATTATTCGTTATCACAGCACCTGAGTTTATGCTAATGCGGTGACTCCAGGCAGGCCCTTCGATAGATCGAGGCGCTGGCCATGATGTGACTAGAGGATGGGAACTTCCTGCCCTTCCAGGGAAGGGAGAGGGTTTGGAGATCTAGTTCAGTCCCCATGGCCAGTAGGCCAATATTGTAATCAATCATGAAGCCTTGAGGAGAACTTCCAGGTGAGGAGGCTGGTGAGGCTTCCCATTGGTGTTCACCCTGCTCCACAGGACACAGGGTCCTGTGCTCAGGACCTCTCTGGCCTTGGCGTCTTGGCCTCCATAGCTGGTTGTTCCTAGGCACCCTTTATAATAAACTGTGATAGTAAGTGGAGCCCGTTGCTGGCATCTGAGTCATTCTTGTGAATTATCAAAACCAAGGCAGTCATGGGAACCCTCAAATTTGTAGTCAGCTGAAGTGTGGGCAGCCTGGACATACGGAGTGGGGGCAGTCTTGTGGGACTGAGCCCTTACCCTGTGGGGTCTGCACTAACTCTGGGTAGTGTCAGTATGGAATTAAATTGTTGGACTCCCAGTTGGAGAATTCGTTGATGTTGGAAAAAAGAACAGAAGGGCTCCCAGCAGGGCCTGGCCACAGATGACATCTATGCTCGTGAGGGACATGGAGCAGTGATCCCCGTTGCCCTGGACGGCCTTGACTGGGGGTTCCTTGGAGAGCTGGGGACAGAAGCCATCAGAACAGGTTTTGGGGAGAGCCTAGTAAGGGAGCCAGTGGGACAGCAAGTGTTAGAGAGAAGGTAGGATCATGGCGGGGGGCAGATCAGGGAGCTCTGGGGACCTGCCAGCCTTCCTGCTTGCTGGACTGAGCCCTTGAGACTCAGGAGCTGGCCAGGGCAGGGGTGGAGGGGCCGAAGGTGCCATGGTGTGGGGAGGATAGTGGAGAATGTGCTGGACCCCGTTCATATGAAGAAAGGTGGGGGACTAAAGCTGGTCTCAGCTGGAGTGAGAAGGGTCTTGGTGTGTTCACTGTGCTTTTAAATTTTAACTTAAAATGTAACTTGATGTGTTTGAGAACATAGCTAACATTTTTCCCTTAACCCAGCTCCCAATTTACAGACCAGACTGTTACAAGCCCTAAATGTGGCACATGCTAGGAATTTCCTTCCCCACAGAAGCACGAGGGTTGCCTCCTGTTAAATGAGGTGAAGTGACAAGTGGGTCCGCTGGGAGCAGGGTCAGTGCCTGCCCTCCGCATCTTGTCCCTCCTGTCACGGTGGCTCTTGTGGCTGGCTGGAGTGAGCTCCCCCATCTAAACCTGCACTTTCTGCTCCCTGGCTGAGGACTCATTGCAACCCCACTGCCTAGAGGTTCAAGGCCACTGGGCATCTCAAGGTGCCACCTGCTGGCTCCTGGCACCACCTAGCCTCTGCACAGCCTGGCCTGGCACCTCCATGGGCTGGTGCCTCTGGCCCTGCTGCTCCCATTCCTGTCTTGTTCCCAGCATGAAGTTTGACCGCAGTGGGGTCTGAATGTCAGTAGTATGAATTAATTCCGACTTCGTGCTTGTAGGAACTACAGCAAGTTAGGGAAAGCATCAAAAACATGTTGAAATCCTAGAAATGTGCTGTACACTTATCACTGTCGTTTATACAAGAAATGGCTTACTCTTGGTGTTTGTGGTTCTAGTAATTCTTTTTTTTTTTTTTTTTTTGAGTGCGATGGCGTGATGTCAGTTCACTGCAACCTCTGCCTCCCGGGTTCGGGTGATTATCCTGCCTCAGCCTCCAGAGTAGCTGGCATTACACGCACCTGCCATCATGCCCGGCTAATTTTTTTTTTTTTTTTTTTTTTTTTTTTTTTTTTTTTTGTGGAGATGGAGTTTCACCATGTGAGCTAGGCTGGTCTTGAACTTCGGACCTCAGCTGATCCACCCGCCTCAGCTTCCCAAAGCGCTGGGATTACAGGCATGAGCCACCGCACCCGGCCTGTGGTTGTAGTAATTCTTACAGCTCTTGCCCCTCAGGGTCATTGCTTGCTCTGTAGGGCTGTCTGCATAGAGATCATGGTTCTCCCAGAGCCAGCTGAAGTGAGTGGGGATGGTGCCACCTGGTAAGAGTGCTCCCTGCCTAGGGCTGGCCTGCTTGGCTTCCCTCTTGGGGTGTCTGGAGCCAGGGTCTACTTGAGGCTCCCCATCTTTCTTTAGGACTACTTTGAGATACTGTTTTCCTAACTGGGGCAGACCCTTCACTGAGCAATGTTCTGAAACCTTCCAACACTCAGAACTGGGTTCCAGAAACTTACACACAGAGGTTTCTACAAAAGAGATCTGTACTCTTTCAGACTTTTTTTTTTTTTCTTTTTGAGACAGAGTTTCACTCTTGTTGCCCAGGCTGGAGTGCAATGGTACCATCCAGCCCACTGCAACCTTTGCCTCCTGGGTTCAAGCGATTATCCTGACCCAGCCTCCCAAGTAGCTGGGATTACAAGCATGCGCCACCGTGCCTGGCTAATTTTGTATTTTTAGTAGGGATGAGGTTTCACCGTAGGTCAAGCTGGTCTTGAACTTCTGGCCTCAGGTGATCCACCCGCCTTTGCCTCCCAAAGTGCTGGGATTATAGGCGTGAGCCACAGCGCCCCGCCTTCTTTCAGACTTAGAAGATATCAGGCTGGGTGTGGTGGCTCATGCCTATAATCCCAACACTTTGGGAGACCAATGCAGGAGGGTCGCTTGATGCCAAAAGTTGGAGACCAGCCTAGGCAAATAGGCAACAAAATGAAACCCCGTCTTTACAAAAATTAGCCGGGCATGATGGTGCATGCCTGTAGTCCCAGCTGCTTGGGAGGCTGAGGCAAAAGGATCCCTTGAGCCCAGGAGTTCAAGGCAGCAGTGAGCCGTGATTGTACCACTGCATTCCAGCCTGGGCAAAGTCAAATAAATAAATAAAAATGAACAAAAGGCTGGGCACGGTGGCTCATGCCTGCAATCCTAGCACTTTGGGAGGCCAAGGCAGGCAGATCACCTGTCAGCAGTTTGAGACCAGCTTGGCCAATGTGGTAAAACCCTGTCTCTACTAAAAAAACAAAACACACACACACACACAAAAATTAGCTGGGCATGGTGGTGGGCACCTGTAATTCTAGCTACTCAGGAGGCTGAGGCAGGAGAATCGATTAAACCCAAGAGGCGGAGGTTGCAGTAAGCCAAGATCACGCCATTGCACTCTAGCCTGGGCGCAGGAGCGAAACTCCAAAAACCAACAACAAAAAAAGATATCAGTATAAATCCCTGATTTACTACTTATTTATTTTCCCCTGTTCCTGTTATAGGTAGTCCGGGGGATCCTGCTCATCTCAGCTGTGCCAACACCCTGGGGTTGAGGAGCTGCCTGTGAGTAAATCAGTATCACTCTGCACCTGTCTATTTGAAAACAGGGTTTGAAAATGGTGGAGAGTCACCAGTGACTCTTGACTTTTGAGGGAAACAGTATATCCTACTTTCCTGTTCTTTGTTTCTTTTAAACCTTTATCTTTCCATTTTGAAAATGATTGTCACATGCCTCAGTTAATCTTTAGGAAGTATAGAAGCATTCCTAACCTCAGTGCCCAGTTGCACTTGGAGGGCTGGGGACAGAAGCCTTCCTGTCCCCTAACAGGAATTAAATGGAATTTAATTTTTGGACTCCCAGTTGGAGTGGGCAGTGGCCACTGCGCCTTCACAGTGTCCAGTGTCAGTATTTTGGTGTACAGCAAGTCTCATTTAATGTCTGTTGGTTCTTTTGAAACTGCAACTTTTTTTTGTATTTTTTGAGACAGTCTTGTTCTGTCACCCAGGCTGGAGTACAGTGGCACATGCTTGGCTGACTGCAACCTCTGCCTCCCAGGTTCAAGTGATTCTCCTGCCTCAGCCTCCCAAGTAGCTGTGACTACAGGCATGCTCCACTGCACCTG
>NW_012114677.1:1183101-1203240 GCF_000951035.1 Colobus angolensis palliatus
CGGCTAGTTTTTTGTATTTTTTAGTAGAGACGGGGTTTCACTGTGTTAGCCAGGATGGTCTCGATCTCCTGACCTCGTGATCCATCCGTCTCGGCCTCCCAAAGTGCTGGGATTACAGGCTTGAGCCACCGCACCCGGCCTACCATTTCACTTCTAAAACAGTCTTTTTAGGATCGTAACTGAAGTGTCAACCCATCAAAGCAGTTGGGAAGGAGTATTACTTTTTTTTTTTTTTTGCGACAGGATCTCATTCCATTCATTGCCCAGGCTAGAGTGCAGTGGTGCAATCATGGTTCACTGCAGCTTTGATCTCCCAGGCCAAGCCATTCTCCCACCTTAGCCTCCTGAGTAGCTGGGACTACAGGCATGTACCACCATGCCTTGCTAAATTTTTTTCTTTTCGGTATTTTTTGTAGACAGGATCTCACTGTGTTGTCCAGGCTGGTCTCAGACTCCTGGACTTAAGCAATCCTCCTGACTTTGGCCTCCCAAAGTGCTTGGATTACAGGCATGAGCCACTGTACCCGGCCTATTTTCTTTGTATAGGCCACATGCATTGCATTTTAGATAATTTCCAGATGTTTATTATTTTCTATTTCTTTTCATTGTCTTTTCTAAGTGATTATTGCTGTCCCGTAAGTTGCTAAGTTGTACAATTTTCATGTATCTGACCCCTTTCCTGTTATTTGTTCAGCTCTTATAGCAGCCCAGGTTTAGTTTATGGCTGTGATCTTAGTACACAGTAATCATCTGCCTTTTCTTTCCCAGGGCTTCTGCTTCTGGGGTGGTTTCAGTTCTTAGCTCAGTAGCCAGGTCTGTGTCAGAGCAGCTGTAGTCAGTCATGCGGTATCACAATAGCAGAAAATACAGAATCTAGTGTTTGTGACATATGATGTTAGCTTTTGGGTTTAAGTAATCTTTGTTCTGTCTGTTACTGTTTTTATTAGGAATGGATGTTGAATTTGTCAGGCAACTTTTTAGCATTTAAATTTCATACTAAAACAAAAGCTGGCCGGGCACGGTGGCTCACACCTGTAATCCCAACACTTCCGGAGACTGAGGTGGGCAGATCACGAGGTCAGGAGTTCAAGACCAGCCTGGCCAACATGGTGAAACCCCATCTCTAATGAAAATTAAAAAATCAGCTGGGCATGGTGGAATGTTCCTGTAATCCCAGCTACTTGGGAGGCTGAGGCGGGAGAATTGCTTGAACTGGGACCCGGGAGGCGGAGCTTGCAGTGAGCCGAGATGGCGCCACTGCACTCCAGCCTAGGCTACAGAGCGAGACTCGTCTCAACAACAACAACAAAACATAAAAGCTGTAGTTTAGTCACATAACTTTTTTTAAAGTTCCCAATTTTGAACATCTACTTGAAAATTTAAACAATGAGGACTGTAGCTGTTTTGATGGACTTGTTTACTTATCAAGAATTATGGATGAGGCCAGGCACAGTAGCTCATGTCTTTAATCCCAGCACTTTGGGAAGTTGAGGTGGGCAGATCGCTTGAGGCCAGAAGTTCAAGACCAGCCTGGCCAACATGGTGAAACCCCGGCTCTACTAAAAATACAAAAATAACTGGGTGTGATGGTGCACACCTGTAATCCCAGGTACTTGGGAGGCTGAGGCAGGAGAATCACTTGAACCCAAGAGGTGGAGGTTGCAGTGAGCCAGGATCACACCACTGCACTCCAGGCTGGGCAACTGAGGGAGAGTCTGTCTCAAAAATATATGTATAATAATTGTGGATGAGGCCAGGTGCAGTGGCTCATGCCTGTAATCTCAGCACTTTGGGAGGCTGAGGCAGGCAGATCACTTGAGGTTAGGAGTTTGAGACCAGTCTGGCCAACATGGTGAAACTTCATCTTTACTAAAAATACAAAAATTAGCTGGGTGTAGTGGCACATGCCTGTAATCCCAGCTACTCGGTGGCTGAGGCAGGAAAACTTTGTGAACCTGGAAGGTGGAGGTTGCAGTGAGCCCAGATTTTGCCATTACACTCCAGCCTGGGTGACAGAGCTAAACTGTGTCTCAAAAGAAAAAAGAATTGTGGATAGTGGTAATGTTTCAGCAGCCAGAAAATTTTACTTTTTATTTTGGTCACACAGTATAAACACCTGGAGTCACCAGATAAGTAGCTATAAATGGTAACCATTTACATTAGTTTTTTTAAATAGTTATTTTACAGATGCAGGTAATCCTCAGTTGAAATGGCCCAGATCTCTGAGGGTGAGTAGGTGGATCATTTCTTTTGGGCAGCGGGGGACGGAGTCTCACTCTATCGCCCAGGCTGGGGTATAATGGCACAATCTGGCTCACTGCAACCTCCACCTCCCAGGTTCAAGTGATTCTCCTGCCTCAGCCTCCCAAGTAGCTGAGATGATAGGCGTGTACTACCACGCCCGGCTAATTTTTGTATTTTTAGTAGAGACAGGGTTTCACCATATTGGCCAGGCTGGTCTTAAACTCCTGACCTCATGATCCGCCCGCCACAGCCTCCCAAAGTGCTAGGATTACAGGCGTGAGTCACCACGCCTGGCCTTTTTTTTTTTTTTTTTTTTCTGTAGAGACAGGGTCTCACTATGTTGCCCAGGCTAGGGTCGAACTCCTGGAATTGAGCAGCCCTCCTTCCTTGGCCTCGTGTAGTGCTGGGATTATAGGTGTGAGCCATGGTGCCCAGCTGATAGAGGTTTTTGTTTTTTTTTTTAAGACAATCTCACTCTGTTACCTAGGCTGGAGTGCGGTGGCACAGTCTTGGCTCACTGTAGCCTCTGCCTCCCTGCTGCCTCCACCTCCCAGCTTCAAGCAGTTCTCATGCCTCAGCCCTCCAAGTAACTGGGATTACATGTGTGTGCCACCACACCCTGCTAATTTTTGTAGTTTTAGTAGAGACAGGGTTTCACTATGTTGGCCAGGCTGGTCTTGAACTCCTGGCCTCAAGTGATCCACCCACGTTGGCCTCCCAAAGCACTGGGATTACAGATGTGAGCCATTGCACCCTGCCAGAGTATTTTTGATCCAAGAGAACATCATGGACATTATGTATCAGCTTCCAGCCTTCTTTCCCATAGAAACAAAGGCAGAGAAGCAGCGCCCAGACTTTGGCTAAGCAGACTGTCAGACAGCAGTTGTGAGACCCAGCAAACCTGAATCTCATTCAGTGGGGAGACCTCAGCTGATGTGAGGCTATTTTTGTTTCTAAATCTGTACTTAGTGTGAATGCTGATGGGATTTGCCGGGGGATGTTACTGTGGTGAGGACCAGGCCCCTGTGGGTGTGTCCAACTCTGGATGGCTCCCTGCCTTCACTGAGTCCGCCTTGTGCTTCTCTGCCTGGTCTGTTTTTTTGAGTCTTCATCTTTGCCTGTAACACCCCGTGACTGCTGGCATCATGCCTTCTTGTGGAAGCCGCCATGTTCCGTGCTGAGGGTTGGGAAGTTGTGTAATTCAGCTTGATGTAGGGAGGAGGTGTGTTCCCATGCACGGGCACTGTCGTCACCCACACTGGGAGGTGAGCCCACCTCACAGAAGGAACACAGCCTGGCCAGGGGGCAGTCTGAGCCTGCGTGGGCTCTGCTGCATTCTGTGTGGCTCGGCCCTCGGCATGCCTTGACTCAGGACTGTGTGGATTCAGGAGCCTCTTCCTGGCTCAGAGGTGACCCCAGAGCTGGGGAGAACCTAGAGACATGGTGGGTGGGGCTGGGCCACCCTGGAGAGAGCCTGGAGCTGCCCTCACAGGGAATGGGGAGGTGACCAAGGAGGGGTACCTGTCCCCCTTTCTGCCCCTCCCAGGCCTCACTGGTGTCCACCAGGCACCTTCCATGTGTCTGTTTCCCGTATTCTTGAGAACCTTTCCATGAGATCAGTGTTGGGTTTGCATGTCTGTAATTGAGGGAAGACTCTGAGCCTGGGAGAGTTCTTGTGGGAGATCCCAGACCATTACTGGTGCAGAGAGGAGCCCCTGCTCCCTGGGCTTCTGATCCTGCTAAGCTGCCCTGGGCTGACAGTGCCCTGCACCAGTCGCACTGCCCTCTCCGGGCTGCAAGCCGAGGCAGGCCTGTGTCTGCAGGCCCCCAGGATCCCCATCTGAGAGACAAGCAGCGAGTCCTGAGAGTCCCCGCCTGGCTTCCAGCTCTGATCGGTGGCTTCTCGGAGGCTGTGAGGCGGCGGTAATCACAGGAGCCACATCGTTGGTGGATGTTCCCATGTCGCAGTTACCGTCCTGGTACTTAGTATCTGTTAACACACGAATTCACGAGGAATGCTCCCAAAGCACAGAGAGGTTAAATTACTCAGTCAAGGTCACACAGCAGTAAGTAGTGGAGCTGGAATTTAAGCTCCAACAGTCTGCTCCGGAACTCGGGCTTTGCCGCTGGCGTCAGGCCAGGCACAGAGAGCAGAGGAGCTGATGTGAAGTTATGCGACGCACATGGCCGTTCAGGTGAGCTCGGGCCACCCAGGGGGGTTTGTGCCCAATTGCAGGGGAGTTTCTAGCGTGCCAGGCAAGACACGCAGGAGATCGTGAGCCTGAAAGGGCCTCGCACAGGTCAGCTGTTTGAATTTTGGACTGTAAATGGTAGTGTGGCACCACGCTGCGGTCAAATGATGGTCTCTGTGTTGCACACAAACCATAGGTTCTGGGCCAGGCACAGTCCATGCTGCAGATGCTCGGGCTGCAGTGGCCTCCTCAAGGCCTTTCTGTGATGGATACGGCACAGGCAGCTGCTGGGGCCGATGCAGCTTGGACCGAGATGGGTCTGGGTTAGTGCCAGCCTCCCGCTGCTGCCTGCGAGGCCTCAAGCCTGCTCTCTGGCCCTCGCAGACCCACATTCCAGTTGGGAGAAAGCAAGTGTGGTGCACACAGTGTGCACCTGGTCTCTAAGATGGCCAGATGTCAGCAGGGCACCCGCTAGGAGGCAGCACTGTGGATGAGAGGCCAGAGCAGTGCAGTGGTCAGGGAGGTCTGAGTGAAGCAAGGGCGTGAGCTAGGGATGTCCAGGCAAGGGGGCAGGTGTGAGGCTCTGATCTCAGAGCCTGCTGGTGCCACAGTGGACAGGTGCATAGAGGAGGAGGAGATGGGCCTTGGGCCTTATTCTTTGGATTTTGCTGTTTTGCTGCGGTGCCTGCAGGCAGCTAGTGTAGAGATCTGAGGTCAGGGAGCACCCTTACTGATCTGCAGGTCTTGCTCAAGAGCCATGGGTCTTTCCGGAAAGTCACTTGTTGGAGGAGAAGACCTCCAAAGTCAACAAAGTCTCGACTCTGCCCTCCATTCCCCCACGAAGTGCCAAAGCAATGCACCCCACCTCCCCAAGTCTCTGGGAGTGGGCCCAGGAGACCCACCCAGGGATCCATCCTTTGCTGATTGTGTTTGTGTCTGACCTGCCCGCCCTGCTGTGGGGATCAGCGAGCCCATGCTGCTGTCCGACGAGGTGTGGGGCTGGGGGGCTGCACGCTGTCCTGGCCTCCCTTCCGAAGGGCTCCCCAGGGGCAGTGCAAACATCAGGAAGTAGGTGGGATTGTGTGTGGTTGTGACATAGCATGGCACGGGGCATGTGGGTTTTGCTGCTGTTGGTGTTTGGTGCTGAGCTGTCAAAGGCTAGTCCTGGCTCTTACTACTGTTTTCTACTGTTCCCTTTTCAAGGAATGTTCCATTTGGCTGCTGCACTTCCATCCACCCTGTGTACCCATCCTTCAGAGGCGATCACCTCGGCTGTTGGACTCTGAGACCCGAGTGCCTTCACACGGTGTTGGGAGCGCCATGGACCTCTACCTCTGTGGGTTTTGTGGTCATGGGACCTCGGTGCCTTCCTGTGCGCGGCTGGCACTCTTCACGCCCTGTTGGCGATGACTCGGTAGTAGAGAAGTCCCTCAAGTCCTTGAAGGACAAAAACAAGAAGCTGGAGGAAGGCGGCCCAGTGTACAGCCCCCCCGCAGAGGAGGTGGTGAAGAAGTCCCTGGGGCAGAGGGTCCTGGACGAGCTGAAGCACTACTACCATGGCTTCCGCCTGCTATGGATCGACACCAAGATCGCAGCACGCATGCTCTGGCGCATCCTCAACGGCCACACCCTGACCCGCCGGGAGCGCAGGCAGGTAATGGGGACATGTCCAGTCCTTTCTTTGTTTTCTTGCTGTGTCACCCAGGCTGGAGTGCAGTAGCACAATTTCCGGGGCATGGGCGATGCTCCCGCCTCACCCTCCCGAGTATCTGGGACCACGGGCTTGTGCTACCACACCTGGCTAATTGTTTTTTATAGATCCAGGGTCTCACTTTGTTGCCCAGGCTGGTCTCAAACTCCTGGGCTTAAACAGTCCTCCCACCTCAGCCTCCTAAAGTGTCGGGATTTCAGGTGTGAGCCACCATGCTGGGCCGTGCCCAAATTCTTTTCACTCTATAGATTGTTTGAAAGTTATTTTTAGGGCTTGCTTTCTGTTTGGTAGAGGAAAAAACCTATTGCCTAGGAAAAACTCGGTTTACCCGTGTGTTTCATCTCCCCTCCACTGCAACAGTCATCCACGTAGAAGACCACACAGCAGACCCCAGCTGGGTGTCCTCTGATTCAGTTCTGACAACCTTTACCCGGAGATAACACCAGATCCCACAGGGTGAGGACTCTGTCCCCAAGATGTCGCCCACCAGTCTCAAGTCCAGGCGTCTCAGAACTTCTGACAGACTGGCTTCAAGTTAGGTTCCCACCAACCCCTCTTCGTTTTCATTTTTATTTTTTGAGACAGAGTCTCACTCTGTCGCCCAGGCCTGAGTGCAGTGGCACAGTCTTGGCTCACTGCAACCTCTGCCTCCTGGGTTCAAGTGATTTTCCTGCTTCAGCCACCTGAGTAGCTGGGATTTCAGGCATGCACCATCACACCCGGCTAATGTTTGTATTTTTAGTAGAGAGGGGTTTCACCATGTTGGCCAGGCTGCCCTCAAACTGCTGGCCTCAAGTGATCCACCTGCCTTGGCCTCGCAAAGTGCTGGGATTATAGGCATGGGCCGCTGTGCCTGGCCCCCTCTTTGTTTTTAAATTGTTTTAATTTTTTATTTTTGTGGGTACATAGTAGGTACATGTATTTATGGGCTACATGAGGTGTGATGGCGCCCCCACCCCCACTTTGGGTTCGATTAATTTGCTGGAGTGGCTCACAGAACTTAGGGAAACACTTACCAGTTTAGTATAAAGGATAGTGCAAAGGATACAGGTGAAGAGACCATAAGGCAAGGTGTGTACAGGGAAGGGGCATGGAGCTTCCATGCTTCCCAGGTCGCAGCTCCCGGTGAACCCTCTACCGTGTTCAGCTTTCTGGAAGCTCCTTGAACCCAGTCCTCTTGGACATTCCTTCCCTCAGGGCATAGGGCAGAACCCTCTTTAGGGAGGGTCTTAAAACCCATAGTCAAGAAGCTGGGAAGATTAGTGACCTGCCTGAGGGCAAGTGAAAGGAGGGTAGGGAGGCCAGAGGCCTGCCCCAGAGGCCTGACACACCTGATATTATCACAAAAGACTGTAACAAGGGCAGTTGAGCCAGGAACTAATACCTGTCAAAACACCACACCTATGGAAAGGCACACCTAGCCACTGAATTGAATTGCAACACCGTCTGCTCATGTTTCAACTCTTTCCCACCAGCAGTTTTCAGCACACACCTCCACCCACTCTTGACCCTCTCGATGCCATTCCCCCTCCCCGCTGCTGTTTCCAGGGAGGGGTCTGCATCGCCACAGTTGCACTTCTGGTGCAGGTGCAGGCCCTGTCTGTCTTATTGCTTCCAGGTTTGTCTGGAGGGCTGTGTGTGTCTCTCTGGGTGAGTTTGTTTTTATTGTTGGGATCCGTGCTCCTGACCCCAAGGTTCCACATCTGCCATCTGTCGTAGAACCTGCTAGCTCACCAGTGCCCAGGCTCTTGGGACTCCTGGTTTGGCCTCTGGTGCACCAGCTCCTGCTGTCCTTCACGGTTCTGAAAAGATTCTCCATTTTCTGTCTTTGTCTCGGGGCTGCAATCTAGATGTCTTCTTTCTATTTTACTCATTTTCTTTTCAGCTGAAGTAATCTTATTTAATGCAACCACTGAGGTTTCATTTTCAGTGCCTGTGTTTTTAAGTCTAAAAGCTCGATTAGCTTATTTTTAAAGTTAGTTTTTTTAATTTAAAAGAGATGGAATCTCACTTCAGAGGGGTACACCTTGTATGATGTAGGTGGTGAGCTAGTTTTCTTCAGCACAGATATTGTTTGCTTCCGTGATAGCCATGGGACACCATGGGCCGCAGAGAGTGCAGCCCTGTGTGAGAATCAAGTCTACCCTCCCAGGTGCAGCCCCATCTCCTGTCCGCTCCATCCTTTCCTCGCAAGAACACCTCATGGTTCCTAACTCTTGGGGTTTATATCACGTTTGTGTGGTTCTAGTATTTATTTACTTATTTTTATTTTTGAGATAGGGTCTCGCTCCTCTACCCAGGCTGGAGTGCCATTGCACCCTCATAGCTAACCGAAGCCTCAGCCCTCCCGAGCATAAGGGATCCTCCCACCTCAGCCTCCCATGTAGCTGGGACCACAGATACATGCTGCCATACCAGGCTAATTTTTAAATTTTTTTGTAGAGACTGGATCTCACTGTGTTGCCAAGGCTGGTCTCAAACTCCTGACCTCAAGCAGTCCTGCTGCCTCGGCCTCCCAAAGTGCTGGGATCACAGGCATGAGCCACTGCACCCAGCACCAGCCTTCCTTTTTAAAGATAATCCTGGCCAGGCGCCATGGCTCACGCCTGTAATCCCAGCATTTTGGGAGGCCGAGGCAGGCCGATCAGGAGGTCAAGAGATGGACACCATCCTGGCCAACATGGTGAAACCCTGTCTCTACTAAAAGTACAAAAATTAGCCGGGCATGGTGGCGGGCGCCTGTAATCCCAGCTACTCAGGAGGCTGAGGCAGGAGAATCACTTGAACCCGGGAGGCAGAGGTTGCAGTGAGCTGAGATCGCGCCACCGCACTCCATCCTGGAGACAGAGCGAGACTCCGTCTCAAAAAAATAAAAATAAAAAAAATAAAGATAATCCTGAGCACTTAAATGTGCTCTAAGAGGATGGGATTTGTAGTTCTGCTTTTGTGTTTAAAACATTTAAGAAGTTATTTTTTTTTTTTTTTTTTTGAGACGGAGTCTCACTCTGTCACCCAGGCTGGAGTACAGTGGCCGCCGGATCTCAGCTCACTGCAAGCTCTGCCTCCCAGGTTTACGCCATTCTCCTGCCTCAGCCTCCCGAGTAACTGGGACTACAGGCGCCCGCCACCTCGCCCGGCTAGTTTTTTGTATTTTTTAGTAGAGACAGGGTTTCACTGTGTTAGCCAGGATGGTCTCGATCTCCTGACCTCGTGATCCGCCCGTCTCGGCCTCCCAAAGTGCTGGGATTACAGGCTTGAGCCACCGCGCCCGGCAAGAAGTTATTTTCTTGTTAGGTGCGGTGGCTCACGCCTGTAACCCAGCATTTTGGGAAGCCAGCGCTGCAGATCACCTGAGGTCAGCTTGAGACCAGCCTGGCCAACATGGTGAACCCTCTCTCTACCAAAAATATAAAAAAGTTAGCTGGGCTTAGTGGCGCATGTCTGTAATCCCAGCTAAAAAAAGTTGTAAATTTGGATTTTAGTGATGACTTCACAATGTATAAATTTACCAAAAATCATCAAATTTATTTTAAATAGGTGAATGTTATGGTATAGAAATTTCACCTCAGTAGAACTGCTAAAAAAAATTAATGAGGCATATCAAAAAACACATGTGCCAGCTTTAATGATATGTCCTGCCCAAATACGGCACCGTTTGGGAATAAAGACAGCCATAAATTGTAAATCAGTGAAAAAGTATAGGAGTCCATGGGTCCACTGCAATAATAAATAGAAAAATGAATGTACAGGAAGGCAGGGTTCTCCCCTCCTACAGATGACAGGTAGGAGAGTTAGGCAGCTTCTGTTTTGTGTCCATGAGAGTGGAGGCTGGCTCCATGAATGCAAGGTCGGGAGAGAGGGGCTGATAAGGAGGAGGAGGACATTGCTGCTCTCAGGACGTCTCCCTGGGAATGCTCACTTGTTGCCAGTGGAAACGTAGGAACTACACGGAACACCTTGGCCAAAGGACCCATGTGAGCAGCACCGAGGAGGGGCAGCATCACCCATGCTGTTTTCCAGCAGTTGTTCAGGCTTCACAGGGATTTCTGATTGTTTCAAATTGGGTGTTTCTTTAATGGCATCAAGCACTAGTTTGTTTATGTCAATGAAATACTTGGGTTTTTTCCTAATGATTGCTTTGTAGTATAGTCTTGGGAAACACAAGAGAAGCCCTCCTTCTAGAGCACCCTCCAGGAGAAGGTATGGGTCAGCCCATCCTGGTGACCCCTCACTACTCTAGTCATGCCCAGTCCTCAGCCTGCAGCCCTCACTTGCTGGTCCCCGAGCCCGGATTGCTGGCCAGTGTCCTTGGAGGACCGGATCGCCGGGAGCACCCAGTGGCCCTTGGTGTCAGCACTATACCCTGCTTTTCTGGAGGCTGCTGGTACTTGCTTTGGACCCTGAGAAAGAAGTGGGTTTCAGGAGTGGTCTGCCGAGTAGTTCTAGAACTTAGAGTCCTCAGTGGGTCCTGTGAGTCGCTGCCTGAGGTTGTGCCTGTAAACCGTTACAGGAGAAATGCTCACACCCCTTGCCCCTGTTGCCACATGTGCTCTGCTCCCCTCTGATGGATTCCACCCCTTTCCAGTTTCTCCGGATCTGCGCTGACCTCTTCCGCCTGGTGCCATTCCTCGTGTTCGTGGTGGTGCCGTTCATGGAGTTTCTGCTGCCTGTTGCTGTGAAGCTCTTCCCCAACATGTTGCCATCCACATTTGAGACTCAGTCCATCAAGGTGAGGGCGGCATCCCAACTGCTTGTTTTAGAACGAGTCTGAAATTCATTGTGGTAGCTTCCTTGTTTGTGACTATTTGAAGTGCTAGATATTTTTGAGACTTTATGTATCTTCATATCGTCCTTGTGCTATGCGGTAATTATTTAGTGGATGCTGGGTTTTGGATTTGTGTCTCTTTATTTATTTATTTATGTATCTATTTAATTATTTATTTATTTTTGAGACAGAGTCTCACTCTGTCACCCAGGCTGGAGTGCAGTGGTGCGATCTTGTCTCACTGCATGCAACCTCTGCCTGCCGGGTTCAAGAGATTCTCCTGCCTCAGCCTCCCAAGTAGCTGGGATTATAGGCATGTGCCACCATACACAGGTCTTGCCCTGTCACCCATGCTGGAGTGCAATGGTGCGATCACTGCTCACTGCAGCCTCAAGTTCCTGGACTCAAGTGATCCTCTTGTCTTAGTTCCTGAATAGCTGGGACTACAGGCTAAGCCACCATGCCGGACTAATTTTTTTTGTTTGTTTTTTATAGACAAGATCTGCTGTGTTGCCCAGGCTGGTCTCAAACTCCTGGGCTCACGTAATCCTCTTGCCATGACCTCCCAAAGTGTTGTTATTACGGGTGTGAACCACTGCTTCCAGCTCAATGTGTTTTAAAATACAGGTTTTCTAGACCAGTGTTCCTCATGCTGTAGGGGAGTTGTGAGGTCCTTCTGGGGCAGGGTCAGCCAGCTGTAGCCCACAGGCCAGATCTGGACCCTGCCTGTTCTCAGTCCCCTGTGGGAACCTGCGATGCCCAGTCATGTGTCTTGTCTGTGAGGCACCAGCAGAAGTAAGCAGTTTTAGACCACACAGCCCATGAAGGCCAAATGCTTTCCTGTCTAGCCTGTTAATGGAAAGTGTGCCAACCCTTGCTTTAGGGGATCACACGAGTTTGTTTGTTTTTTGTTTTGTTTTGTTTTGTTTTTTGAGACGGAGTTTCACTCTGTCACCCAGGCTAGAGTGCAGTGGCGCAGTCTCAACTCACTGTAGCCTCCACTTCCTGGGTTCAAAAGATTCTTGTGCCTCAGCCTCCCAAGTAGCTGGGATTACAGGTGTGCATGCCTGGCTAATTTTTGTGTTTTTACTAGAGACGGGGTTTTGCCATGTTGGCCAGGCTGGTCTCGAACTCCTGACCTCAGGTGATCCACCCACCTTGGCCTCCCAAAGTGCTGGGATTACAGGCGTGAGCCACCGTGCCCGGCCCACATGGGTGTTTTTTTAAAACCATGAAATAAAAGGGTTTGAGAATGTATTGCACTTATATAAGAGCCAGTGTTTTGTGAAATGTTTCTGGGGGTGGGGGTTGGGCACAAAAGTGAGATGTTTTCCTTGCCCAAACCACAGTCTGAGCAGTTGGAGTGCACTCCTGAGCCCACCCTCCAGGAGGCCCCAGAGTCTAGGTGCCGGCGGGAGAGGCCGGGGCCTGGAGTGTAGCGCCCTCTCTGCCCTTGCAGGAGGAGAGACTGAAGAAGGAGCTTCGGGTCAAGCTGGAGCTGGCCAAGTTCCTCCAGGACACCATCGAAGAAATGGCCTTGAAGAACAAGGCAGCCAAGGGCAGCGCCACCAAAGACTTCTCTGTGTTTTTCCAGAAGGTGCTGTGATGCGTCTGAGTCCCTGTGACCTCACCAGGGTGCCTTCCTTGCTTTTCTGTTTCCCCTTCGCTGTGCTCAGCAGAGTGGAGCTCCCCCAGGTGGCTGGCTGGCGCTTGAGACGTTACCCAGGAGGCTCAGTTGGGGGCCAGTGGAGTGTCAGGAGTCTGGCCCCCCTGAGCTCCCAGTGAGTTGAGCTGTGGTGGCTGCGCCTCGTCAGCCTTCAGAATCACAGGTGTCTGTGTCTCGTCACCCTGCAGTCCTCCAGGCGCAGTAGAATCTGACTCGTGAGGGGCCTGAGACCCTGATGTTGTGAGGTGTAGGTGGCTTGGCTGGGCTCCTCTGCTGGGCACTGCCCTCTGGCTAGACTCAGTCAAGAAAGTCCCAGGGGCTGGTCAGAGGCCTGGACTGTGGGAGCAGTGGGGGCTCTAGAGGAGGAGCAGCCCTCGAGGTTTCCTGTGGTCATGTGGCCAGTGAGGTGAGGATGGGGGAGAGGGTGGGTGCCATGGACGAGATCCCTGAGGACTAGATGGGGCCGACGAGGCCAGTGTCGTTGGCTTGAGGGACTTGGGACACTTTGGAGTCAGAAGGATGTCTGAAGTGCAGGAAGAGCTTAAACCTGGGGCTAGAAACTCCAGCCATGCGTGTGCATTGTCTGTGGGGTTTTCCCACTGCAGCACAGAGGCGAGTGGTTTCCATAGCTGCAAAGCTAGAAATACTTGCTGTCTGACCCTTGACAGAAAAGACTGCCAGGCCAAGGCCTAACCACAGAGAAGCCTCTCGGGAGGAGGCGGCACAGCCATGGGGTTGTTGAGCCCCCCAAGGAGTGGGTGGTGGTTCCAGCAAGATGTTCGAGGGGGAGCCATGCTTTGGGAGCCTCTCCCAGGATGTTGCACCTTGCAGAGTGGGAGGAGGGGCCCGTCCCAACCTTTCCTGGGATGCCCAGCTGCCAAGAAGGATGTGCTTGCGGTCACCCGCATTTTGGTGTGCTGCGTAGGGCGGCCCCCAGGAGCGCACCTGAAACCGTGTCTTGGAGCTGGCATCCTGCATGTTACGATTTGAGCTGGGCACCAAGTCGGGCTCGTCCTCCCTCATCTGTCCTCTCTGCTAGGGACCCTCCTAACCCAGCTCTTGGCAGAGACTAAGCTGGTGGCTTGTCCCTCAGGTGGGAGTAACCCAGAGGGTCACCCAAAAGGCTCTGCGTGATCTGTGCTAAGGGAATCTAGCTCTCCCTAAGAGCTAGATGGCCACCCCTCCCCCAAAGCTCAGGCAGTCATCTGTGGGAGATACGGGTGCATACGGGTGCACCTCTTCCTGCCCCAGAGCAGTAGGGTCCCGGACACTTTTGTGGCAGAGAGAGGATCACAGGACCTGCATGCAGCAGCCGGTAGGCCCGGGCCTCTCCCCCAGCAGACAGCAGTCTCAGCTTTGCTGGCTCAGGCAGGAGAGGTCCAGAGGCCAGACGCCACCTCTCCCCAGGCTAGCCCAACACTCAAGTCAGAACTCAGTGGTTTGAGGCTGAGCCGTGCAGATCATTTGAGACCAGCCTGGCCAACATGGTGAAATTCCATCTCTACTAAAATACAAAAATTAGCTGGGCGTGGTGGCGCAGCCTGTAATCCCAGCTACTCGGGAGGCTAAGGCAGGAGAATCGCTTGAACCCAGGAGGCGGAGGTTGCAGTGAACCGAGATGACACCACTGCATTCCAGCCTGGGCGACAGAGCGAGACCCTGTCTCAAAAAAAACAAAAAAAGAAGTCAGTGGTTTGAGTCCCTGAGGATGAGAGGCAGCACCTTTTGGGAATGTGGTTGGTCGTGAGAGGGAGCCGGGTGGGCACGTTCCCCAGGGGTGACCGTTGTGACCACTTCCACAGATCCGGGAGACGGGGGAGAGGCCCAGCAATGAAGAAATCATGCGTTTTTCCAAATTATTTGAGGATGAGCTTACCCTGGACAACCTGACGCGGCCGCAGCTGGTGGCCCTGTGCAAGCTGCTGGAGCTACAGTCCATCGGCACCAACAACTTCCTGCGCTTCCAGCTCACCATGCGGCTGCGCTCCATAAAAGCAGACGACAAGGTAAGCCGGCCGCACTGCGCCACAGCTATGGTGTTTTACCTTTTTATTTTTCCTGATGACAAAAGCAGCATGTCCTTACTGTAGAAACTCTGGAAGATGCTGAACAATGGAAAATAAGCTCACTAGGAGTCTTGCCACTTGCAGATTGCAGATCCTTTGAAGGTGGATGTCTTTTCTCTGGCAGCTTCTCGGATGATCTCTCTGCGTTGGGATTTCATCCGTTTTATAATAACTTGCTTAGGTGTGTCTGTTTTTGTGTTCATCCTGCTTATTGATGACAGCGCCTACGTGCCTCTCTCTTCCCATGAGGGGCCTCATCGAGGGTCCGTTTGCCCCTTTGCCCTGTCCCATCCATTGCACGCACTTGACTGTGTTTCACGCCCTTTTGTGTTTTCAGGGCGCTGCCCTCCTTCTGGGTCTGATTACTCCTTTTTTTTTTTTTTTTTTTTGAGACGGAGTTTCAATCTTGTTGCCCAGGCTGGAGTGCAGTGCGAGATCTCAACTCACTACAACCTCCACCTCCTGGGTTCAAATAATTCTGCTGCCTCAGCCTCTGGAGTAGCTAGGCTTACAGGCACCCGCCACCATGCCCGACTATTTTTTGTATTTTTTATAGAGACAGGGTTTCACCACGTTGGCCAGGCTGGCCTCGAACTCCAGACCTCAAGTGATTTGCCCACCTTGGCCTTCCAAAGTGCTGGGATTACAGGTGTGAGCCACTGTGCCCGGCTGATTACTCTTTCATTCATATTAGGAGCTCTTAATTTAAGATTTCAGTTCTCAGGTAAAACTGTTCGTTTTGTCATTTGTCTTCTTGAATGCACTAACCCTAGTTCACATTGATTAATAACTGGGTGATCCGTAGGCCTTTTTCTTTTGCTTTCCCTTTTGATTTTGTTTGCAGTGTTTAGTTTTTCCTGAATGCAGGCTTTGTCTATGGAAGATAAAGAGGTTCAGGGCAGTGTTGGCCTCTTCCAGGAAGGGAATGCCTGCATCTCTGGTGAGCAGGTTGAGGGCCGGTCATTTCTACGAATCAAGGCAAGGCCATGTGGGAAGCCTGTATCCTGCCCTTGCTGGGACACAGCAGGCACCCTAGCCCTGGCGGGGATGGTGTCAGAGAAGGCTGAGGGGGGCCAGCCCCTGTAGTGTCAGTGGAGACCAGGCAGGGGGCTTGAGCTTCCCTCTCGTCTGATAGTGTATCCGCCATACTTCCCCACCGCTGAGGTGGCCTTGGGGACCCAGCAGAGAGTTGGGACTTTGACCACTGCCCAGCAGGAACAAGGCCACGTCTACCATTGTGCCAGTGGGAGCCAGGTGGCAGACAGTACTGAGACGCTTCTGCCCTCCTGCTGGGAGAGGCACCTGTGAGAGCTGGAACTCCCCCACACCTGCTCCCAGCGGTAGCGAGCAGCCCTGCTCTCCCGCAGATGTCTGTGGGGGCTGGGTGGGGAGCCTGCACTTCTTACGAGGCAGCGCTCCCACCGCTTCTAAAATATGCCTAGGATTTAGCTTATGGATGTGAGTGAGTGACAACATGGAGAGGTCAGTGCCATTGAGAGAAATGTGTTACCCACAGCTTCCCTGTCACTGGGCCCCACAAAGCCTCCACACCCATGGGGAGCAGTAAGCTCAGGGAGACGATGCCTGCCTTCCTTGTGTGCAGCAGGTGGAGACGTGTCTGACTGGGCAGGAAGGGAAACAGACGTTAGGGTTTGTGGTTGGTCCTTGAAAGCTGGACCACAGGGAGGTGGAAACAGCTTTGGCCTTGTTTGCTTGGCCCTGGGATTAGTAGATGCCAGATCATCAATTGCAAACTCTGTGCAAATTAGAATACCCACCCCCCATGCCACCATGCACCAGAGGAGGTCAGCTGCGACAAACTGGAAGTCAGATCTAGATTCAAGAAGCAGGAAGGTATCAGTGAATGAGAAAAGGCAACGCCTGGTACCAACCCTGAGATGACAGTTAGAGACCCTGCACCTGGGCCTCATACAGCCACCAGTGCAGAGCTACAAAAGCTGCAACAGAGTAAAACACATGAAAAACAGATCTTGGCAAAGAAAGAGAAGAAAAGATATTATTAAATATTAATAGTAAAAGATATTCAGAGAAGGTACTAAAACCAGGTGCAGTGGCTCACATCTATAAAATCCCAGCACTCTGGGAGGCCAAGGTGGGAGGATTCCTTGAGCCCGGTAGTTTGAGACCTGCCTGGGCAACATAGTGAGACCCTCACTTCTACAAAAAAATTTTAAAATTAGCTGAGCGTGATGACTTGCGCCTGTAGCTCCAGCTACTCAGGAGGCTGAGGCGGGAGGATTGCTTGAGCTTGGGAGATTGAGCTTGCAGTGAGTCATGCTTGTGTCACTGCACTCCAGCCTGGGCAACAGAGGGAGACTCGGTCTCTTAAAAAAAAAAAAAATTAAAGAAAAAGAACCAAATGAAAAATACAATATCCAAAGTCAAAACCTGGGTGGGGTCAACAGCAGAATGGAGAAGATAAAATACAGAACGAGTAAACTTTAAGATAAAATGATAGAAATTACCCATTTGAACAACAGAGAGAAAATAGTAGAAAACGTTGAACAGAGCCCCACAGCCTGTGCTGTACCAGGTGTTGACCATCTGTGTTATCTGATGTTCCGGGGGAGAAAGGATAAAGCAGGGCTGAAAGAGTACCTTGTGAAATAATGGCTGACTGAAAACTTCCCAGGCTCAGTTAAAGATGTAAATCTGCAAATGTCAGAAGCTGAGTGAACCCTGAATAAGATAAATCCAAATAAATTCACACCAAGTCACATCAAACTAATGAACCCTGAAGACAATAGTTTTAAGACAAAGAGAGAAAGGCATCGTGTGTGTGTGTGTGTCTGTGTATGTGTGTGCACGCATACATGTGTGTGTGGTGGTTTCATTTATGAATGCCAGGTCTTTTTTTGGGTTTTGGGGAAGATGGTGTCTTGTTCTGTTGCCCTGGCTGGAGTGCAGTCCAGTGGCACAATCTCAACTCACTGTAGCCTTGACCTCCCGGAACCAAGCCATCCTCCCACCTCAGCCCCCTGAGTAGCTAGGACCACAGGCGTACACCACCACACCGGCTAGTTTTGTTTATTTTTCTTGTAGAGATGAGGTCTTACTTTTTTTTTTTTCCGAGACGGAGTCTCGCTCTGTTGCCCAGGCTGGAGTGCAGTGGCCGGATCTCAGCTCACTGCGAGCTCCGCCTCCCGGGTTTATGCCATTCTCCTACCTCAGCCTCCCGGGTAGCTAGGACTACAGGTGCCGCCACCTCGCCCGGCTAGTTTTTTGTATTTTTTAGTAGAGATGGGGTTTCCCTGGGTTAGCCGGGATGGTCTTGATCTCCTGACCTCATGATCCGCCCATCTCGGCCTCCCAAAGTGCTGAGATTACAGGTTTGAGCCACCGCGCCCGGCCTGAGATGAGGTCTTACTATTATGCTGCCCAAGCTGGTCTGGAACTCCTGGGCTCAAGCGATTCTCCCACCTCGGCCTCCCAAAATGTTGGGATTACAGGCGTGAGCCACTTGTGCCTGGCCAAGAACGGCATCTTTACTATTAGGGGAAAAGTTGAATGACAATGGATTTCTCATCAGGAACTGTGGAGACCACAGGACGTGGAGCATTATTTTTCAATTGTTAAAAGAACTGTCAACCCAGAATCCATCACCAGCAAAAATATAGCTATGACGGGGAGCCAAGGTAGTATCAGAGGGAAGGAAGCTGCGACTGTCACCAGCAGACCTCCCCTAAAGGAAGGGCTGAGGGAAGCTCCTCGACCAGAGAGGAAACAGTAAGAGAAAGTACCTCGTGGTAGCAGGAAGAGTTCCCAGCAACCAGAGTGAGGGTCGGCACAGTGGGCTGCGCTCTCCCTGAGCCTTCTGTAGCGAGCAGGGCTGAGGGACGTGCTCCGTGGTGCGATGGAGGTGACAATGTGGTGGAGGCGACATCTGAGAACAGAGGGGAGGCTTCAGCGCTTGCCTTCATGGTGGAGCGCCGACCCCACCGCACTACGGTGAGCTGCGCCCGTGGATTGTGTGTCACGATCCGCAGAGCAACACTGAAAATGCTGCAGAGAGACTCAGACCCCCAGAGCGAAATCCAACAGAGGTCAGCCAGCCCACAGGAGGACAGGGAGGAGAAAGCAGACAGAAAGAGCTGCATTCCTGATCAACCGGAGGAGCCCAGCTCGGTGGGCAAAGGGTTGGGCCAAGGAGGGCACGCATGCTGTGGAATGCTGCATGGCAGTGAGAGGCCTAACCCGGCACACCCATAGCACCCCCAGTGGGTCCTCAGGGAACCCCAGAGGTGATGTCCTGCATGATCCTGTTCAGAGAGCACTCCAGGTGACAGCTGCAGATGTGGAAGCGTGCGTGTCTGAACGGGCAGCACCGGGAGCCGGGGAAGGTGGCCTCTGTCTTGACTGGGTGGGTGGCATGTGCTCATTGCAGTATGTGCTCATTGCAGTGCTGCTGGTGAGACATTACGCTAGGGGAGGCATCTTACGCACAGGAGCTCTGTTACTTGTGAAAACTGGATGTGTGTCCACAGTTACGTCAAGTTTGGTTTTAGAAGTGGAGGTGGTGGTACTGCCTACCCCACAGGGTGGTTGTGAGGTGGAGTAAACTCTAAAATGGTGGGCCCTGCTGCAGAGTCCTGGCATGGGAGCCCTGTTGCCAGCATCTGCCTAGCAGTGGCTGTCATTACTTCTCCGTGTCTCTCTTCACCTGTTACTCCCTGTATGCCTTGGTGTCCTCTATCTCTGGGACTCCTGTTTGCTTTTCCAGTTGGAGTCACAGTGACCTTGGGCTGAGCAGAAGAGAGGGGCCCTTTGGGTATGGGGTCAGGATGTATCTTCAGAGCATCTGGTTCCCTCTCCTTCTGTCCCTCTTTCTTTTCCATCCTGGGCACACTTTGGCAGATGGTGGACTGGGGGGATCAGGAGAAACATCGGGGGCAGGCGTAGCCAGGGTGGGGCTGGTTCTGCTGTCAGGACAGAGGGGTGGAGGTGGACTTCTTTGTCTCAGGGGATTGGCCGTGGCCGTTTTGCGCTTCCCAAGATCCTGACCCTCCGTCACAGGGTTCCAGCCACTTCCGACCCACACCTGGGTTTTGGTGGCAGTGGTTTGATTCTTGCTTGGCAAAACCTGTTACTCTGGAGGGTGTTCACATAGACACGGTGACCCACCAGCAGCTGTCCCGGATGATAATTCACTGCTTTGTTTTCTAGCTGATTGCTGAGGAAGGGGTGGACAGCCTGAACGTCAAGGAGCTGCAGGCGGCGTGTCGGGCGCGGGGCATGCGGGCCCTGGGCGTCACGGAAGACCGCTTGAGGGGCCAGCTGAAGCAGGTGCGTGAATACTCGCCTTATGCCAGGCCGGCATCGGCTCGAGGGAAACGTCAGCCTTGAAAGGCCACTTGGAGGCTTTTCTCAAACTCTGGGCGGGCCTGGCGAGGCAACACTGTGGCCTCTCTGAGGAAGGCTAGGATGTTTGGGCTGTTTCTCGCCCTTCTGGTCTTATCACATTCACACCCCTGCAT
>NW_012114677.1:1203490-1209762 GCF_000951035.1 Colobus angolensis palliatus
CCACCTCGCCCGGCTAGTTTTTTGTATTTTTTTAGTAGAGACGGGGTTTCACCGTGTTAGCCAGGATGGTCTTGATCTCCTGACCTTGTGATCTGCCCGTCTCGGCCTCCCAAAGTGCTGGGATTACAGGCTTGAGCCACCGCGCCCGGCCTTCCATTGCCTTTTGAATATTGCTTTGATTTTTTCTTGTTTGCTTTTAGTTTATCTGTAGTCAGATGAGGACTAGAGTTCACCTCTGAGATGTCGGACATTTCACATTTTGATTCTTTCTGAACTGGGGCCGTGGAAGGTTTGGGTGGCATGGCGTGGTCTGATGTCTGGAGCTGCCCCCTCTCTTGGCCGTGCCCTGAGCAGGTGCCTGGTTCCCAATGCCGTCAGATCGAGTGGCTTGTAGGTGCCCCTTCTCTTGGCCGTGCCCTGAGCAGGTGCCTGTTCCCAATGCCGTCAGATCAAGTGGCTTGTAGGTCAGGCAGTGGTGGCCCCGGCCACTCACTCTTACATGGAAAGGTTAAGGGGTGCAGGGCTCCAGCCAGTTTCCTCCCAGTGCCCTGGCACTGGCGTGCCCTTGTTGGTCGTCATCCTCCTGCCGGGTTTTTCACACAACCTGCAAGTGTAGATGAAGGTGTATGAACACACTTCCCCTCTCGACACAGACGGTATTTATGGCGTGATCCTGTGACACCCCCTGCCTTCCACAGCTGCGTCTTCCATCGGATTCCCCAGCAGAGCCTTCTCTGTGTCTGGCATGGGTGCTAACCTCCCTAGCACTCTGCCCAGCCTTCTGGAGCTCCATGGGGACATGGGCCACACACACAGGGGCATCTGAGCGGGGGGTGGGGGGCAGATGCCGTCCCTGCCCAGGCCCCTCAGCCCCCAGGGGAGTGGTGCATTGGGGGCCTGAGTGTCATGTGTTCACACTTTCCTTCTCTACCCACCTCTCAGCGTTGCCTTTCTTCTCTTAGGGTTTGTTCTCATGTTTTGCCCCATGTTCAGTTTGTCTCCAAACATTGTCACGGTCTTTCTTGCCCATTTGGAGATTGTCTTGGTGTCACTCAAGCAGCCAGTCCCAGAACCTGGCCTGTGCAGAGCCTGCGGGGGCCTGAGTGCTGACCGGCCTCCGTGGCACTGCCTCTGTGGGCCCATTCTATGTTGACCTGGGCTGGTTTTGTTTCTTTGTTTGAGACAGAGTCTTGCTCTGTTACACAGGCTGGAGTGCAGTGGTGCGATTTCAGCTCGATAAAACCTCTGCCTCCCTGGTTCAAGCAATTTTTGTGCCTCAGCCACCCAAGTAGCTGGGACTACAAGCATGCCCCACAGTGCCTGACTAATTTTTGTATTTTTAGTAGAGATGGGGTTTCTCCATGTTGGCCAGGCTGGTCTCTAACTTCTGACCTCAGGTGATCCGCCCACCTGGGCCTCCCAAAGTGCTGGGATTATAGGCGTGAACCACCGTGCCCAGCCCCTGGGGGGCTTTTTTTTGTTTTGTTTTGTTTTGTTGAGACGGAGTCTCACTCTGTCGCCCAGGCTGGAGTGCAGTGGCCGGATCTCAGCTCACTGCAAGCTCCGCCTCCCAGGTTTACGCCATTCTCCTGCCTCACCCTCCCAAGTAGCTGGGACTACAGGCGCCCGCCACCTCGCCCGGCTAGTTTTTTGTATTTTTTTAGTAGAGACGGGGTTTCACTGTGTTCACCAGGATGGTCTCGATCTCCTGACCTCGTGATCCGCCCGTCTCGGCCTCCCAAAGTGCTGGGATTACAGGCTTGAGCCACCGCGCCCGGCCCCCTGGGGTGTTTTTAAGTGAAGAGTTGGTGCCCTGTTTTGAGGCCCTTGGGGTCCTCACTGTGGGGGCTGCTGACCCCTGAGCCTGTCTGGTGTTTTGTTTACTAAGGCCATCATCGGGTCACACAGCAGAGCAACAAATAGACCTTTTAGAACTTGAGACACCATCTTCTCTGAGGGCTCTTCTGGTGATGAGATGAGTTGACCTGCTGTGTTGGTGGTGGGGTTGAGGGGCTGCTCATCTGCTGAATGTGGCTTTGGTTGCAGTGGCTGGACCTGCACCTGCATCAGGAAATCCCCACATCGCTCCTCATCCTGTCCCGGGCCATGTACCTCCCGGACACCCTCTCTCCAGCCGACCAGCTCAAGTCCACACTGCAGACCCTCCCAGAGATTGTGGTACGTGCTGTCGGAGACCCCTTTCACCTCATCTCTTCATAGCTGGCCCTGCTCTTCTGGGGTGGCTCTTCTGTGGTCGGGGGAGGCGTGCAAGAGCACTCATTCCTCAACCATGGGCAACGAGCCCCCCACCCACACAACCTCCCCTCTACCCCCTCGCTATTGCCCCCACCCAGCCACCTGTCCCCTTCCTTCCTTCCCTCTTCGTCGGCCCCTTGCCTGCCATCCCCCGTGGGGTCCTGACCTGGCCACATGTTGGCTGCTGTGGATCTGTGCTGCGGCCCGTGGAGCTGTGTCAGCAGGGCCTGTGTTCCTTCCCTGCACGTCAGGAGTCACCAGGCGAGCACAAAGGGTGGCCCAGAGGATTCCCAGCAGTTGCAGGCGGCACCTCGGCAGTGCCTTCTGTCCTGTGTATGAAGCCCAGCTAGTGACAGGGGCAGAGGACCCAGGGCAGAGGACAGAGATTGGGGCAGCAGGGGCTTCTGGCGGCTTCTGGGGCTCACCCACAGGTGTACCCTCTTCTGAAGGCAAAGGAAGCGCAGGTGAAAGCAGCCGAGGTGGAGGGCGAGCAGGTGGACAACAAGGCCAAGCTGGAGGCCACGCTGCAAGAGGAGGCGGCCATCCAGCAGGAGCACCGCGAGAAGGAGCTGCAGAAGCGCTCGGAGGCGGCGGTAAGCGGTGGCCCTGCTCCGTGGGGCATGAGGCTGTCCTGACCCAGCCTCCCTAGAAACTCCACAAGCCCACAGTCTTGGCCTCCTGTGTGCTTGGTGCCCCACGTGCGTGGCCCTATAGCTCTGTCCTGCACTTTTATTTCCCCCTGGAGTGGTCAGGGAGACAGGGTGCCCGGGTGTGGGGGCTGCAACTCTGACATTGGGACTCCCTGATGGCCACGGTGGCGCTCATGGGAGATGTACCTTAGCCGTCTCAGAGGGGCAAGCTTAGCACACGGCAGTGCCCACTCTCTCCTCAGAGACTTGCTGTGAGGGGCGCTGGCAGAGGAGCCTCTGGCTCCCACAGGCTCTGGGCTCCTCTTCAACGCGGGCCCTGTGGTCCTCTTGGGTCACATGCATGGTGCCCACCCACAGCCTCAGCCTCCTGCTCTGCAAGTGACAGGACAGCTTGGTGGAGTCATGGGGAGACCAGAGATGGGTGAGGTACTCTAGGCTGTTCCAGAGAGGGCCCTAGGTGACCTGGCAGCTGCATGGAGCCTCCCTAGGGACCTCCTGTGGCAGGTGTGCTGCTCACTGTCACCAGCAGGCCTGCTCCCAATGTGGCCTCTGCCATCCATTCTGAGCATCGGGGATTGAGAAGGCTGCTTCTGTGTGACGGTGGGCGCCGGGCCGGTGTCCCCTTGCCTTTCAGAAGGATGTTGAGCCCGAACGTGTGGTAGCCGTTCCCCAAAGGCTAGGGGCTGAGCTGCAGCCAGAAGTGTCTGACACAGTCCTGCGGTCAGAGACCCTGAAGGACACTGCCCCCGTGCTGGAGGGCTTGAAGGTAATGAGGCAGGTTCTGGGGCACTAGAGGCTGAGGAGGGCGTGGCCTGGCTTTGTGGACAGTTGTGGGGCAGGGATGGGGACAGGTTAGCTGGGGCACCTATAGCCCTCAGTGAGAGGAGATGGTGCAAGGGGTTGAGGATGAGGCCAGTGGGCCCCTAGGAGGCTTGGTGGTTGGGAAGAGAGTGAGTCCGGCTGGGCTCCGCACTGTGCCTGGGTGCATGGCGGCTGAGGCTGCCAGGAACTTGGCACCCTGGCCCACAGTGTGGCAGGTAGAGATGCTGGTCGGCAGGTTTCAGGGCCCTTTGTCAGCTTGCCCAGACAATGGAGGGCAATGTGGCCCCTCAAGGTGAAGCCTTCTCCACAGGCCCAACCTGCTGTCACCTCCTGTGGGGTGATCTGGGCTTGCGGCATCTTCAGACTCCCCATGCCAGCCTGTGAGGTGCAGCCTCCAGGCACCTATGCTGCCTACAAGGGATGCCTCCTGGTGCCTTCCATCTTAAACTCGCAGGCTGGAGGGCAGTGATGCCATCTCGGCTCACTGCAGCCTCTGCCTCCCAGGTTCAAGCGACTCTTCTGCCTCAGCCTCCCAAGTAACTGGGAGTACAGCCATACACCACCAGACCTGGCTAATGTTTGTATTTTTGGTAGAGATGGGATTTCACCATGTTGGCCAGGCTGGTCTCAAACGCCTCACCTCAAGTGATCTTCCTGCCGCAGCCTCCCAAAGTGCTAAGATTACAGGGGTGAGCTACCGTGCCTAGCCATAAAAAACATTTTGGGGCCAGGCGCAGTGGCTCACACCTGTAATCCCAACACTTTGGGAGGCCGAGGTGGGCGGATCACGGGGTCAGGAGATTGAGACCATCCTGGCTAACATGGTGAAACCCTGTCTCTACTAAAAAATACAAAAAATCAGCCAGACATGGTGGCATGCGCCTGTAGTCGCAGCTACTCAGGAGGCTGAGGCAGGAGAATGGCGTGAACCTGGGAGGCAGAGCTTGTAGTGAGCAGAGATTGTGCCTCCGCACTCCAGCCTGAGCGACAGAGTGAGACTCTGTCTCAAAAAAATAAATAAATAAATAAACTTTTTAGCAAATCAAATAGAACTATTATGTAAAAAGAATCATGATTACATGGGATTTGTCCAAAAAATACAAATTGGCTTGAATTTTTTATTTTTTTTTAAATGGGATCTCACTCTCTTGCCCAGTCTGGAGTGCAGAGACATGACCTCGGCTCACTGAAGCCTTGACCTCCCAGGCTCAAGTGATTCTCCTACCTCAGCCTCCCGAGTAGCTGGGATTATAGGTGCCCACCACCACACCCGGCTAATTTTTGTATTTTTAGTAGAGACGGGGTTTCACCATGTTGGCCTGGCTGGTCTCGAACTGCTGGCCTCAGGCGATCCTCCCACCTCGGCCTCCTGAAGTGCTGAGTTTATAGGCTTGAGAGACTGCGCCTGGCCAAAATTTTTTTAAATGTAATTTCCATATTAACAGACTAAATTGGCCGGGCGCGATGGCTCACGCCTGTAATCCCAGCACTTTGGGAGGCCGAGGCAGGTGGATCACGAGGTCAGGAGATCGAGACCACCCTGGCTAACACGGTGAAACCCCGTCTCTACTAAAAATATAAAAAATCAGCCGGGTGCGGTGGTGGGCACCTGTAGTCCCAGCTACTTGGGAGGCTGAGGCAGGAGAATGGTGTGAACCCAGGAGGCGGAGTTTGCAGTGAGCCGAGATCATACCACTGCGCTCCAGCCTGGGCAAGAGAGCGAGACTCCGTCTCAAAAAAAAAAAAAAAAAAACCAACTAAATTAGAAACGCTGGGAATGTTTTATCTCGGTAGCTGCAGAAAGAGCATATGGCAGAATCCAGTATCTGTTCCTGATTCGCAGATGTCCTGCACACGTGGGCAGCTTTCTCAGCCCAGTCAAAAGCATCTGCAGAAACACCTCTAGCTGCCATCACCCTCAGTGGTAAGACGCTGATGAGGGTATCTGTCCTCAGTTCAGCATCAGCTGGTGTCTGAGCTCAGCATCAGCCTGGGGGTTTCAGTCAGGGCAGTTGGATACAGAAAACAAAACCATATAGATCAGAAAGGAAAAAGGAAAACTCTTTATTCACAAATGGTGTGAACATCAGTTGTCCTTCACTATGGTAATGAGTAGTCAGAGAAGGTTTGAACGGTATGGCACCCCCCGAAATGAACTACTTAGGGATAAATTTGGAAAAAGATACGCAAGTGCTGTCCACGGAGTGCTGTAAAATGTTGCTGAGGGAAAGAAAAACCCAACAGAAGGGCTGGGTGCGGGGCCCACACCTATGATACCAGCACTGTGGGAGGCCGAGGTGGGAGGATCATCTGAGCCCAGGAGTTTGAGACCAGCCTGGGCAACATAGTGAGACCCCGTCTTTACGAAACATTAAAAATTGGCCGGGGGGAGGGAGGAGGGATTGCATTGGGAGTTATACCTGATGTAAATGATGAGTTGATGAGTGCTGACGAGTTGATGGGTGCAGCACACCAACATGGCACAAATATACATATGTAACAAACCTGCACGTTATGCACATGTACCCTAGAACTTAAAGTATA
>NW_012114677.1:1211972-1218176 GCF_000951035.1 Colobus angolensis palliatus
TTTCACTGTGTTAGCCAGGATGGTCTTGATCTCCTGACCTCGTGATCCACCCACCTCAGCCTCCCAAAGTGCTGGGATTACAGGCGTGAGCCACCACAACTGGCCCCTAACACGACTTTTTAAAAACTGTTTTCATAGCTCTGTTGGTAGTGATGACTGATTTTTCAATTGGCAAAAATAATTTGCCATTTCTGGATTTATGACAGCCTCATGCCTTGTGGGTTCTCCACTGGATGTGAGGTGCTTATCACCAGCTCAGCTTGTTCCTTCCCTCCCCTCTCCTCGCCTCCCCATGATGTTTATTCGTGGGGAAAAAACAACTTCGAATTTAAAAAGATACTTAAAGCTGGGCACTGGTGGCTCAGGCCTGTAATCCCCACTTTGGGAGGTCAAGGCAGGAGGATCACTTGAGCTCAGCAGTTTGAGACCATCCTGGGCAACATGGTGAAACCCCACTTCTGCAAAAAATACAAAAATTAGCCAGGCATGATGGCGTGTGCCTGTACTTCCAGCTACTCCGGAGTCTGAGGCAGGAGGATTGCTTGGGAGTGGGAGGCTGGGAGTTGGAGGCTGCAGTGAGCTGAGATCATGCCACTTCGCTCCAGCCTGGGCGACAGAGCAAGACCCTATCTCAAAAAAAAAGATACTTAATTTCCTTGATTAATTCATTCATTTAATTTTTCTTTAACAAATGTGAAGGAAATTGAGATTCAGAATAGATTCTGTATCTTTTGCTAAAATGGCAGTGTACAAAAATAAGAAATTTGTATGATAGAAATATAGTTTGTAACTTTCTCTGGTTTGAATTAATGGATTTAATTACCTTTACAAATTAATTTATTAGCTTTTTTTTTTTTTTTTTTTTGAGATAGGGTCTTACTCTGTCACCCAAGCTGGAGTGCAGTGGTGTGATCTTGGCTCACTGCAGCCTCAACTTCCCAGGCTCAAGCGATCCTCCTGTCTCAGACTCCTGGGTAGCTGGGAGTACAGGTGTGTACCACCACACCTGGCTAATTTTTTGTTTGAATTTTAGTAGAGATAAGGTCTCGCTATGTTGCCTGGGCTGGTTTCGAGCTCCTGTCCTCAGGTGATCCTCCTGCCTTGGCCTCCCAAAGTGCTGGGATTACAGGCATGAGCCACTGTGCCCGACCAGATTCCTTTTTCTTTTTTCTTTTTCTTTTTCTTTTTTTTTGAGACAGAGTCTCGCTCTGTTGCCCAGGCTGGAGTGCGTTGGCATGGTCTTAGCTCACTGCAGCCTCTGCCTCCTGGGTTCAAGCGATTCTCCTGCCTCAGCTTCCCGAGTAAGTGGGATTACAGACACCCGCCACCATGCCCAGCTAATTTTTGTATTTTCAGTAGAGACGGGGTTTCACCACATTGGCCAGGCTGGTCTCGAACTCCTGACCTCAGGTGATCTGCCCGCCTTGGCCTCCCAAAGTACCGGGATTACAGGCGTGAGCCACTGCACCCGGCCCCCTTTTTCTTTGAAGACAAACTTCTTACAACTAAAATAATTTTATTAGGACTTGCAGGAGATCAAGAAGGAGCTTTCAAAGACTGGTGAAGAAAAATACGTGGAAGAATCTAAAGCCAGCAAGAGACTGACAAAAAGGGTGCAGCAGATGATCGGGCAGATAGACGGCTTGATCTCGCAGCTGGAGATGGACCAGCAAGCTGGCAAGCTGGCCCCGGCCAGCGCCATGCCCACGGGGTGAGTGGGGTGGCGGGCGTGGGAGAGGGATAGGAGACACATGCAGGAAGCCTGGTCCCTTTGCTGGATCCAAGCTGGGCCCTTCTGGCTCCAAAGGGCACATCTTGGCCTCTGCCTAGCTGCCTCTCCTCCTTTGACCCAGCAGTCCCAGCCAGGGACCCACTGGCATCTCAGTCTCTGCCTCTCTGAGAGCAGTTCCTCCCTTCCTGGCCCCTCTTCCTCTTCCCACAGCCCTCTCCCCTCCTGTTCCAGCCTCCGCCTCTCTTGGCTTCTGTTTCCTCGAATTACCAGGCTCTCTCTTGCCTCTCCCTCTTCCTGACCCCACCCACACTCAGTAATGACACCAACTCGGGCAGTCGCCCTTCTCTTTGCCCGACACGTCCCAGATTGCTGCAGCAGTGGCTGAGGGAGCTGCCGTTGTGTGAGTCCCTTCTGGGCGAATGAAACAGCTGTTGGGCGACAGCTGGTGCCCTGCAGGCTCCCAGTCTCCACCCCCACCCCCACAGCATTGTAGGCGGGCTGCCTGTGGCACCCTGCTCATGCTCTTGTCCCTGCTCTTGGAGGCCCTCATCTGCCTAGGGCATCACAGCCTCCATGATCATGAACGTATTGCCAAGGGGCCACAGGCCTGAGGACCACTGCCCAGCAGCCATGGCCCCGGAGGGGTGGCCACTGAGGGGCAGACATGCCCGTGGAAACCCTGGACCCGGTAGTGTTTCTGTGTTTGTGTCCACGCTGGCTCTGGGAGCTCTTGGCAGTGTGTTCAGGATGGGATCATACCTTGGGGGTTTCCTGGCTCACGTGGAGCTGCCTGTGTCAGTGCTGACCACTTGTAGCCACAGGTGTGGGCAGTGAGGCCCCGTGTAGCAGAACACCTGCCCGTGGCCACATGCAGGCTATGCTCCCACAGGGAGAACGTCATCAGTGTCGCCGAGCTCATCAGTGCCATGAAGCAAGTCAAGCACATTCCTGAAAGCAAGCTCACCAGCCTGGCTGCAGCACTGGATGAAAACAAGGACGGCAAGGTCAACATCGACGACCTCGTCAAGGTGGGCCTCACCGCGGACCGTGCGGGCCAGCTGCCACCTGCTCTGGGGTGGGGTAGGGCAGGGGGACTGTTCATTGCATGCCCGGCACCCTCCTGGGCAGCTACCCCTTCCTGTCGGGTTTGGGTCTGTCGTTGCGACTGCTCCTTTAAGCCGCTGCTCTCATTGGAGACATCAGACGTGAGAAATTACTGAAGTTACTAACTCAAGTGTTGAGACAACAAACGCGCCGAGTGACCACAATGCGCCTCCCTGGACCCCGCCCCCAGCTGGTGGCACAGTGGGGGCCGGGGGACGGCAAACACCTCTCAGGGGCCCCTGAAGCTGAGAGGCGACTGCACAGGGAAGCAGGTGGCGGCTTACAGCCGCCAGGGTCACCCAAGGCTGAGAGGCATCTGCACAGGGAGCTGGGGGGCGGCTTACACCTGCTGGGGTCCCACGAGGCTGAGAGGCATCTGCATAGGGGAGCCAAGGACCTCTGAGGCTGAGAGGTGTCTGCGTAGGGAAGTTGGGGACCCCCGAGGCTGAGAGGTGTCTGCATAGGGGAGCCGGGGACCCCCGAGACTGAGGGGCGTCTGCATTCGGGAGCCGGGGGACAGCTCACACCTGCCAGGAGCCACCGAGGCTGAGAGGTGACTGCTGGGCTGAGCTCCTAAGTGCAGCCACTCAGGTTCCAGGGTAGCCCGGGAGACCCTGGCCTGGGATCCAGTCTCTGGAGGGAAGGCAGGGCTGTAGCCTGAGTGCGGACACCAGTTTTCCCAATCACTGACATCTCTGAGGGGAAGCTGGCTCGTGGCTCCCGGTGCATGTGTCATGTTAGTGATTTTCCAGACGTCTATCACAAGCGTTGGCTGGTTCAGGTTAGTGATTTTCTAAACGTCTATCAGGAACATTGGCTGGTTCCTTGCAGTTCAGTTTGGAAGCAAGGATCAGATATCTACTGCACAGCTGCCCTTCCCTTCCCTGCTACTCTGGGTGGCAGAATGGGGACAAGGTCCCTGCATGTCACCACACTCTGCCCTGAGAAGCCATGGCCCAGGTTCCCGAGCAGAGCAGGAACTTAACCCTGGCAGCCCCATTGTGCTGTCTGCCGCCCGCCAAGGCAGCCCCCTGGCTCCTTTGTCCTCCCACTCTCTGAGCCCCTTCCCCAGGGCCTGTGGCCCCCCTTGGGGGAACTGGTGCTCTGAGGACCCCGGGACCCGCAGGCAGCGGTTGCATGCATGCTGCTGCCACCCGCCCCACCTCACTGTGCTGTAGGGTGCAGCCACTTGAGCCTCTCCCTTTCCTATGTGTGTAGGTGATTGAGCTGGTGGACAAAGAAGATGTTCACATCTCCACCAGCCAGGTGGCTGAGATTGTAGCAACACTGGAAAAAGAGGAGAAGGTGGAGGAGAAGGAGAAGGCCAAAGAGAAGGCAGAGAAGGAGGTCGCAGAGGTGAAGAGCTAGAGCCAGCGGCCTGAGCACATGTCCTTCTGCTGTGCCGCCACCCTGGCGATGGCTTTGTGGTGATTCTTAGTGGCTCATTTAATATTTTGGCTGGAATAAATCAGAGACTTCCATAATCAAGTAAATTTTAATTTTCATCATTCCACGGAGATTTAATCTGTCTGGAATCCTGGAATCCGTCCACAGAATCGTGTCTGGAGCCACACTGTGGTGTGGCTGCCACGGCCTCCTGACTCCAGAGACGGTCGGGCCAGGCCAAGGCAGGAAGGTGCCCCCCTGCGTGTGGCTTCATGTCTCAGCGTCTGACTGTGCTACCCTGTCCCCAGGGAGGGGAATAAGGACCACGTGGACTCTGCCCACAGGGAGCTGGCTGCTGTGCCCACCCTCAGAGGCATCAGGGGACACAGCCTGGCCTCCTCAGGGCTGAAGATGCCTCCATTCACCTGTGGACCTTGATTTCTGGATTTCAGCGTCAATAGACCTGTCTTCCTGCACACTTTCAGTTGGATCTGGGTCACTGTGGAGACAGAGGTGTCTGCCATCTCCATGGCCTCTGGAGAGTGACATCTCCTGCTGGGAGTGCCGGTTCTCACATGCGGTTTCCCTTGTGTATCGGAGCCCTTTCTGGACTTTCTATTTTCCCCAATTCTTTACGCAGTTGATTGGCATAGAATTTTCCCACACCGGTCTGCCTGCCCCAAGAGCCGTCTCTGCCCCAAGAGGCGCGACTGACACAGCCCTGGCCATGGGGCTCCCTTGGGTGGTGCTTGGGGTGTGCGCCACGGGGTCTGCAGTGGGTTTGCTGTGTCAGGGATGAGCCTGGCTCAGGGGTTGGCGGGGCTCTGAAGCGCATTTGGGGTTCTTTGTAACTTCTGATGTGAGGTTTGAGTCTGGTGCACCCACAGCTGCGTGCTCTTCTCACCCCTCACGGTGTTGCAGGCTCAGGTCCCTGGGCTCCTTTAGCAAGCAGGCTGGTCAGCGAGGCACAAGGATGCGGCACAGGGCATCCCCTGAGGCTTCACGGGCAAAACTCTCAGTGCTTAGGGTTTGCCCTGTGCCCTCTGGGTGGGGCGGCCCTCTCAGCACTCGGCAGCATGGTCGGGCTGGCCAGGGCATGGGCAGACTCTCCTGTGGCCACCTCCACCCTCCTGCCCAGCCGGCTGTGTCACACTCATCTTTTTAACGTCAGGTTGGTTCCTGGCAAAAACGTCCCTCCGGGCGCCTCCAAGCCTGGGATTTGGAAGACAGGAACGGCACAGGCAGCAGGAAAGCAGCTGCGCTCAGATGATGCCTTCTCCGTTACTTGAAGCTTCTTTTTGTTCGGCCATCAAAGAAACTTGACAAAATAGGAACAGGATATACTTCTCAATTGTAAAACTTGGTTCAGGGACAGTTGGCTTCCAAAAGCTTTCAGATTTCAATTATTTGAGAAAGAAGTTTGTTTCAGATCCTTGATTAATATTTATGAACTCACTCACCCTGTGTAGGTAGCCTCGCGTTGGTCTGTCCAAGTGTGCTTGCCTTTGAGAAGAAGCCTTGCAGTTGGGCGGGGTGTGCAGACGCCCTCCTGTGAGCTGCATCCTGGGCCCGGTCAGCTGCCCCGGCTCTCGCCCTCATCCTCACTGCCTCGGCTGAGCCCTGTTGATGCGAACAGCCACTGCCACAGGCAGCCCCTCCCACTGTCCCCTCTGCCCTGGACCCTGCATGGCCTCAGGAAGCCGGCTTGCCCTCCGGGTGCTGCAGGGGCTTGGCAGGTGGGGAAGGCTCTGGCGGGTGCCTTTGGTGGCTCCCGAGACGTCAGCAGTGCTCTGATGCAGGCCTGCTCCCTCATCATCCTCTCTCATCGTTCTGTGTGCATTTTTCTCTATGTCCTGACCTTTCTTCTTGCACCTCAAAGTGGTGTCCAGGTGCAAATGTAAGCAGTGGTGGATCCAGAAATAAGAGCTTTGTGTAATAAGGTTCTTAAAACAGTCCTTTCTTACACCTGCCCAGTGCCAGAC
>NW_012114677.1:1218641-1235935 GCF_000951035.1 Colobus angolensis palliatus
AAGCTCCACCTCCCGGGTTCACGCCATTCTCCTGCCTCAGCCTCCCGAGTAGCTGGGACTATAGGCGCCCGCTGCCACACCCGGCTAATTTTTTTTGTATTTTTAGTAGAGACGGGGTTTCACCGTGTTAGCCAGGATGGTCTCCATCTCCTGAGCTTGTGATCCACTCATCTTGGCCTCCAAAGTACTGGGATTACGGGCGTGTTTTTATTAGAGACGGAGTTTCATCATGTTGGTCAGGCTGGTCTCGAACTCCTGACCTCAGGTGAGCCACCCGTCTCAGCCTCCCAAAGTGCTGGGATTGCAGGTGTGAGCCACCGCGCCCAGCCTAAACTCTCAGTTCTAGCGTAGGGATTCAGGAATTGGGCATACAGCTTCCAGACTCCTTTTGGAATGTCACAATCCAGACTTTTTTTTTTTTAATGAAGGGCAACCTGCAGTGGGTCCCGGTGCTGGCAGGAGCGTGCTGGCGAGCCGGCTTTGTCTGTGTGTGTCCTTCAGGGGCCCTAGGGCTGACCACCGGGGAGCCCGTCCTGGGCCGTGTTAAGCACCTTTTGTAGAACTCGTATTTTTATTAAAACATCAAATCTGTTCCTGTAACAGTGCAGAGTAATAGTATTTCTGAAACGCTGGGCACACAGGAGCTAGTGGAAGCCGGCAGTGCTGTCCACGTGGCTGCAGGGGCTGGGCCTTGGGGTGCGCGTGGCTGCGAGGCCAGTTCCAGAAGGAGCCTCGCCATCCCTGGGGTTTTGAGTGCTGGGCCGCCCTCCATGGGTTTAGCCTTTGGCCTCACGCTTCCTGCTCTGCAGGGTCAGGAGGCCCACGTTCCCAAGTCCTGTGACAGCGTGAGCTGCTCATGGAACAGTGTGGGATGTTCTCCAGGCCAGTGGCCCTGTCACCTGGTCATGCTCTCCCTGCTCTGGGGACCTCAGTGACTTCTTGGGAGTACTGGGGTTAGGGGCTGGGACCCTGGCCGAGGTGTCACCCAGGAGGGCCAGCTCTTCCGAAAGACTCCTCAGGCAGCTGAGGGGAAAGGGTACTGAGTACTGCCCTCAGGAGTCCTGGACGAGGCAGGGCCTTCAGCCTGCAGTCTAGCCCACAGGCAGGGCCCAGACACCCTGAGGGACGTGTGGTGGCCTGGGCGCATGGAGGGCAGTCCCCAGTCCGGACCTCTGGGTGCCTACCTGCCTCAGCGTGGCCCGGCTGCAGGAGTGCGTGGATGGTTCCAGTGCCAGGATAGCAGTGTGGCATCTTGGCTTCCAACCCTTCTCAGTAGACAGAAGCCATCCCTTAGGTGGCTCTGCCCACACTGGGACCAGGCCCTGTGGGTGCCTCACGGGCTTCTGTGGCCCTGGCTACTGGTTTGTTCACACTGAGGGTCCTCCCTCGGGGCCTCCCCCGACCCTTAGGCCCTTACTGATCAGAGGAAATGATGGACCCACAGCTGGGCTGGGAGGTGCTCATTCATGGGGACAGCAACCCCAAGAGCTGTGAACAAACCTGGTGCCCTTGGTGACCCCAGGAGCCACGAGTTGTGTCCTGGAAGCCGGGCCTCCCATGAGACACGTCCCCCTCAGAAAGCCATCAGCAGACGGCAAGGGCGGGGACCCTGCCAGCCTAGAGCATGCCCAACCCCTAGAGGGTGCCCTGATGGTGGAGGTTCAGCTGTGCTGACAGCCGCTCATGGGCTCACCTTCTTATGGGACAGGGAAGGCAGCTGGGGAGCCCCTCGTGGGGCAGCTTCGAGGACTCTGCCCTGCCATCGGGTTCTCTAAGGAAGTGCTCTGAGGAGGAGGAGACTGGCCCACCAGCACCTTCATGGGCCACTGTTCTCCCGGTGGCCCGGCCCTTTGGTCCCCAGCACCCATTCAGGGTCCCACTGTGCCCACCAGAGGTCCACCAGGGCCCTGACTGGAGAAGGGCCTTAAGTTGTGGCAGGGACAGAGCCAGCGCTAGGTGGCGCCCCCGGCCTGCGCTCCGAGCCCCATGCTCTGCTGGCCTTGGTGTGGCTGCTGTCACTGCCTGCCTGTTGGCCCGGTCGCCCCACTACCCTGCGGGCCTCAGCCTGTGACCTTCAGGCCCACATAGGCCTCCCCATCCTGCCACTGTCACCAGGCGTCCCATAGTCAGGCCTGCCTCCGGGCCCAGCATGGGGTTTCTGGAAGGTGTGGGCCTTAGGGAAAGCCCCTTGTGAGGTCACTGTGCTGCCTCCACCAGGCCTGCGCCCACATGTGCTTCCCTGAATGGGGTTGAGTTAAACCCTTGCCTGGCCGGGCGCGGTGGCTCAAGCCTGTAATCCCAGCACTTTGGGAGGCCGAGATGGGCGGATCACGAGGTCAGGAGATCGAGACCATCCTGGCTAACACGGTGAAACCCCGTCTCTACTAAAAAATACAAAAAAACTAGCCGGGCGAGGTGGCGGGCACTTGTAATCCCAGCCACTTGGGAGGCTGAGGCAGGAGAATGGCGTGAACCCGGGAGGCGGAGCTTGCAGTGAGCTGAGATCCGGCCACTGCACTCCAGCCTGGGCGACAGAGCGAGACTCCTCAAAAAAAAAAAAACCCTTGCCTGCCCAGGAAACGGGGGTCAGGAACACCCCCTGACCTGAAAGGTGAGTTTGGAGCCAGAGTATAGAGTGAAAGTTCGTGCAGCCCATGGTTCGGAAACCCTGCTCTCAAGCCAGCAGAGGGGAGGAGAGACGAGGAGGATGGCAGAAGGGACAAGAGCAGCGGGGAGGACAGCAGAGAAGAGGGAGGATGGCAGAGGACAGAGGGAGGTGGGGAGAACAGAGGGGTTGGGGGAGGAGAGCAGAGGGAGAACGGCAGAGATGGGGACAGCACAGATGGGGAAAGCAGAGGGGAGGACAACAGAGAGGATGGTGGGGAGTCACGAGATGGCACCCCTCCTCCAGGAAGCCTTCCCAGACTTGCTCTCACCAGGTTGTCCTCCCACCCTGCTAGGGCTGTGAACTTGGGCAAGGGCCCGGTTCCATCTCTGGGTTCTCAGCACCCGCATCAGCACCTCATCTGCCCAAAGGTGCTGTGTCACTGTGGGGGACCCTGATGGAACCCAAGGCAGTGGGGGCACTGGTTGCCCGGCCTGGGAGGGCAGAGGCTGACCCAGAGAGTGGCCACCTGTGTAGCCCCCAGGGCCCCAAGAGGGTTTTGCTTACTTTTGGCTCCATGGGGGGGATGCCCAGAAAGCTCCCCAGTTGACTGGGAAGGCGGTATGCCAGGGGTGAGGTGATGAGGGAAGGTCTGCCTCACAGCTCGTGGGACAGGACCCTCCCCACCACCACCACCTCAGGAACCCACGAGCTGGGAGCAGCCAGGGCAGTGCACCCCCAGGCACCCTGCTCCCTCCCACCAGGGCCCTCCCGTAAACTCTCCTTGCCCTTGGGGCTCCCAGACCACCAGGGAGACCTTCGGTGCTGCTGCCAGCATCCACCTGGGACCACCTGGCGGCCAGTGACCCCTCCCTCCCCTATCCCAGAAGAACGGGAGGCAGAAACCTCAGAGCCAGGTTAGGAACCAGGTGTCTTTATTTTTTGCAAAGTTCGTCGCTGGGTTAACAAAATCGCACCTGCAGGTTTGGGTGACACCTCTGGCCACCATGCACTGGGTCTCAAGAAGAGACCACCCTGAACCATGGCCCTGCAGGCAAGCAAGGGACAGCCGCCCAGACTCAGTGCCCAGCAACAGTACAGAACCAACCAACTGCATTCACAGCTTTCCTCCAAGCTTTGAAAGGTAGCAGTCCAGGCTATAAAACTCTAGAAGCATTGCGTAAGAAGTGTTAAGTCTACAGCAAATACATCTTGTAAAAACTCAATAAATTATATATATAGATATATATAAACTTGTAACATCTAATAACATCTGAACCTGCACGCAGGGCCGGCCCCTCCCTGGAAACCATCTTCCCGCCTGGGACACAGCAATTAGAAGAATTTGTATGAAAATACCAACTTGCTTTGAAGTCCAAAAAATAAATCTCCTCAAGAAACATCGTATAGAAATCTAATTCCCCTGAAAAAGAAGGACAAAGGAAATAAAATATCCTCACTCAATGGAATCACCTCCAACTATTAACGACCTTTTAGGCTTGGAGGGAATCCTCCAGCGCCGGGGCAGGCTGGACGTACATTCTTGGCTGTCCCTCTATGGGCAGGATAAACCTTCTCGGCTGTTAATAAGTTAAAAATTAAAACTCTCCGCCATGTGGCTGGCTAAATGCTAGAAGTGTTGGGGTGTGGGAACAAGGGTGCCGGGGGCCCATAAATAGCTTTACAAATATACAGGTCCAGTTTTAAAACAAAACTGCGGTGCCAGAAAAGGCCCTGCTCCTCTGCTTGCATGGGTGAGACCCCTGGGGCCTCCCTCCCCACCCAGGGCCACGTGTGCCTCCTGTGCCCCCAGGGTGGCAGGCCTCCGCTGTACCACTTTTCCTCTTCCATATACTTTATATATATGTATGTATATATACCATATACACAGCATCTATTTATAGAAATGTACACTAGTTTCTGGAATAAACCTTTTGGATAAAAGGTAGAAGCTCCCATCTTCAGGTACCCGTAATTTCAGTCTCTGAGGGGCAGGGTGGGAACTGGGAAAGCCTGGAGGTCGGGGGGCAGTGCCACTAACACCCCCAGGAACAAGGTGCTCGACACGTGGGGCTTCCCTGCAGGCTCAGCTTTGGGTGTGGGAGGGGTTGAGGCCCGCCCTGTGATGTCCCGTGGTGCAAAGGCAGAGGCTGAGGCCATGTTGGGCCCAGCTCCCTGCCCCACGGGGGTCCCACCGGGTGGGCCCACTTACATTCTGCACTGGGTCCCCCCAGAACAAAGGCCCCTTGGTGCTGCAGCACCGGTCAGGAGGCTGTTGCACAGCAGCAGGGACACCCAGGGTGTACCTCTGCACCTGGAGGCCACGAGATGCGCATGCACGCAGACGCACACACACACGCACACACACCCGCGCACACGCACACAGACTGAAGCTTTGTGTAGCTGTCTCTCCATCTGCACTGAGTCTCATGCCGGGCAGTGGCTGTGCACCAGCAGCAGGGTGGACTGCTAGGGACCCCTCACATTGTTGGGGACCAGTGGCCCTTCACGTCCGCGAGCCCCCACTGCTGGGTGGGGCCGGGGGCAGCAGGTCGTGGGCAAACACGGAGTCATCCCCTGAGGAGCTGGAGCTGGGGGTGTCCTGGCCGCCGGGGGAGTATTGCTCGAAGGGTGCTGACAGGTCCAGGTACTCCTGCTGGTGGGAGGCGGGGTGAGCGCTGTCCCACAAAGCCCCTCTTCGCACAGCCACCGCTGTGCCCAGGCTGTGCCCTAGAGGGCCTGCCCCACACCTCAGCACTCTGGGAGGCAGGATGGCCGGGGGCAGGGGGGGCATGGGGGTGGCACTAGGCCAGAGCCAGCACTCACGTCGGTGGACGTCACAGTGAGAACACGGTCCAGGTCCTCCACCAGCTGCTTGAAGGTGGGCCTCTGGGAGGGCGCAGCATGCCAGCACTCCCGCATGATCATGTACCTGTGGGCAGGGTGCTCAGGTGTGAGCCCCACCACTTCCCACCTGATTCGGGAACAGCCTGAAGGGCTGCCAGTCCCTACCCCGCCCAGCCCTGGAGGGCCTCCCACCCGAGGACCCAGTGGAGGGCCAGGGATGGCGCTCACAGGTCGTGTGTGCAGTTGGCCGGCTTGTCCATTCGGTGGCCCTCCTTCAGTAGCTTGAAGAGCTCCTCCACAGGGATGCCAGGGTACGGAGAGCCCCCCAGCGTGAAGATCTCCCAGAGCAGGACCCCAAAGGACCAGCTGCAGGGGGAGGCGAGGTCAGGCTGTCCTGAGACTCCCAGGACAGACACCTGGGCGGGCACCAGGGGAACGGGCCAGGGCTGCGCTGCTGCCCCAGGGAGGGGTAGAGACCACGCCCAAGAGCCCCAGGGCACAGGCGTGGGGGCTGCCGCTGGGGTCCTGGCTCTGCCCAGTTCCCGCCTCCACCCCTGAAGCCAGGGGTCTGGAGGACACGTACACGTCACTCTGGTGGGTGTAGACGCGGTCAAACAGGGCCTCAGGCGCCATCCACTTCACGGGCAGCCGGCCCTGGGAGGGGGTGGGAAGGCGGTGTTGGCGCCAGGTGTCCTGCTGGCGTGGCCCCCACCCCCACCCCAGGGCCGGGCTCACGTTGGTGGTCTTCTTGTAGTAGTCGAGGTTGTGCACGTCGCGGGCCAGCCCGAAGTCTGCGATCTTCATCACGTTGTCCTCGGTCACCAGCACGTTTCGAGCAGCCAGGTCCCGGTGGATGCACTGGGGAAGGGATGGGAGGCAGGGCTGAAGCCTCTCCACCTCTCCCTGCTGCTCCCAGCACGTCAGGGCAGTGCCCAGCCTGCTCCACCCACACCTGCCACCCTGCTCACCTTCTGGGAGGCGAGGTACTCCATGCCTCGGGCCACCTGGTAGGCACAGGACACCAGGTCCTTGAAGGTGAGCTGCTCCTCAGGCGGCTTGCAGGTGTCGAAGGAGTAGTCCAGGCCCGGGGGCCGCCGCGCCCGCAGAAACTCCCGCAGGTTGCCCTTGGCCGCATACTCCACCAGCACGTACAGGGGCCCTGGGGGCACGGGCTCCTCAGAGGGGCTGCCAGACCCAGGAGGGCTGCCCACCTGGCACCACTGCCGCTACCACCACACCTACCGCCCTGCGTGCAGGCGCCCAGCAGGTTGATGATGTTCTTGTGTTTCCCAATCATCTTCATCATCTCCATCTCAGACACCAGGTCTGACAGGTCCTTGTCAGTGGCGTCATCTGTGCAAGGAGGGAGGGCCTGTGTCAGGCGGCGGCACCCCCAGCCCAGCCCTGCACCCCTGGCTGCCCCCTCCTCACCTTTCAGCATCTTCACGGCTACGGTGACAGGCTTGGCGGCCCGGTCCTTGTCAATGCCGATAGCCTCCGCCATGACCACCTGGCCGAAGCAGCCCTCCCCGAGGGGCTTACCCAGGGTCAGCCTGGCAGTGGAGGCAGAGGGGCCATGAGCGTGCAAGCTCATCCACTCTCAGCCCACCATGGTCCCCACTCCCGCTTGGCCCAGCCCTTGATGCCCAGAGACACCACCTCCAGGAAGCCCTCCATGCTCCCCCTACAGCCTGCTCATAAGGATGAAGAGTGTCACCTACTGCCTCCCGCCCTTGCTGCCCCTCCAAACACGGCACCTTGAGAGGGGCAGTCCCTGCCATGCACCCCTCCCAGGAGCATCTCCACAGAGCCCCAGCTACATCCAACATCCATCACATCCCTGATGGCCCCTAAACGCAGCCGGGCCCCTGCCTGGTGGCTGTTTCACCCCCACCACCGAGCCCCCTACAGCCCACGCCAGCCCTCAGCACCACTGACCGGGCCCGAGACAGCTCCCATTTGGGGTCAGCAGGCAGCTCAAGCTCGGAGACATTGGCCAGCGTGGGACCCTCCCCTGAGGACAGCCTTGCGATGCGCACCAGCGGTGTGTTGGAGCTCATGGACGCGTTGGACTCCAGGGACACCTGCTTGGGTCAGCAGGGGCAGGTTGGCGCCGTGCGGGCGATGGGGCGTGGAGGTACAGCTGGGGGTCAGTGCTGGGCCGGAAGCGGGGGCATTCTGACTTCCACCAGCATTGAATGAAGATTTTTAGAATGTTTTGTGTCCCAAAGTACCCTGGGCTCTACATGGTGACCAGAGACAAGGAGAGGTGAGCCCGCCTGGCTGCAGAGAGGACTCGCACAGCCAAGGACCAGCGTGGGCCGAGGGGGAGTCCGGGAGGCCCGGCGGGCAGGCAGCTCGGAACCTGGTATCTACTTTCTGTTACCTGTCGCTTGAGTGGGAAGCGGGAGATCTTGTGCACGGTGGGGGAGCCCAGGCCTTTCTTGGGGGTGCTGCGCAGGCGGCAGAGCGTCACAGCCGCCACCACCAGGATGAACAGGAAGAAGCCCACCCCGTAGCTGAGGATGCCTGCGTACACACTGCCCGCCTCGTCAGCCTCCACCAGCTCCTCCTCGGCTGCAAAGACACGGGCATTGAGGCCTGGCCTGGCCCCCACCCCGGCCCCCACGGATGCCCCTGGCTCAGAGCTGCAGGCACCACTGGGAGCGGGAGGGGGCTCAGAACCTCAGCACCCGCCTTGTCTGGAGGGTCTTGCGGTGAGTAACTTGGGTGAGTCTGGAGGGCCAGACCCTGAAGAGGAGGAACCCAGCAGAGCCAGCCAGTCCCACACCGCCACCAGGCGCCCAGGAGACACCAGAGCCGCAGGAGGGGCCTTTGGGGACCCAGACGGGAAGGGGGCTCGAGAAGGCTGATGGGGCCCCTCTGGGACCAGGACCGGGCCAGGCCAACTTTGTCCCCACACGGGGCACAGGGCCAGGTGTGAGGGCTCGAGGAGTGGGGTGGCCATAAGCTACAGGATTCCCGTCCGTCCTGGCGGCTTTGGCATGTCCCGAGCCAGCGTCCCCGAGACAGTGCGGAGCAGCAGCAGCAGAAGCCGGTACCTGGCAGCACCACCAGCCACGCAGAGTGATGGGAAAACCCAATAGAATTGCCCGCCAGGCAGGTGTACTCCCCGGCGTCCTCAAAGGTGACGTTGTGCAAGGACAGAACCTCTAGCTCCTTGTCGGTGGTATTAGCGCCCGCCGTCTACAAAGAGAGAGCAGAGCGATAGGCGAGCGCCAGCACCGCCCTGCGGGCACCGCACAGAGTCCACACGGCAGGATCCAGCCCCTGCAAGGAAAACGCCGCCACCACCAACTCCTCAGCCACCGCCAACTTGGTCACCGCCACGCGGCCGAGGGCCCTCCGCCTGGTGCACCGGTACCGAGCCCGAAGCCAGGCCCCTCCACCGGCGAGTCCTCTGTCCCAGGTGAGCGGCAGGCGGGCAGGCAGCATGCGGGTTAGCGCAGAGCCGGGCGGGTGCAGGTGGAGGACGGACACACGGACACACAGGCTGCAGAAGCGAGCAGGCAGCGGGCGGGGGTGGAGAGGGGCGGCAGGGGGCGCTCACAGACGGCACGGAGCCGGCCCGGTGGGCACCGGGCACCTCCCGTGCGGGGCGCAGGCGTGCGGGAAGGGTCGGCGCAGACCACAGGGCTCGAAGCGGGCGGTCACCGTGGAGGCTGGAGCTGCCAGCCTTGCCGAGGCGGCCACGAGCGGAGCGCGAGCCGGGGGCGGGAGCGAGCAGGGCTGGGCGTGCGGGGCGTGCAGGGCGCGCGGCCAGGGCCTTGGAGCTGGAGCTCTTGTGCCGGCCGGCATGGGACAGAGTCGTTACCTGCTCGGGGCCCGTGAACGCTCAGCCAAAAGGCCTTCTCGGCCACGCCTATGAAATTGGTGGCTCGACAGAGGTACTCGCCCCCGTCCCGCTCCGACACATTGGCCAGGCGGAGGCGCACGTCGGCCTCCACACTCTCACTGATCCAGGACTGCGGGGACAAGAGACCCGGCTCAGGCACGCCCCAGAGGCAGCCCCGCCGGGCACGAGGCAGGATATGGGAGACCCCCAAGGTACAGATGGAAGCTGGGCTGCGTCAGCCCCGAAGGCTGCCTGGAGGAGGCGTGGAGGCACTTCATGGTGGCTGTGATTCCACAGGATGCACGTCTCTGCCTCCACCCCAACAACCCAGCCCAGACCCTCAGACAGCCCCTGGTCGCCGGCCTGCCCTCCCCCGGGCTCTTGCAGAACCTAGGCCCTGGACAGGGCCGGAGGTGGCCTCTCTCTGGGCAGGGTCTGGACTCCACCCTCGCCCTGGGCCTGCTCCCTGCCCCCATCAGACCGTCTTCTCTCTGAACAGATGTTTCTCTTTGGGCTTTGAGTGTCGCAACCGTCCCAATTCAGTGGTCCCCACCCGGCAGCCGTGGGAACAAAGCTAAGGGCTCCGGGAGGCGGGCAGACAGTAAGCTCGGGCCCCAATGCACACAGCTGACGACTGCCCATTGGCCAGGTCGGGGCTCGGCCACTGCCTCTGAGGTCCAGAGGGGGCCTGGAGGGCTTGGCCACTGCCCTCCTGTCCTGGGGCACCACTGCTGCCCGAGTCACACCCACCCCCGAGAGGCCCCTGTGGGCAGCTCCATGTCAGGGATTCAGTGGCCAAGGTTGGCCCTCTGCAGACACAGAAACAAGTCCCACCGCAGCTGCCTGTGGTCCGAGGAGTGGGGTGGCTGAGACTCGGCCCCACCAGCACCCCCACAACCCCTAGACCCCAATCCTCACGCAACCCCCAGCCATGGGGCACCCTTGGGGCCAGCCCAGGAGCCTGAGCCGCGGCACCCATGAGCACACGGTGGCCCACCTTGAGCACGGTGACGTAGGGTGTGCCATCGGGGCCCACCTTGCTGCCATTCACCTCCACGTGCTTGAGCCACTGGATGTGGGGCTGCGCGTCACTGTACACCTTGCAGTGAAACTCCACATCGCTGCCCAGCACCGCCGTCTGGTTGGCCGGCAGCCCCGCCTGCAGGATGGGCCGGTGCGGGGAGCGCTCTGTGGGGGCAGATGATGCTCAGGGGCCACCCCCTCCCTCACCGTTGCCGCCACTGCCGCCCCAGAGCCCACGCCGGCCCAAGGCCCTCACCCAGCACGTCCAGCGTGTATGTCTGCCGGATGCTGCCAAACTTGTTCTCCACCACGCAGGTGTAGTTGCCGCGGTCTGAGGGCACCACACTTTCCATGACCAGGCTCCACTGCTGGTGCCGCAGCTGCAGCGGGGCACAAGTGAGTGGAGGCAGCGACCACTGCGCCTGCCAGGCCCAGAGCCACCCTGCCGCGCCCACCTTGATGCCTCCGATGCGGTGCTCGCCGCGGAACTCCTTGCCGTTCTTCAGCCAGGAGATGGAGGGAGTGGGGTTGCCAGCAGCCGGGCAGCGGAAGCGGACGGTGTTGGCAGCCGGCACGGCCAGCAGCTTCTTGTCCATCCGCTCGGGCCGAGTCCAGTAAGGGGCCCCTGCTGGCCAAGGTGCATGTGAAGGCCATGACCCGAGTGGGAGCTGAGGCCCCTCTGAACAACCTCCTTCCCAAAGCTGCCCCTGCCCACCCCCAGTCTCAGTTTCCCCTCCTGTGTAGAAAGAGGGTGGGATGAGGCTCCCAGGAGCCTCCACACCATGTCCCCACCCCGGGGCTTTCTCAGAGCTAGGCCATGTTTCCCCTCCCCTTCCCTCCAAGATGCTCTGCCTGGACCTGTGAAGTCGCGGAGCACAGGGCATTGTCCAGGGGAGCCCACCCGCCCAGAGAGGTTTGCCAGGGGCCAGGCCCACCAACAGGGAGACTGAGGACCAAGGGGGCAGCCTGATGTAGTGGACAAGCCAGGACCTGGGAGCAGTTTATCAGGAGAGGAGCCCAGTCGCCTGCAGAGCCAGGAGCCTTGGAGGCAGCTGTGCAGCATGGGCCCACGGGAATCAGAGACCCTACACCACCCTCTGCAGAGCTCAGAGTCTGACGGGCACCCAGGCCCTGCTTCCTCCCATCTCGATGTCCGGGGCTCCCACCACCCCTCCCTCACAGCCCAACTGGTTTTTCTCCTTCCTCAGGGCTGGGACTGCCTTCCTGCCAGGACTCCGGGCAAGGCTGAGCTGGCAACCCCCAGGAGGGGAGCAGTCCTCCCCTCAGTGACCTCACTGCCAGCCCCCTCCAGGGACACACCCATCAGGGGCACTGAGGCCCAGCAAGAAGCAGTGTGGACACAGGCTGGAAAGAGGCACCCCAGGGTGCTGAGCTCCCTCCCAGGCCTCCTGGAAACCCCCAGGGTGAGTTTCCCCAGCCCAGTTTATCTCATGGACTCAGCCTCCCCTCCTCACCTGCTCACCCCACGGGCGCAGGGACCCAGCCCACACACCATCACCATCAGTCCGCAAATCGTAACTGCCCCCCATGTCTGTGCCACGATGACCCTCCCCCTCACGCACTCACCTCAGAGTCCCTCCAAAACCAGAAGTCCCACCTTCCCGCTCTACAACTTGGCAAAGTCCACCTGCCAGTGTTCCAGGCCGGGACACCAGGCATCGTCCCTGACAGCTCTCCCACAGCTGCAGCCCACCCACCAGCCACCCTCCTGCCAGCCACCCTGCCCGCCACTGGTTGTGGTAGGTGTCCCGGGCTGGCCTACCACCTCACCCTGGGTCCATCCACCCCATGGCAGCCACCTGAACGCCCTGCCCTGCTGCGCTCATACCTACAGCATCCACCTCACCTAGAGCCAACACCAGAGCTCCACAGGCCAGCCCTGGCCTCCTCCTGCTCCTAGAACCCCCAGGGCCCTGTGCCTCAGTCTCCCCATCAGCAACACGGGTGTCCCCGTGCACCACAACCCTGCCACCGGGAGCCAGTGTCGGGCATCTAGAGCCATGTCAGTGGCTCAGCCCCTCCTGCATCCTGAGGGGAACGGACCTTCAGGGTGACCCCAGGGAGGTTGTCGCGGGGCCTTAGGCCCTTAGCTGCCTGTGGAGGGCGGGGCTTGGCAGCGGCAGCAGGCCCTACCCCGGCCGGCCTGACCCTGGACCCTGCTCCCACCTGCGTCCACACCTGTGTCCTCAGCCTCGTCCTCCCCGTCTTCGTCATCTCCCGAGGATGGAGCATCTGCAAGGCAGAGACGGCCATGCCCAATGCCCAACCTGCCCCAGGAGGCCCCCAGGTGCCCCTCCAGGTGAGGAAGGGTCCCCCATTTGGGCAGCACTTCTTGGGGGTGCCCTCCTCTCCACCAATGACCAGAGAGACCCCCAGTCGCTCCTGACCCACGCAGGGACTCAGGGAGCCCAGCACTCGGCTCCTTTCTGTAGCTGGCATGGCCCCAGAGCTCACCTGTCACCCGCACGCTGAAGTGGCAAAGTACGCGCTGTGTGAGTCGCTGCCGGCAGCTGTAGGCCCCAGAGTCCTCGTGGGAGGCATTCAGCACCTGCAGCCGCTGCGGGCCCACCAGGACACGCTCCGAGGGCACCAGCCCTGCGCCATCCTTGACCCAGACAGTGGGCCCCACGGGACCACCCCCCGGCAGGGGACAGCTCAGCTCCACAGCGTCCCCGCTGCCGAAGACCAACTGCTCCTGCCGGCTGGGCTCTGGGCCGGGGACTTCTGTGGGCAAGATGGGTGACCATGAGGCAGGCAGCCCCAAACCCGGCACTGTTTACAGACACAGCAGTGGAGGCCTCAGCCGCCCTGAGTGAGGAAGGCTCTGACCCAGATCCAGGGTCCCACCAGACCAGGGGCTGGAAACCGTGCCCCGAAAGGGCCAGAGGTCTCTATCTTCAGCTTTGCCAACCAGTCTCTGTCCCAAGGACTCCGGTCTGCCTTGGTGTGACAGCCGCCTTCCCCACACAACCTGCAGCCAACCCCACAGCGGTGCCCCCACAACGCTTCATTTACGGACACGGAGAATTCAAATCTCAAAGTATCACAGAGTGTGACTCTTCATTCTTTTGATTTGTTCAACTGCTTGAAAACATAAAATCCATGCTTGTCTCACAGGTGGCACCACAATGGGCAGGTGCTAGGGGCAAAGGGGACAGGCTGCCCTTTGCTGGCCTTCGGCTGAAATGGAGCTCAGAGGATACTGAGCTCGACAGAGGTACCATGACAGGGTTGGCCGGCCAGCCTCCTCGTGGCGCAGATTCACCCCAGGAGGGGTCCGTCCCTCTCAGCAGCCCCCACACCCCATATGGGCCTGAAGAGCAGTTCAGATGGACAGCCAGGGAACAAAACAGGCGAGGAGGAGGAGGTGCAGGGTCACGTGGCCACATGGACGGATCTGGGGGGCAATGCACGGGTTCACCAGGCAGAGCACAGGCTGGAGCAGCGCAAGGGGACCGGGGCGGGGCTGGGGGCTCCCTGGGGCGGACAAGGTTCTGTATCCTGCAGTTCCTACGGAAGCTCCACACAGCAGTCATGACAGAAAACACACCAAGAAGAGCAAACTACGAACACGTCGCTGGGTCCGGCCAGGGGGGTCTCACAGGCCGGGGACTGGGGAGGCCCAGGCGGGCCCTCAAGGGGGCCTGGTGGTGGGGTCCTGCTGCCTGCAGGGGGACTGGGGCCCCCCTCACAGATGAGGACCAGGCTGGGGGCAGGAAGCTGTGAGAGCCACAGAGCAGGTCAGCAGCCCTGGTCCCTCCCTGGGGGCTGAGAAGCTGGGGTTGGGGTCACCCACAGGGGCAGACGTGCAGGTGGCCCCTGGGTCCCTCCCCAGCAGCTGCCCAGCTCCCCGGGGCCACCAAAGCCTGTGACCCAAGGACACAGCACGGGCAGGGCTGGGGGGACCATCACCCCTAGGCTTCCCTGCCAGAGCCAGACAATGCGTGCAGGCGGGAGGCCTGGGCTTGGGGCCGGGACGGGGGTGGGTGGTCCCCCAGGCAGCCTCCTTCTTCAGACCCAGCTGGGCGGGTTGCACCATCACTTGTCATTCTGCAGACGCGTGGCCTAGATTCGGGGACCCAGCTGCCCACTCTGGCCACACCAGTCCCTGACTGCCTGGCCAGGCCCTATTCTCCCCAACCCACCTAATCCAGCCACACGCGCCCAGTGCCCAGCGTGACCCTGCCAGCCATGAGGGCCCACACTCATCCCCTGAAGCATCGCGGGAGCCCTCACCCCACAGGGACCCACAGCTCAAGGACTGCCCCTGCGGGGACCCTGTAGCCAGGGGGGCTCTCGGCCTGACCTCCAGCCCTCCAGTTCTGGCCAGTGTCTTGTGGGGACCACCCAGAGCTGGGAGCTGCTCGAGGCCCCCCAGAAGGCCGAGAACAGGCTGGTCATGGCAGCCTCAGCTGCAGGCCCTGGCCCAAGGGCAACAGCCGGTTGGTTCCGGTTTGGTCTGAGTGGAGACAACAGGTCAAGCCATCCACACAAGTATTCGCTTCAGCCTGGTCCAGCGCGGGGGAACGGGGGACAGCGCAGCCCCAGGCCAGCCACACCGGTGGCCATCTGCCCGTGTGTGGTGGGGAGGGTGGAGCCCTGACTGCCCCCCACTGCCTGCCTACTAGGTGCCAACAGAGGCCAGGGCACCCCAGCAGGGGCTGGGTGGGGAACACCAGGTGAAGGACGCTGTGACACAAGGCATGAGTGGCCACTATGAGCTCAAGGTCTGACCCCCCCGGGGAGTCAGCAGTTGGGTAGAGCCCCCATACCCCACCCAGCTGCCAGGCACGGGAGAGCTTTAGCCCCCCAGTGGCCCCAGGAAGGATTCTTTTTTTTCTTGATCAACAAAAGGGAGGCCCCACTGACACCACACAGACACTGGTGCCCAAACACATCGTAGACAAAACTCCTGCTGTACCCAAGGCGGGGTAGCCCACCCTTCTATGGATCCCACAACACATGCTCCTGCAGGCCCCCAACCCCACACAGTGCCAACCTCTACTTGGGCTCCATATGCCAACAACAGCCCTCTGCTGTGTGCCAGAGGGGTTGTGCTGGACCTGGGGGACGTTTCCTAGTCCCAGAGACTCTGCCACTCACTGGTCATGTACCTCAGTTTCCCCCAATGTGGCACAATGTAAAAATCCCACCCCACAGGCCCAGGAGCTCAGGGAAGGCACCACACCCTGTTAAGTGGCTGGAGAAGTGAGAGTCGGGGGAGAGGCGCTCCCTGCCCTGGGTCTCTTGCCCCAGGACTGATGTCCATTAGGCCAGGGTGCTGGGGACGGCCAAACGCTGGCCTGGGGAACCCTCCTCCAGGTTCTGGGTCTCTGCAGTGGAGGCCCAGTGCATGCGAAGGAGCATGGGTGACAGGGTGGGGGAGGCTTGCTCCATCATAAGCCCTTGGGTTGACCCCAGAGAACAAGGAGCAAATTCAGACTCACTTCCAGAGCTGGCTGCCCCAGGGGTCTATTTGGGTTTTGGGGTGAGATGAGGGCTTAGGGTCATGGAACAACACGTTTTGATTTTGGATGCACATGAAGTTCTCTGCAGCTGTCTGGGGGACAGGGGGTACTGCCAGGCAGGGGCCATAAAACAGCCTAAGAGGAGGAGGCCTCCAAAAGTCCAGCCTCCCTGTCTCCCCACCTGGAGACATTCCTCTTCAGAGTTTCACAATAAAGTCAGGAAAAAAGAGATCTAGAGGCTGGGCAGGCTAAAGAGGGCTTGCCAGGGTTATCCGGCCTAATCCTTCAAACAGCCTGCCATTATCGGTTCTCTTGGACAGGTGAGGAAACTGAGGTTCGAAGAGGGTACCCGAGCCTGGGCTGGCAGCCTGGAGGTCCAGGCCAACCCCCCACCCCACCAAAGGTGGCTCCACTCCCAGCTCATTCACTCCTCAATCACTCAGGTGAGGGCTGCCTGCCTCCCCAGATAGGGTGACTTTGGACCCCCCTCCTCCAGGAGACCCCCGAGCCCCTGGGCTCCCACCCAAGCTCAGCTGTAACAAAGGGTGCCCCATTCCCAGTTCCAGCTCCAAGTGAGACCTGAGAGCTGGGGGGCTGGGGGGTGAGGAAGGAAGGATTCCTAGGCTCACACAAGGACCTGGAGGCCAGGCTCAGCCCAGGTTAATGAACCACCCAGAGGCCCACGCGGCTCAAAGTCCAGCCCGGCAGAGGAGGGGTGGGGGAGGTTGCAGCCAGCACCTTCAGGAAAGACCCTGCACCCCCGAGACCCCTGCTGGGTGGGGTGGGTCTGTGGGAGAGCCGACCTTGTCCTCCTCCCTGCACCCTGGGGGGTCCCCCTAGGTTCCAACCAAGAACACAGCCCCGGGGAGATGGGGGCTGTCCTGGCAGGGCCTGGGGTGGCCAGGGCAGTCCAGGGGCCAAAACCTTCCCCACCGCCCTTGACCACTGCCAGCCAAGGCTCCATAATTTATGTTCCCAGGCAAGCGCTAGTCTAGACCTCAGTGCATTTCACGAGGTCTTTGTATTTTTACTGCCCGGCCCATCTTGTTAAGGAACCGGATTAAGTTTATTGACCGATCAACTCACTACCTGTTTCACCAGCTCCAGTGCGGGCGGGGTCGCCGCCCCAAGGCGGGGGGCGGGGCGTTCCAGGAGCGAGTGGGGGAGGCCCCGCGCGCCCGCAGGGGGTCCGGGAGAGGCTCCGCAGCCTGGCCGCCGCCCCTCCCCGGGGCTGGCTGACATTCCCGGGCCGTAGTGAGTAATATCTTTATCTGAATGAGAATACGAAAGCCAGGCTCCCCCCGCGGCCGCCCCTCCAGCACCCCTGGAAGCGGGGCCGCCCGAGCAGGCGCTAAAAGCGCGCGCTGACCTCCCGACGGCCCCTGTCACGCCGCTGAATGACACGCACATTCAAGCGCCGGGCCACTTTCATTCATAAAAAAAAATGACATTGTTCCGGGAGGCTGCAGCCGCC
>NW_012114677.1:1236785-1237127 GCF_000951035.1 Colobus angolensis palliatus
TCCCCGTGGCGGCCTCGAATTTGGGGGGTAGCTGCGGCTCCAGGCGCCCCACAAGTCGCCGCGCTACCGCTGGCCGCGCTCTCCGGGAAGGAGGCAGCGCAATCTGGGCGCTGACCCCGGGGCGTCACTCACACCCGGAGTCCCCTCCGACCCGGGGCCGGTTCCCGTCCCCAAGGCCTCTGCTCGCACGGGCCGGCCCCTCCCGTGCCCAGTGGGTCCCTTCTTACCTGCCACTCGCCCCACGACGCGCTGCTCCGTTCCCAAGGACTCCGAGGAGGCGCCGGCCACGATGGCCACTGCCACGCAGAGCGCGAGGGCGCAGGCAGGGGCGCCCATGGCGGG
>NW_012114677.1:1238077-1263509 GCF_000951035.1 Colobus angolensis palliatus
CGGGTACGGGGCGCACCGAGGGCGAGCGCAGGCTCCGTTTGCACAGCGCGCAGCTCGGGTCCCCTGGGGCTGTGCTCAGGAGCTCAGAGGGGAGGTCTCGGCGGGGGTCGGGATGTCAGGAGGCTTCGCCAAGATGCCGCGGAGCTGAACCCTGTGGTGTGAGCGGGAATTCCTCAGGTGGAGGAGGGCAGGACGGCATTCCAGGCCGAGCCTCCCGTGTGCGCCGCAGGCCTGGGGCAGCCCGGCGCGGCCTGCGTACCTGACTGGCGAGGAGCAGAGGCTGCGTTGACTAACCTGGGGCCGAGCCGCAGGCACCTAAGCCGCCTGAGTTCCCGGCCCCGAGAGGTCCCTACCCCTGCCCGCCAGGAGGACACAGGCCTGGGACTGGCTGCCTGCCCGGCCTAGAATGAAGAGCAGGGGCTGGAGACCCTTGGCTTGGGGAGCACAGCCCGGCTCTGAGGGAGGATGACGCAGAGCTGGTGGCAGAGCCTGAGCCGGCCCGAGGTTCTAGGCTCCACGGGGCGGGCTCAGGGTCCAACTGAGGAGGGTTGGGACTGGTGAGGTGGGTTCCCAGGAGGGGAAGGTACTGCCCTGCGGGGGACGCTGCGGGTGTCTGGGTCCCCTTACCCCACATGACTGTTAGCTTCTGTGTCCACCCTCACAAGGAAAAGGCCAACTGCTCCCATCTTCAGGCAAAGCCCAAGGAGGTCTGGGGCCCATGGGAGCCAGTGAGCTGGGGGCAGGGCCGGCTGGGTCTGCTGCCCCCCTGGCTTGTGGCTTCCAGGACTAGATGTAGTCATCAGGAAAATGGGCGCTAAAAGCCCCTCAGTGACTGGCTGCTTGCTAACCCTACCCAGCCCATGCACAGCTCCACCCTGCAGCTCCCAGAGGCCAGGGTGTCCCTGGACTGACCTCAGGGCCTTGGAAGGACTCTGCTCCCAGGGAGCCCTCATGCCCACCCCTTTGTGCCCACTTGGTGGCTCAGCACTTGTCCTGGGCCACCCTTGTTTCCTGTTCTGGCCAAGTCCATGTCCCCAGACCATCTTGGGGCCCAGCCTCACTAACCTCCGAGTGCACTGTCCAGCCCCCTCCAAAGCACAGCCCCAGGCCACTGCCAGTCAGGCCCCCTCCCAGGACACCACTCCCCAGGGCACAGCAGCACATTGGCCTGCTCTTTTTTTTTTTTTTTTTTTTTTTGAGAGGGAGTCTCGCTCTGTCATCCGCACTGGAGTGCAGTGGCAGAATCTCAGCTCAATCTCCGCCCCCCTGATTGAAGTGATTCTCTCGTCTCAGCCTTCTGAGTAGCTAGGCTTACAGGTGTGCACCACCACACTCGGCTGATTTTTGTATTATTAGTAGAGACGGGGCTTTGCCATGTTGGCCAGGCTGGTCTTGAACTCCTGACCTCAACTGATCCACCTGCCTTGGCCTCCCAAAGTGCTGGGATTGCAGGTGTGAGCCACCGGGCCCAGCCTTAGCTCTCTTAACCAGCTAAGTCATCAGGTTCTGAAAGCACCAGGATGCGTGTGGCCCTCTCCTGACAGTCTTGCCCCTCCCCCTGGGACACTGAATGGGACTGTGGGAAGGAGCTCATGCATGGGGCAGGTCTCCCTCAGGGAACAGCTGCTGAGCAGGGCGCCTTCTGTAGGTAGAAGGGCTCAGTGGAGCTGTTGGCTCCTTTCCCACTACCACCAAGAAGGACTGCTCCCTCTGCACCCACGGCCCCTGGTCTCTGGGAGGGGAGCATCCATGCATCTTGGACACATAGCTTTCTGTTTTCTTCCCCACCAGGATCCTCTCCTTGGCAGAAATGCCCAGTAGGGGTCTGTTGCCCATGTGTCCCTACCCCAGTCCCTCTCCCATTTGTCCCTGAAAGGCTGACCCTGCAGACCCTATCTCTCAGGGTCCCTTACTCTCCAGCTTCTGGGTGGGTTTGGCCAGTGGGCAGTGCTGGCAGGAGGAGGGACTGGGGACTGAGCACTTTGACGATCCACTCCCTCCCTTCATCCCCGCAGCCCTGGCCCCAGCCCACCGCCTCTCCCTCCAGTTGCAGCCTGGGACTCCCTTGTTCAGTAGCGTTTCTAGGTTGCCCTCACAAATTACTGCACACTAGTTGACTTAAATTTACTTTCTCACAGTCTGGAAGACCAGATGTCTGGAATCAACGTGTAGGCAGGGCTGCACTGCCTCCGAAGGCTCCAGGGAGGACCTTCCTGCCTTTTGCAGCTCCTGGGGGCTCCAAGTGTCCCTTGGCTCATGGCCGCATTGCTCCAGCCTCTGCTTCCCACTCTGACATCATCTCTCCCATCTGTTTTAGGGATACTTGTCGTTGGATGTAGGGCCCGCTTGGATAATCCAAGATGATCCCCCCATCTCAAGATTCTCACCTTAATTACACTTGCAAAGATCGTTTTCCAAATACAGTCAGGTTCACAGGCTGCAGGGGTGAGGACATGACCATGTCTTTTGGGGACTGCCGTTCTGCCCACTATGCACTGCGTGGCAGCTGCCTCCTCTGGCGCCCTCTACGTTCTGAATGGCTTCTCCAGTGGCACTGTCTGGGAGCAGTTAGGTCAAAGGGCAGGAGCATTTCTGTGACTCCGCTAATTTTGCCAAATTGCTTTCACAGGGTCCTAGTGCCACCATGGCCGCCGGCAAGGAGTTGCTGCCCACTCTGCCCCAGGGCTGCCAGGGCCAAGGGAGGTCTTGCCTGAAAGCTCAGTTTAGTATTGTCTGAATAATTGCATTATGCAAATGAGTTGCTTCCAAGCCCACAGGTGCAGGTGGCATTCCCCCGACACTGAGGTGAGGCCAGGCCGGCTGCTGACTCCTGAATTTCGGTGACTCTCTGCACATTAGCCGTCAGTAGCCACAATTTCATCACAGCGCCCTTGCCCAAGCGTTTCCACAGACCCTTTGCAATATTATCCGGCTTCATCCTCCTGGCACCTGATGAGGTACGCCCTTCTGGGGCCCTTGGGGCAGGGAGGGCAGGCGAGGACTGGGGGAGCCTGCTGAGGGTCGGTATGTGCAGGAGGCTCCAAGCAGGCGCTGGCCGGACAGGAACTTCCCATCTGCTGAACTCCAGTTTACACTTCCCTACCCACTCCCCCTGCACCCCCACGCACCTCCTGAGGCCCACACCCAGGGGTTCCGCCCTGAAGGTGAGCGTGAGAGGCAGGGGCCAAGGCAAGTGGCACGTGGGGCTGACGGCCTGGCCCAGCCCAGCCCCGGTGGTGACTCAGAGCTGGGCGGCCTGGCTTGCTGGGTCCTGTGTGGGTGAGTGGCAGAGGGTGCCTGGGAAGGAGGCCCATCCTGGGTGCAGGGCTTCAGCAGGTTGCCCATGGCCCTGCTCACACCTACCTCTCCTATGCTCGGAAAATGGCAGAGGCGCCTTCGGCCGAGGGGACGTTCCTAGCACAGACTCAGATCCGCACCACCTGCTCTCCACAGTGCTCCGGGCAGGCAGCTGCCGCCGTTCCCGACAAGGAGGCAGGCAGGGAGGCCAAGGCTTGGAGACCTGGAACCCAGGGCAGGGGAGCTGCCAGAGAGAGCCTCCTGCCCGGCTCCCCTCGGTGATCAGAACCTGGCCTAGGGCTGGGGCTGCTGCAGGGAGCTCCCCTCGGCCTTGCCATGAGGCTGAGTGGAAGGACAGGGGACACGGAGGTCCCAAGGGGGTATCAAGTCCCTTCTGCCCGTGGGACCCCCTGGGAGCCATGCGATCTCCCCTGGGAGCTCCCCATCTCCTTCCACCTTTCCCAGGAACCACTAGTGCCCTTCCACACTGGCAGGGCACAGGGTTGGGTGCCAGGGATCAGGGCAGACCACCATGGGATGGAGGAAAAGGGGCCCCTGGGTAGCCCTGCTGAACTGGGCTGGCTGTTAGTGGGGCCATAGCTGTTATAGTTTATGCGTAGTTTCTGCCTTCTATTTTATTTTTGAGACAGGGTCTTACTGTGCTGTCCAGGCTGGTCTTGAACTCTGGGCTCAAGCAATCATCCTGCCTCGGCCTCCCAAGTATAGGCATGTGCCACCATACCTGACTTTGCCTTTTTTTTTTTTTTTTTTTTTTTTTGAGACGGAGTCTCGCTCTGTCACCCAGGCTGGAGGGCAGTGGCCGGATCTCAGCTCACTGCAAGCTCCGCCTCCCGGGTTCACGCCATTCTTCTGCCTCAGCCTCCCGAGTAGCTGGGACCACAGGCAGCCGTCACCTCGCCCGTCTAGTTTTTTGTATTTTTTAGTAGAGACGGGTTTCACCGTGTTAGCCAGGATGGTCTCGATCTCCTGACCTCGTGATCCACCCGTCTCGGCCTCCCAAAGTGCTGGGATTACAGGCTTGAGCCACCGCGCCCAGCCTGACTTTGCCTTTTAAATTTATTCTCAGAGAATTTGAAGAGTATTGCGTTGAAAACACAAACTTTGATTTGCTCGTTATGACAGAAATGAAATTTTAAAGAACATGAAGAAGAAGAAAAAAAAATTCCCAAATCCCTAAGCCAACGCAGCTAGCAAGATCCTTAATTTTAGCTCTGAGCTTCCTGGCAGGCTGAGGAAAAAGGGTAACACCATGAATCATGAGCTGCTGGGAGCCTGTCGACTTGGATATGCCGGGACAGTCCCAGTTCAAACATTCTGGCCTTTTTGCCGTTTGGTTCACTCAGACCACTAGACCTCAAGTTCTGACTTTGGTTTGGAAAATGTGGCTGCTCCCAGATGAGCAAAGAAAGGAAACCAGAGCTGTCTGCAGACACGAGAGAGGTATAGGGATGGGGGCGGGGGTGAACACTCAGGCTCCCCCTGGGCTCCTGCCCCAGCCTGGGATTGGTTGGGGGGGGCAGTTCCCTGCCTGGAGTCTGGCACAGGAGGGCTGCTCAAACCGTGTAGAAGCAGCAGGAGGTGGTGGTGGGGTCCCCCGCAGGGGTAGGTGGGGCGGGCAGCAGAGGGCTGGCCAGGGAGGGGTTAAGGCTGGGCCGCTCCCAGGATGGCTGGGCCAGGCCGGTAGCCGCTGAGCAGCTCAGAGTCTATTTTCCTGAGCACTTGGCATCGGCCTGAAACCTCAAGTGTATTTTCTCTAAGTTTTATTTTTTCTTTGACCCCAAACTCTGGTAAATTTAAGGGAAATTTAATTATGGTGTTTTGGGTCCATTTACACTTAAACCTTCTCAGCATTTTTTCCAAGACCCTTTTGGAGTTCAGCACGCCTTGGGAGCCTTCTAAATGAGCGTTTTTATTATTATTATTTTTTGAAAAGGCTTCACTCCCCACTTCTGCCCCCCCAGCACCAGCCTTCCTGCCAAGAATAAACAAGCCCCGACTCCACAGGCTCTGGCTGAATTAGGAATCCAGGCCTCGGGGCCGCCGGTCCAACCCCACGTCACACCCTCCTCCCTCCGCAGCCTCCGCCCTCCTCAGGATGCCCCTTCCTCTCAACCCTGCCCGCCACTCTGGTTGTCACCTGGCCAGCCTCGGCCAGAGTCCCTTCTCATGGCCTCACCTGGCCACCCTCTGCTCGCTCGTCCCCAAGCCATGGACAACCTCAGTGGTGCTTCCGGCCAGGGCCCAAGAGTCTAGAGTGGCCAGCTGGACCCAGCAGGCAGTTGCCCATGAGAGGCTGGAGATCCCGTTCAGCCCAGCCCGGGCGTGGGGATGGCCCCACCCCCACAAATGGCTTGACTTGGGGCAAGCCCACACTCTGTGTGGCTGAGAACTGGTGGATGGCAAGGTGCGCAGTGCTGGTGGCTCCTGACAGAAACTTCATGCCAGCCGCATCACCAACCCCCACTTGACAGGTGGGAAAACTGAGGCACAGAGCCGCAGGCAGCAGGAGGCGCTCAGTGGCCTGATGCGACAGCCCTACTCCAGGGAGGTTTCAGCTGAGCTTGGGAAGGGTGGGGTGTTCACCACAGTATTTAGGGAGACTGAGAGTGGGCCAGAGCCCCTGCCCCAGACCAGGTGCCCAGCAGCATGAGGGACGGCAGCCCTGCCCCACCCCGCCCCACCCCCAGCCACTGCAGGATGCTGCCCCGGCAAGGGCTGACTAGAGGAGGCAGCTGTTTGGCTTTGGCTCCCTGGGCAGCCTCCTCAGGAGCCCTGCCTCCAGGTGCAGTCTCCAGCCAGGCCCCCACCCAGCACGTTCAGCAGGGGCACAGGGCACTGGCGTTCAGCCCCGGAACCTGGCAGATGACGGCAGAGGCTGCAGCCGGAGGCCCTTGGCCTGGGAGTGGGGCTGCAAGTGCAAAGCCTGATGTCTGAGGCAGGTCCTGGTGGGCCTGGAGGACCTCGCCCAGCTCCAAGGTCTTGGGTAAGAGGCACCTGCTAGAGGCCTCAGTCTCCCAAGCTATGAGGGGCTCTATTCACGCCTGCTTAGAGGGCAGTGGGGAGAGCAGGGGCAACATCTGCAAGTGTCCAGGAGGAGATGGCCCAGGCACCTGGGCATGCCAGGGAAGGGGCGTGGCTCTGGGGACTCCAGCTCTGGGGGAATCTGGGAGAGAAGGCCTAGGCCAGGCCCTGATGATCACGGACCCTGGGCCACCCTCCCCAGCCCTCTCCAGCCCCCAGGAGGTGGGGCGTGGCTGGTCCCTGGAGACCTCCCCTAGCTCAGCTGTTGGCCTTTCTGTCAACAACACAAGTTGCCTCTTGCCAAGGAGAGGGCCTGGCTGGCAGGTTGGGCCCTTGCTGTGGTGTATGTGGGGCCTTGTCTGCCTGGATCCAGCAGGGCAGTCAGGGTGAGGGCTGAAACCAGGGCCCCTGCAAGAAGGCTGCTCTGGCCCCAGCCTCCCGGAGGCGCGGAGCTTCTGCAGGTCCCCCAGCCCTTGTACTTCCTGCCACCTGCTCCCACGGAAGCCCTCCTGCCACTCCAGGTCAGCCGCAGGCACTGGGGAGGGGTGTCTGTTGAAGCCACAGGGCTGCTCCATTTTACAGTTGGGGTATATCCTAGCAGCCGTTGACCAAAGATGTCCTCAGGCACTGGGTAGAGTGTCCCCCAGTGCTTCCGCTCAGCAGGAAGATGCGGGCCGTGGGTGCCTTAGGAGGCCGGCAGGGCTGGGATATCAGCACCCTCGACACCTCATCCCTACGCAGCTCCCAGCCACACTCGCACCCTCCCTGACCACCTGTGGCCAGCCCCATGCTCTGGGCTCCTCCATCTATGGGCCTGCCCTTCCAAGGACCCAGCCCTAAGGCTGACCGGGGCCCTGATGGACAAGACACCCCTTTCTGCCCCGAGCCTGGGGCCACCTCTGCCTCCAGCTCTCAGAGGCCCCAGGGCTGGGCAGGGCAGTGGGAGCAAGGTCTGCAGCCCCTAATAGAGACATCTTCGCCTCCTGAGGCCTCCCTCCCCCGCCACGCCTGCCTGCCTCCCCCGGTCCCGGTCTGCTGACAGCTTCATTGTCCACCGACCTGGGCAGGGGAGGGACTGAGGGCATGGGGGTGCTGACCGGCGCCAGGCAGAGGCAGGCACCCTGGAGAAGGTGCCTAGGCAGTGCGCACCCACCCCACATGTAACTGGTGCCCACACCTATGCCACACCTGTGCCTACACCTGTGCCACACCATAGCCCTGGTCAGACAGGCTGCCCAAAGGGCCTCAAACCTGCTGAGCTCCAGCTGGGGAGTGGGGGTCTCCGGGGCCTTCCAGGGGCACAGTGAAGGGGATGGGGACTGGGGGGCGGGGGAGGTGCCCCTGCCCAACCAGAGGGGACAGAGAGCTGGACACAGAGGCTGGAGCTGGGGAGGCTTTGAGGGCAGGGTGAGGACCAGCAGGTCCTGGGGTGGGGGCACATGGAGTGCCTGCCAGGCCTGGGCTCACACTGCACCCACCCAGCTTGCAGCTGAGCAAGGACCAGTCACTGTCAGTGCCAGGGTCCGCCCAGGGCTGGAGGGGCAGGGCAGTGCACACTAGGGAGGGTGGGTTGACCAGAGCCTCGGGTCCCGGGCCTGGGGTTATCTCAGGATGGGGGTCTGTGTTGCCTCAGTGCGGATCAAAGGGGCAGCTTATCAGGCCAGCCAGGCCAGGGCTGGCTTCCCACGGCCGCCCTTCCGCCCGCCCAGCTCCCCTCCCCACTCCCAGCAGTCTTTGCTCCCTGCGTCTCCCTGCCCATGGGGACCTTCCACCCTCCCTTCTCTGGGATGTCTTCTGAGGTCTGCCCAGGCCCTATGGCTCTGAGGCTTAACCCCAAATTCACCCCTCAAGGAAGTGGTCTCCAGCCAGGCCATGACTGACCCCCAGGAGTGGGCAAGGAAGCAGGCTGCAGGTCTAGAGTGGAGGGCCACAGGGATCGGTCCCTGGATGACAGGTCCGTTCATCTGGAGGCAGAAGGCAGGGCAGGCAGAGTGCATTCGGGCAGCGGCAGCTGTGTGCCTAGGGACCACAGACAGAAGGCAGGGGCATGGCACTGGTTCCAGGGTGTGAAACCACTGAGGCTGGGTGGTCACATCCCAGGGGTGCACCCACCCTCTCAGAGGATACGCCCAGGGCACATGGAGCCAGCCAGGTGCCCCTGCGGAGCTGCTTCGGACCCAGGAATTGGTGTTGCCAAAGAGAAGCTCTGGAGCCCCCACTCCAGTGCCACCCGCCTGCCTGGGCACGGAAAACTGGGTCAGAGCAAGGCTGGGCAGGCTCCCTGTGCCAAGGTCGCCGCCTTGCTGTGCCCAGCCAAATGGGCGTCCACAGCCAGGGCAGGGGCTTCAGGTGGCAGCACAGTCTGGGGCCCGGACCCGTGCCTGCGTGGTCACGTGCACGTGTGCCCACGCGTGTGATTGTCCTAGGGATACAAGTAGTGTTGGAGGTTTCAGCTGACAGCCTTGGCTCAGGGCTCTCTTCAGCCCCACGTGCCCTGACCTGGCTGCACACAACCTGTTGCCAGTGCAGTGTCCAGGATAGCCCAGTTTCCAGGCTAGCCCACAAAAGCTGCATGCCCAAAGTATCCTGTCCAGCTCTGGCCAGCTCAGGAAAGGGTCCCGGCCTGGGATCCTTGTATCTCCGGGGCTCGGGGAGATAAGTGAGTCAGAAGACAAGTGAAGACGCTCAGTTTTGGGAGGACAGCCCCTGCCCTGGGTGCACAGCATATCAAGCAGAGCCCCTCCCTGGCTGAGCGCCTCAGGACTGCCCATCAAGCACCCTCCCTTGGGTCAAGCTCGTCCTCCCTCCCAAGCAACCCCCAGCTTGCTGCACCAGGACACACCCCCATCTTCCACATGGCCACCTCAGAGAAGCTGCCAGGGTTCCACAAGCGTTGTGTCTTGGCCTCGAGTCTGGCCCCGGCCGTGTGGGGCTCATTAGCGCTCAAGGATCATCCTCCTGGCAGTGCAGGAACTGCAGGACAATGTCATGGGCACCTCGGGACTAAAGCCCTGGCCTCCATAACCCTGCCCAGCCTTTAACCTGGTTCCTGGAGGGTAGGGACTGCAGAGAGGGACAGGCTGCAGGTGACCCCCACCCTAGGTGCCAAAGGTGGAGGCCGAGCCCTCTGTCTGCCCACAGAACCCTACTGCACCACTGTCTCCTGAGCATGGGGCACCTTCTTTCTCTCTTTGCTCTGGCTGCCAGGAAGCTCAGACCAAGCCAAGAGTCCAAGGAAGGGCACCTGCCTCCACAGAGGTTCTTCCTTCCCTACTTCCTCTCTGGCCCCACAAATGCCTGGGCTTGGGGGGAGGGGGGAGGGATTGCATTGGGGAGTTATACCTGATATAAATGATGAATTGATGGGTGCTGACGAGTTGATGGGTGCAGCACACCAACATGGCACAAGTATACATATGTAACAAACCTGCACGTTATGCACATGTACCCTAGAACTTAAAGTATAATAAAAATAAATAAATAAATAAAATAAATGAAAAAAAAAAAAAATGCCTGGGCTTGCCTGGGCTTCCAGCCCTGCCTTGGGGCAATCTGCGCCTGCTGGGCAGGGTTGGTCTACCAGCTACTGCTGGCTGCGTGGTCCTCCTAGATCCACCCCACTGAAGAGCAGGGGGAGGGGCAAATCTTCAAAACCAGGGGCTGGTGAGTCTCAAAGAGACCCCTATCCCACCCCCATCCCTGCCTCTGCCCACCTACCCCTTACTGCTGGAAGAGCCTTAGCTCCCGCAGGACAAAATGGTCCTGCCCAGGGATCACAGGGAGGCGACCGGGCCTTTCCGCCCTGCAACGTTGACATGGTGGCCCCAGCACAGCACGGCAGGACCCCCAGAGTGGCCCCACACGCCCTCCCCTAAGGACGCCCTTGACTCAGGCTGCTCGGCTCATGCATGCGGGCCCGTGAGGGGTGCAGGCCTGGCATTCTGCCTGGGGAGCTTAAAGGACCCCACTGCTTGCTACTGTGGAGCTCACGGAACTGGTAGTGCCAGAAATCAGCTTGGGCAGGTGGAGACTCGACAACCAGCCTGTTCCCCAGGGCCTCTCTGTTCAGGTTCTACCCAGCCACCCTGCACCACCCCCACCACCAGTTTCCATTGCCCTCAGACGAGGGGCCGGAGGCACTGGGCACCTGCCGGCACCGTGCACCCGGAAAGACCCAGCAGATCCTCTGACCCCCTTTCCTGAAACCCCCACGCTCTGCTCTGAATGTCATGGGCTGCAGGCTCCCTCCTGGGGCCCTGCTGTCATCACCCCGTTTGTCCTCAGTGGCCAGGCCCCATAGTAACTTGGCTCTGATGCCATGACCAGCCCCCACCCCGAGCCCCTCACCTCGGCCATCACCCACCTCCTGACTGTGCATCCCATCTCAGGGCTGGTCCCAGCCCGGAGGACTGGGCTCCCTGCATGGCCGTGGCTCACCCATGCAGCCATCCATAGAGTGGGGGCAATAAAGCTGCGACCAGGTCTGCAAGGAGAGGCCTCAGCGTCTGGAGACTTCTGGAAGGTGCTGCGAGGGGAGGCCTCAGTGTCTGGAGACTTCTGGAAGGCGCTGTGAGCTATTGCTTGGGTGTCGCCTTGGGCTGCCCCCAGACCCTGGAGCAGCTGCCCAGGCGGGCACGCCTGTGGGGCCGCATGCTCAGGAGAAGCGGCAGGAAGCCCCCAGACCTGCTGTGTGGCTCATGGGCAGTAGAGGGCACCCAGGCTTGACCGGGGACTCTGTGAGAGACAGGACTCCAGTCGAACAGCAGACAGCTGGCTCCTGTGAACAGCATGGGCCCAGCTCAGGGCTGCCCCACCCCCAGTCCGGCCCCGGGCTACAGGTCTCAGTGGTAACTCTGCTGGGGCTGGGGCTGCACTGGGTTAGGGGGCTGGGTCCTCTCATCCTATCCAGGCCTCAGGGCTGGAAACAGAGAGACGTGTACCCTGCACAGCTTTGGCACAGTGGAGCTGTACGCTTCCTGTGTTTTTCTTTTTTTACTTTTTTCTCGAGACAGGGTCTGGCTCTGTCACCCAAGCTGGAGTGCAGTGGTGTGATCTTGGCTCACTGCAGCCTGTGCTTCCGAGGCACAAGCCATCCTTCCTCCTCAGCCTCCCAAGTAGTTGGAACTACAGGCAAGCACCACCACACCCAGCTAATTTTTTTTTTTTTTTTTTTTAGAGACAGGGTTTTGCTGTGTTGCCCAGGCTGGTCTCGAACTCCTGAGCTCAAGCAGTCTGCCCATCTTGGTCTCCCAAAGTGCTGAGATTATAGGTGGGAGCCACCATGCCCAGTTGGAGCTTTAAGCTTCTGAGAAGACACAGCTTTTATACATCAGATTTATTTACTGTAATTTTTTTTTTTTAAGATGGAATCTCTCACTGTCGCCCAGGATGGAGTGCAGTGGCGCGATCTCGGCTCACTGGAAGCTCCACCTGCCAGGTTCACGCCATTCTCCTGCCTCAGCCTCCTGAGTAGCTGGGACTACAGGTGCCCGCCACCTCGCCCGGCTAGTTTTTTGTATTTTTAGTGGAGATGGGGTTTCACCGTGTTAGCCAGGATGGTCTCGATCTCCTGACCTCATTATCCTCCCGCCTCAGCCTTCCAAAGTGCTGGGATTACAGGCGTGAGCCACCGCCCCCGGCCATATACATCAGATTTATTTAGGCCCAGAAAAAAAAAAACACTGCAGAACCTGGAGAGAGAGAATTACCACCCTTGGGCCCTTGGCTTGGTCTGAGCTGCCCAGCAGGCAGGGCAAAGAGAGAAAGAAGGTGCCCCATGCTCAGCAGCGAGCAGTGCAGCAGGATTCTGTGGGCTGACAGAGGGCTCAGTGCCACCCTTGGCATCTGTGCCCATGTTCCCCCTCCCAGGGCTGAGACTCTGGCCCCCACCCTGCAGATGTGCCTTGGAGCAGTGGAGAGGGCGGAGCCACAGGGGACTCATAACCAGCTCTGGGCTGGACGCCATGCCTGCCAAGGGACCCCAGAGCTGAGAGACACTAAGCAGGGCCACCTGGACCTCCAGGAGCTGGCACGGGCCAGGCCGCAGGGAATGAGGTGAGGCTGTGGTGGGTCCAGCTCTGCTCACAACGCTGCTGGAGCTGTGTTTTTTTCAAAGTCCACTTGAGGTCTGGGCCCTGCTGCCCACATTGGACATCTGAGCACCCTCTCACAGCCTCACCATGGCGCCTGTTCCTCAGTCCCTTCTCTCAGGCCCATGGAAACCTGAGTGGGCTCAGTCCCCTTCCTGCTCAGGACTCTTTTTTTTTTGAGACGGAGTCTCACTCTGTTGCCCAGGCTGGAGTGCAGTGCCGCGATCTTGGCTCACTGCACCCTCCGCCTCCCAGGTTCAAGCAATTCTTCCACCTCAGCCTTCCACCTGCTGGGGACTCTTATGGCTCCTGGGCTCCCGGCCAGCTCAGCACAGCTAGGGCTTCCAAACGACCTCTCTGACCACCTCACTCTCCACCCTCCCTGGCCGCTCCCCAGACCTGCTGGTGCACACCTTCTTTCTGCATCCTCTCCCCACCGCCCTACCTCACCCCCCAGGGCTCTTCAACCCTCCCGTCTCCTCTCAAATCCTGCCCGCCAGGTGTGGGCCTCCTGACCACAGGCACAGCCTCCACAAAGGCCTGGAGGCATCAGATGACCCCACAGGTTTGGGGAGGAGGCTGAAAGGTGGGCAGCGCCTCGGGGCATGTGAGCTCCCAGGGTGGTACCTGGGCCTGGAACAGAGCAAGACTGAGGCCAGCAGTTCCCAGAGGAACCTCCTGTAGCTCTCCTTGACCCTAGGGCCTGGCCATGGGCCCTGCCCCACCCCCAGCCCAGCCAATGAGGTGTGGAGACTGAGGCCAGCAGAGGGCCCTGCTCCAGGCCTGTGCTCCCTGAACCCCAGGGCAGCGAGGGCCAGGCTTGGGGACCTCAGAGGCCTGTACCGCGGGCCACCGACCCTCACAGGACTCTCGTGAATCAGGCGTTGACCCTTCGCTCTTCACTAATTAATTCAATCCACAGCCACCCAGTGAGCACCTCCCGGGTGTCTGGGGCTGCTCCCAGCCCTGGAGGCTCATCTGGGCCATAGGCCATGGCCCTGTCCTCGAAGGCCACATGGTGGCCTGGGCTGGAGGTGGGGCTCTTGGGCACTTTGTGCAGGAGGCTGGTGCGTCAGCTCTGTGTGGGGCCCTGCTCCAGGGATCTCAGCAGCGCTTGGGCCGAGTCCTGAGCATGAGGATGGTCAGGCTGAGCCTAGCGGGCGATGCTGCCTGGAGCCCTGGGCCCCATTCCCTGGGAGCACTCAGAAGCCCAGGTCCTGCCCCTCGGCCCATCACTGGGCCTGTCTGGGGTTCCTGCCACTCGCTGAGGGAGGTAGCAAGTCTGGCAGGCTGCCCATTCCAGCCATGGATGCCCCCTTCTCCCCACGCCAGGGCACCCTCCATCGAGGTGGTCAGGGGACGGGGGCAAGAGCTCCTTTCCCAAGCAGAGTGGAAGAACATGTTCAGGTGGGCCCCTCAACACCTGTCCCCTGCTGCCAGCCTCCCCCAGCTCCAAGCTCTCTCCCAAGCGAGGCCCCAGCAGCTGAGGACTTTGTGCCTCCTGTCACCAGCCAGCCTGGGGACTGCGCCATCCCAGGCCAGCCTCCCTGGTCCTCCTGACACGCTCCCGCCCTGGCTGTGCCCGGTGATAGTGCGAGGACTGAGCAAAGCATGCTGGGCTGGCCATGCTTAGGGCTGGCAGGGACCCTGTTTGGGTGGGGGATGGACACGGATGGGCCCTGGTCTGTGGCAGGCATCAGAGAGCCGAGGAGAGAGGGAGACCCAGGCTGGAGGTGGGATGCAGGCTCGGGGGGCCTGGGCTGGCCTCTTGGCATGGGCTTCTGACCATGGGGCTCGAGCGGGTTCAGGACAAGGGGCCACAGCCATGCCTCCTCTCACCCTCACTTCCAACAGGCTTTCTTGAGGTCATCATGCCCTGAGGTCCTGGGGGCCACACTGCATGAAAACCTTGACTCCTCAAATACAGTAGATGTCCCTGAGTGCCAAGCTCGAGGCAGGCGCTGGGCAGAGCAGGAAAAGGGGCTGGCGAGGGTGGGTGACGGGCAGGCAAGGCCTCTTGGGTGCCACAGAACAGGACTGGGCTGGGGGAGGACCAAGCAGTGCAAGGGAGGTGGCGGGCAGCTGGCCCTGTGGCTGGAGAAGCATGGCCTCTGATGCCTGTGGACGCTGGGAATCCCTGGGGCTTCAGGCAGGAGAGAGGCATGAAGCGGGAGGCCCCTTTGCTGCCAGGTGGCGAGGGCATGTGAGGTGGAGGCCAGCGGTCAGTCACATGGACCCCAGGACCATGCTTGCTCAGGGCCCAGCCCAGAAGGGTATCAGCAGGGTCCCTGGAGCAGCTGACACCAGTAACGCTGGGGGGAGGGGCAGGGACAGAGGAGGGGTCCCGAGTGGGGGGCACTGACGGCTCAATCCTGGCCGTCACTGCTCAATGGGCCCTTGTCCCAAGCCATTGAGCGCCGCATTCCCGGCCCCCTGGCGACGGCCCTGGCCACGGCCATCTCCGGGGAGGCAGGAATGTGGCGGGCGGGGCTCTGGCTGGGGGTGGGGGCTCCCGTTCTCACGCCCGCGGCCACTCTGGCTGACTCAATTGGAATTTAAATGCCTGCTATTGTTGTCCCCAGAATGGCCAGGAGTCAGCGCTGCCCTGGGGGCTTGGCTGGGCAGGACTGGAGTGGCCAGCCCTGCAGCCGGCCAGCCCAGCTCCCATCAGGCCCAGCCACCTCTGCAGGCCTTTTCTCTAGCCCCCTCTTCCAGGCAGTCCTCCTGGATCTGACCAGCCCCCTTTTCCAGCTGCCCAGCTAAGATTCTTTCTGGCTGTTTCTGCCCTGGGGGAAAAGACAATGGATAGGCCCTACATGGTCCCTGCCTGGGCTAGGACCTGACTGGGGAGCCCCACCCATGGCCTGCTGTCTCCCAGACCAGCTGGGCCCGGCCCGTCTATGAAGAGCAGCCCTCACCCTCCCAAGGGCCCCGCTCCAGCCATCAGGAGCCCAGGATGGGGGCTGGAGCAGAAGGAGCTCAGGGCCGCACTCGAGGTTTCCGGGTACCTCGACCCCCTTGGTGGAAGAGGCTGGGGTGGGACCCTGGGCCTACCCCTAAGGCATCCTCAGGCCCAGGCTGGGGGCAGCGCAGGGACCTCAGGGGGTCTGACCCAGGCAGGGCTGGGAGGAGCCTCCTGGGGCACGTGTCCCCCTGAGCTCTGGCCTTGTGGAGCTGGAGGGTCTCAGGAAGAGAGGTGAAGCTCTAGCCTCTCCCCACAAGGCAGCTCATGGGGGCCCCCATTCCAGCTCACACACTGTGGAGGTCAGATTTACCAGGTAGGTTACTCCCCCGGACTAATCGTGGTCCCTGGGTCCGAGTCCAAGCTGAAACCCTAAGAAGGGGCACGTGGGGATGTTCCCAGCTTTTGAGGACACACAGGGACCTGTCAACCCACCTTTGCCCGGCCCGGGCCTGGGGCCTCTGAGTCTATCCTCCCACAGCAGCCAGGGTGTATCACCGGGCACCCCAACTCCAAGCAGAGCCTGCCTCACCTTTGCAGGAGCATGTAAAACCCCCAATTTCCACTCTTACACTCCAAACCCCACCAAACACAACTCCAGCCACCTAGGTAGGGGCCCATCCCTTGGTGCCCTGGGCCATCTGCCCAGCTCAGGCACCCTCTGAGGGCTGGGCCACCTACAGGAGGTGCCGGACACCCCCCCGCCCATCCCATACCCCTTCCTCTGCCAGGACTTCATTCATTTATTTATTTGCTGAACCTCTGACATGTCTGAAAGGGGCCTTTGTCCGTGCAGACAATCAATGGTACAAATGGAAATGGATTCGTGTTTGGGGAGAGTCTGGTGTGTGTGTTTGTGGGATGGGGGGGCTGGGCCGGAGGCCCATGGAGGGGACTGCAGGCTCTGTCGCCCACCCGGCCCGCATGGCCCAGCAAGCTGTGTGCCCTCCATGAGTAGCAGACGCCTGTGAGCAGACAGCAGCCTAGCCCAGCCTGGATGAGCGCTGTGGGTGAATAACAGATGCAATCCTAGCGCGGGCAGCGCTGCGCTCACGTGGCCAGCCAGGCCCCGGCCACCTGCACGATGGCCAGTGAGGGTGGGGCTGAGAGACAACGAGTGAATGGGCTGTGGCCAGGTCCCTGCATCACCCGGACCCAGGGTACAGCTTGCAAGGGCCCTGAGGCCAGGGCCGAGGTTGAGGACAGCAGGGCGGGCTCGCAGCCGAGTGGACCCTGGGACAGGGGAGGAGGCCACTGTGAGCTGCCATTGAGACTTTGGTTGGAGTGAAATGGGGGCTCAGGGGGCTGGTGGAGGAAGCATGTGACCTACACAAGGTTTTCAAAAGACTGTTTGCTGGACAGGGGCTCCGATGCTGGGGGAGGTGGGCACGGGTCCCAGTGAGAGGAGACCACCTTGACCTGAGCAGGTGGTGGCCATGAGGGCGGGAAGAGTTAGAGCCCAGGTGTGGCTGGAAGGCCCAGCCACGTGGGTTTGCTGACTGATCAGCTGTTGGGGCAGAAGCACATTTATGAAAAGGGGAAGCACTGGGGCTGAGCCCTGCTGCCCCTCACTGCCATCCTCCCCACACACACCACGGTCCGAACTCCCTCGAGGCAGACAGCCCTGGCCTCTGCACTTGCACACTGACTCACGCAGAGCCTGGGGCTGCCTGGGCCTGTCTTTTTCCTGGAGGACTTCCTGGTGGCACATGCGGCAGTTGGAGCCCTGAAGCACAGCGGACAGCCCCAGGCGTGTGTGGTGAGGCCCGCTGCTAAGTCCTGGGCCCTTGGTCCAGTGGGGGTCGGGAAGGGGTGGGAGGCTTCTACCTGCCCCAGGCAGCCGAGTAGCGCTGACCCAGCACTGTCCACTGTGTCCCAGGCGCTGCGCCTGCCAGGCCCCGGCGCCTGTCCAGACAGACACGGTCCATTCCTGGGCCGCGGAGACACAGCCGTGGGCATGTCAGTGGTCTGGCCCGCCCAGCTGGAGCATGGGGCCTGTGGATGTTTGTCCAGTGTCCGCTCTTCCACGGCCAATGGGCTTTGTGGGCTGGCTCAGGGCAGCCGGACTTCTGGCTGATTCTCAGCCACTGTGACTGTGGTCTCTGAAGCAAGGGTGGCAGTGAGAGCAGGAAACTTGGGGACACCATGGGAAGAGCAGGTTGAGGGTGAGGAGGGACCCCCACTGTCCAGGATGTGAGGTTCAGGGCACGCGGGACCCCAGATCTACAGCTGGGGGCTGTTCCACAGGGAGTGCTGGAGGCTATGGGCATGGGCAGAGCTCAGAACTCAGAGGCCCCCTGGGTTATTTATTTATTTTAGAGAGGGGGGTCTTGGCTGGGCACAGTAGCTCACGCCTGTAATCCCAGCACTCTGGGAGGCCAAGGCAGGTGGATCACCTGAGGTCAGGAGTTCAAGACAGGCCTGGCCATGGTGAAACTCTGTCTCTACTAAAAATATAAAAAATTAGCCGGGCGTGGTGGTGCACACCTGTAATCCCAGCTACTCGGGAGGCTGAGGCAGGAGAATCGCTTGAACCAGGGAGGTGGAGGTTGCAGTGAGCTGAGATCGTGCCATTGTACTCCAGCCTGGGCAACAAGAGCAAAACTACATCTCAAAAAAAAAAAAAAAAAAAAAAAAAAAAGAGATAGGGTCTTGCTATGTTGTCCAGGCTGGTCTTGAACTCCTGGCTTCAAGTGATCCTCCCGCCTCGGCCTTCCAAAGTGCTGGGATTGCAGGTGTGAGCCACCATGTCAGAGGCCCCCTTGGGCTGGCCTGCTGGTGCCCAGGAGCTCCTAATTAAGCCCCAAAGGGCAGCTCCCTCTGAGGATATTGCACTTGGTCCTTGGCCTTTGTCTGGAGGTCTACCCCTCCAAGGACCTCAGGGGGCAACCTGCCAATGTGGGGTCTACTTATCCCATGCACCAGTGCTCCTTCGGCCTGCAGTGGGAGGAGCATCCCTGTGCCTCGAGTGACCTATGTTGGGTCCCAAGCCACCCTGTTCTGCCATGAATAGGGTAGACCCCCCCCATTTCCCCAGGCTGGGCCACAGACCACCAAAAGCCCCCCTGCTCAGAAGTGGCCTGCCCTCACGTAGCCTGACACCCCAGGGCTGCAGCCTCTGCCCTGACCCCGTGGCCCACCTCGACAGCACTGGCAGCCTCAGCCCCATCCTCCGACTTGGCCCAAGAGGCACCTTCCTACAACCAAAGCTCTGTCCTTCTGCTGCGCCCAGGCCGGCATCTGTAGGCGGCCCACGTAGGGTGGGGTTCTTGAGAACATCGGCCCACCCTGAGCCTCTTCTGGGCAGAATGAGAAACCCATCCTGGGTCTAGGTTCCCTCATGGCTGGAAAAGGCCCATAGTAGCCAATGGGGCTCACAGTTTGGACTCCTGGCCAAGAGGCTGCTCTGAGCCCAGGGACGCGTCGGGGAGACACAGCCTGGTGGAGGCCGCCGTGGCCTCGTAGGCTGGACGCTCTTGCAGCTTCGGCTGCTTTGGCCAGGCCCCCATGTGCACATGGCTGGGTAGGGAGGAAAGGGCAGGCAGGTGGATAGCCTGGGGACTGCGGGCAAATCCCCAAGGTCTGGAGTTGGAGAGGTGGCTGCAGCAGAGCCTCACACAACCGTGTCAGAAACCTCAGTCAGGGGCACACCTAACACCCCCACCCTTCCCTGAGCCAGGACATGGCCCGAACCACCGTCAGGACGTGGGGTTCAGGAACCAGCCCAGGCTGAACGGAGCAGAATGGAGGCAGGAAGGCCAAGAAGTTGAAGCTGCCTTCCCAGCAACAGGTGAGGCTGGGGGCTTGGCTGAGCCGCACCAGAGGATGGCGCAGGGCCTGGGAGCTGTCCACCTAGGCATGTAGAGCAGGCCCGGAGGAGAGGGCCACAAGCCCAGCAGCGAGTTCAGGAGCCCTAGAGCCCAGAGCCGCCGTTCCAGGCCCGAGCTGAGCACCTGCTGGGATTTGTGCCTGCTGGAAGATGCCTCCTCAGGTCCCCTCACCCCTATCCTGGGGCCTACCTCCCCATCACCCACATTGAGCCATAAGGGGTCAGAACAGACACGGGCTCTGGTCCGGCAGCTGCCCGCACCCCATGCACAGAGCCACGGGGCAGAGGGGAGCCTCCATCTGGGCCAACAGGCCCATCTCAGGCAATGAGAACACGAGGGGAGGTGGGGCTGAGGCCTGGGGTGGAGGGCTCAGAAGGGCTTCCCAGAGCAGGCCACAGCTGAGTCGGGTCTGACAGCAGAAGTGCTAGCCAATGAGGGCAGCAGGGGTGGGAGGTGGGACCTGAGGGCCCTGGATGGAGGCCATGGCAGGCAGAGGCCAGCAGCCAGTCAGAGCTGGCAGCTCACTGTCACCCCTGGGGATGGTCTGGGTCTGGCATGCCCAGAGGGAGGCCGGTGTGAGAACAGCCAGGGAGGCCAACCTGAACGTGCCTCCCTCCCGGCCCCCACCCTGACCCAGATCTCGCTGCCATCTGAGCAGGAAGGGAGCTGGGATCTGAGATTGGGCCCCCACAGACTCAGATGCTACAGGGGTGGCCCCACCCGGCAAATGGGAGACCAACACCCGAGAACCAGCTGTCCCACTCGGCCCTGACCCAGCCTCTAGAGCCCATCTCTCTCTGGAGGTGGCTCCAGGCCCCCCATGCCGGCCCCTGCCCATATCTGGGGCAGATCTGCTGGGGAGGGGCAGGACAGGAGCCGTGCTAATCTCTGCGTCTCCGGGACGGCCCCGCCAGGTTTGCAGCGGGCGGGGGGTGGTGAGCAGGGTCGGATTTCCAATTGGCCCCATCCCAGGCGCCGACACCTGCTTTGGGCGCGACGAGTCCATTCTGCTCCTGTCAGAGATAACACCTCCAGCGCTCACCGGCTGTCCAGGGAACAAGGGCTGGCACTGGCTCGAGCTAGGCAGAGAGGTGGGCACAGTGGGCCAGGGCCCAGGGGAGGGCCAGTTGAAAGTGAGAACCCCCCTTCCTGCCTTCCATCAGGGGGCCCAGAGGGAGGGGCACGGGGTGGGAGTGCAGCAGGCTTGGGGACCCAAGGGGTCCCTTCCTCTCCAGAACACAAGCCACCTTGGACACAACTGGCCTCTCCCTTATCCCCCAGTCAAACAAGGTGGCCAGAGAGGATGTGGGGGAAGGAGGTGGAGGTCGGAGCCAACTCCCCAGACTCCCCAGCCCCTGCCTGACTCTTGGCCATCGTCATCTGCCCAGCCCTGGGAAGACAGGAACACGAGCATCTTTTGGTGGTACCATAAGTGTCCCTGACAGTAACCTGAGTTTCCCATGCTTTGAGATGGGGTGGTGGGGAGGGACTTGACCTGCCCCTGGGTCCCCACAATCTCTGGGTCTTTGGACACAGTTGTGTGGTCAACCCACACCTCTGCATGGCATGGAGCTGGCTTTGGGCAATGTCCCTATCCCTGTGGTCCAGTCTGACAGCTGGCCGGTCACAGTCACCCCCGACCCCCCGCCTCGGAGGCTTGGGCTCCCCCAGTAAACTGGGCCACCATCACGCAGCCTGCAGGCCACTTTGCACACTCCCAGCCTCCACCGCTGCCAGGCACCACAAACACCCATTGAGCCCACACCCTGCCAGGGGCCAGACCCAGAGCCCCTCCCAGGGACCCCTCCCAGGGCTGGGGACTATGTTTGCCCAGGGGCCATGTACTCATGGGTGTGCCCCATGCCCACAGATATGTGCACACGTGTGCCTGTGTGTCCGTGTGCCTGTGTGTCCATGTGCCTGGGTGTCTGTGTGCACAGAGGGGCCAGGGCAGAGTCCCTGGTAGTGCCCTGCTGAGCGGGCCCCAGGCCCCCCTGCAAGTGGTCAGGTCGGAAAGGTTAAGGATCAGGACACATGTTGCTGGCACCAGGAAGCCGAGGCCCGTGCTCCCACTCCTCCCCATGCCTGCCCTGAGCCCCCCGTAGACTGCCAGTGGCTCCTCTCTGGGCCTCTGTGGGCTGAGCTGGGGCCTCTGGCTGCCAAGGTCCCCATTCACCCCCCTTCAGAGTCTGGGGCCCCGAGCTGCGGTGCAGAACTAGAGGGCGGGGGCGGGGCTGCGCCACAAGCCAGACCCAGAGGCCCCAGCAAAACCGCGAGGCCCCAGCACCAGGCAGGCTGGGGTGGGGGAGGAGGGGTCCTGGCCCACACTTCCAGCCCCCTCAGGGTCCCCACACACCCAGCCTGGCCTCCAGACAGGCAACTGGACACAGAGAGGGGTGGCCACCCGCAGGCCGCACACAGCACACCAGGCCAGGCAAGCAAAGCGGATGCTCCCGGCAGTGACGCGCCACCCGAGACAGAGAGCCCCTGCCCAGCCCCACCCGCTGTCCTCATGGCCTTCGGGCACGCAGTCTGGCCAGGGACCCTCCCGGGACCCTCCAGTTTCTCCTTGATGAGTCCTGTGTGCTGTGCCACCACCCCATTGACACAGGTCCTCCTGTCGCCATGGACCCCCTCATCACCATAGCACCCCCATCGCCATGGCCAAGCCTCAACCCTGAGGCCGAAGTCTTTGGTCAGGTCACAGCGCTCCAGAGTGACCTGAAGGCCCTGGGTGGGGAGAGATTTGCAAACCCACAGAGCCCCCAGGGACCTCACAGGGCTGCCCTGTGCAGTCTGAGGCCAGGCACCCCTGGTGGGCCTGAGATGTCCGTGGTCCTGCTCTCCTGCCTCCTCTGCTACTCAGAGCTGCAGAGCCTGGTGCCCTGGGCTGTGGAGACCTCAGCCCTCACCTGCCTTTTGCCTTTCAGGTCCCAGGGTTAGGGTTAGGGTTGGGGTTAGGTTTCCTCTGAGTGAAAAGCCCAGGGGCCCCCCTAGTGTCTGTGTCCCTCCTAGTGTCTGTATCCCACAGGAGTCAAGCCCCAGGTGGATGCCAGAACATGCACCAGCATGGCCTTCGTCCCCAGGCCACCAATGCCCACAGCCACCACGTCCGGAGGAGAGGAAGCCCTCAGAGAGCTGAGACAGTGGGCAGACTCCACCCCACCCTGAGCCCGGTGTCCACCTGGCCACGCTGCCCTCCGGGGAGCCATCCTCCCCCACCCCTGCCTGATGGTGGGCGTCCTGACTTCCAGGGTCGAGTCCTGCAGGCCCCGTAGGGCTTTGCCAGCCTTTCCCCCATCAGGTGCTTCTCCTGGGGGGTGGGCACAGAGTGGGGGAGTCTTTGGGGCTTTTTCCCAGGAATGGTACCAAGTCACCCTCTCAGAGCCAGCTCCACCCCCACCCGCTCTGCACCCCCGGCACAGAGCCCAGAGGCCCACAGAGCTCATTAGCACAGCAGCGGCCTCGCCGAGCTCGCTTTAATTGGGGCCGGCGGGACGTGAGAACCCGGGGACCCCGTGCCCGGGCCGCAGGGGGAGGGGGCACCCGCCTGGGCTGCCCACGGCGGCGGCCCGGATTAGCGCGAGGCTCAATGGGCCCAGCGAGCGGTAATTAAAGCTGCCCGCCCGGGCTGCCGCGGGGCCCAGGGAGGCTCTGGCGCCCGCCCCGGTTCCACCCCGCAGCCCGCCCCGCCTGAACCTGCACAGTAGCGCCCCACGCCCAAGAGTGCTGGAAGGCCACATCCCCCTCCTCAGCAGCCCTCCTCCTTCCTGCCAGGGTGACCAAGGTAGTCGTTGCATGCTGGTGCCTGCCTCGGTTTCCCCTTTAGAAAGCTGGGCGAACACAGCCCTGCCACGAAGTGTCTTCGGGGGGTGGGAAAGGGTCGTGGGTGGATCCTGGTCTATTAGTGGGTGCAGGGGTGTGGCCAGTCACTGCGGAATCCTCCAGAACTTCTGCACGTCCGCCTCTGCATTGGGCTTCCTGGGAGCTGCCCATAGGCCTGGCTGGCCAGGTGCTAGAAACCAGACCTGAGGGGTCCAGCCCAGACCCTGAGTGGGGCAGCCCCCTCAGGGAGGGCCTCTGGGAGGCCCAGCTGAGCCCTGCCTCGGAGGGCTGAAGGGCTGCAGGCCCCTGGGAACTGTGGTTCCTCCTCACTCCACATGACTTCCCTGCTGTCCCAGTCCTCACCTGGGACCTGGGCCTGGAGGTGGCTCAGGGATGAGACAAAGAGGCAGGCTGGCCGAAGCATGGGGCATGGCTTCCCCTTGGCCTGACACCCCTCCTGGAGCTGACTCCAGGAGAGCAGTCCCAACTGACCCAGAAGCTGCCAAAAGTACCAGGGTTGAAGGTATAAGAGCAAAGACAGAGAACTGGCCCTGCTGCCTGGTCTCAGTGGGAAATGGAGGCCATGGGATCCCCATGGAGGAGTGCCCCCCCTTAGCCAGTCGCCCCCACATCAACCCTGTCATTACTTGATCGGGTTTCCCGCTGCAAACCCCAGGCTCCTGTGGTTTTTTCAGAGTCACAGGATCCGGCCAGGCCTGTCCTTGTCCTGGCCAGGAGGGTGGAAGCCATGGGGGACTCAGAGGACTCTGCCTCTCCAGAGGCAAGGGGGTCAGAGCTAGCCAAAAACTCCTCCAACCAGCAAAGATAGGGCTCCTGGGCTCAGGCTCATCACCGTGGGGCCTAGGACAGAGGACTCTGGCACGCAGGACCCACAGAGCCTCTGCCCTGGGCAATGATAGGCTCCAACGGGTGCCCCCTACAGCCAGGGCTTCCCCCTGAAGCCCCACAGGCCCCACACCTGCCTGAACTGGTCCTGAACTATCTGGGCACAGGGTGGGGGCATCAGGAGACACAGGGCTGTGGGCATGCAGGGGGCAGAGGGGGCCCGCCGATACAGCCCTCTGGGGACTCACTGCAGCCCACACGTGGGCTGGGGCAACAGCACCTGTAGGTGCCCACCTGGTGCCCACCTGTCTAGCCCTGCTGGCCTGCTTGGCCCCACGCTCCTCCCAGAACGCAACCCGTGTGGGTGCTAGGCCTGTGGGTGGGGGGCAGGGGACTGTCAATGTTTTACCACCAAACTTCAGAGGCCAACGTGACTCTGGGTGGCAGCAGGAACAGGGCCCCCAGCCAGCCCCCCACAGGCCTGCCTGGGTCAGGTTTGGCCACATTTTTTCTCTTGGGAGAGGGCTTGTTGCTTCCGCTGGTGAAGATGTTTACTCTCCTGAGGCCGGGGCGTCTGCTGGGGTGCCTGTGCCTGCGTGTGCCTGCGTGTGCATGTGTGCACGTGTCCCTGGGGCTGGGTTGCTGGAGGCGAGTCCTGGGCGGCAGCGAGGGTCGAGCTGCGGTTCAGGCCGCGGTTTGGGCCAGCATGAGCAGGAACAGAGGAGGATTAGAGAGGGCAGCCTGGCCCAGGCCATCCCCTGCAGACCTCAGGGCCAGCCACACGCCTGTGGTCCAGGCCAAGACCCCGGCCCCAGGCCCCTGCAGGGCTGGGCAGATGTGCAGAGCCCCTGGGCTCCTGGGCCAGCAATTATCCTAAATAGGCGGCCCTGGAGACCGCGGGGCCAGGTGAGAACCAGCGAGGACACCCTTGGTGTTGGGGCTGAGGTCAAGTTCCCCCTCCACACCTGCTGTGTGGTGACCTTGGGCTGCCTCACTGCACCTCATTTTCCCACCTGTAAAATGAGGGTAATAACAACACCTTCTTTTTGTAATGTAATCTGGGTCAGGTGTCCTGGGATAGGGCCGGACATTCAGACAGCGCTCGGCATATGTGAGCGGGCCCTGAGCTCTGTCTGGGGACAGCGACCTCTCCTGAGCAGCCTCCCTCTGGCCCCAGGGCCCAGAAATTACTTTGAGAGAAAAGAGTGAGGCGGCGTGGGGGAAGGGGTAGAGAAGGGTGCTAACCTGCCTATGGAACCTTGGAGCCACGGCTTCCAGGAGGACGGGAGGCGTGCAGGGACCCAGCGACCCAGGGCTGAGCTCAGGAAACTCCGGCAGGCTGCCGGGAGGAGGCGGTGCTGGGGTTTCGGAGAAGGGCTGGAAGCCGGCGCCTGGGGTGGGGGTGGAAGGTAGGGTGGGCTGGGGGGCTGTGGCCGTGACCTAGCGGGGGCGTCACCCCTTCCACCTGGAGAACACCCTTGAGTCTCTCCAAAGGGCACGAGGGTACGGGCCGCCCCACCTCTGCACAAAGGGCAGCTCCG
>NW_012114677.1:1264269-1266348 GCF_000951035.1 Colobus angolensis palliatus
ACCCTTTGCGCCACCGCCGGCCCTGGAATTCCCCGTCGGAGGCGGAGGGTCCCCTGCACGGCCCACTGGCCTGGCGGACCCAGCTGGACGGGACAGGGCTCCCCGGGGGGCCGCGCTCACCCCACCCCCATTCCCCCCGGCAAACAGCAAAGGCAAACATTCCAGCCGCGCCTGCCTGAGCCAGGAGGGTGAGGGCAGGCGGCCGACCCCTGCCAGTGGCAGGACATCCCCCTACAGCCCTGGCCTGAAGAGGGCAGGAGCCAGGCTCTGGCTGGAGCTTCTGTGCTGACCCCTGAAGAGGGGATGGCCGGAGACCCGTCTTCTGACCCTGGACTGGAGAGGAGGTGGGGGAGGGGCCTCGTGCGGCCTCCTCGAGGGCCCTGTGGCTGTGGCTGGGTGCAGGTCACTAAGGCCCGAACTGGGTGGGTGGGCCCTGCTTTCGCACCCACATGCAGGGCCCCTGCCTCTAGAGGCAGTCCAGATGGGAGACAGGGTCCCAGGTCTAGGAGGGGCGTATGTCCCTGCCCCCTCCCCTCCCTCATCCACTGGCACCTCAGAGCTGGGAAGCGCAGGACAATGTGGCCTTGCGAGGGTTGCCGGTGCTCAGCCAGGAGGCGGTGCAGGCCTGGGCCGTCCTCTGGGCCTCCGCCATGGCCCCAGCAACCCCCTCACGCCTGGCACTCGCCTGCCCTGCGGGCATTCCCACAGCCTTCAAAGGGCATGTGGGCCCCGAGAGGGGCAGGGCCTTTCATCTCCCGGGTGGCAGGCCGGGGGCTGAGTGATTCCAGGGGTACGGCCTCCCAGGCCCTGCCCCCTAATACCCTGGTGGGACCTGGCACCCCAGCCAGCCTGGCCTCTGCCCACCACGTCAGGGAGGGGCCCCAGGGCAGGGCGGGAGGTTAGGAAGGTGTGAGCCTGCACCTAGGCCCAAGGCCATCTACAAAGGCCTGAAATTACACCCTTCTCACGTTTGACCCCAGCCCCAGCCCCCACAGGGATCCTGCTGTCCTGGGTGGCCTCCTGTCCCCTGTGCCCATGGCGGCCAGGGGGTCCCCCACATCCTGCCCCACCCCACACCTGCAGTGGCTCCTGTGACCTCCAGGTCAGACCCAAAGCTCCCTGGTGCCCACTGGGCTGGAGCACTAGTACCCTGTACTCCACACCCTCCTCCTTCCTCCCTCCTCCCCATTCTGCGCCTGCTCCTTTGCTGGAACGCAGGTGCCTTGCTCATCTTCACCCCTCTGAGCACCCCCCCAGGGCGCAGGTACATGACACAACAGGGCCGAGGTGGAGCCCAGGGCTGTGGTGGTGCAGGGCTGGCTCCTCTAGGGAGGCCTGGACAAAGGGGGGTCCACACCCACGTCCGCTACGGGCTTTGCCTGCAGAACGCCTGCACATTGCCATCTCCCAGGAGCAGAGAGGGCAGGGGACGAGGCTAGCCTGAGTCAGGGGAGCTTCCGCTGCCTGGGTCTTCAGGGGTGAATAGGAGCTTGCTAGGATGGAGGAGGAGGTAGAAGCACCCAGCGGACCCCAGGGATGCAGGGGTGGCAGTGTGAACTGGGCTGGGCAGGAGGCCTGGGCTTTGGGGACTCTGGATTGACCCTGGAGCTTTTTGTGGCCCAGGGACCGTGGGGACAAGAAACTGTCCCCGAACATTGAGTTCCAGTCCCTGGCAGGCCCCTCACTGCATCGGGCCTCAGGGCCACCCAGCTCTTTGTGCCCCATGGAGACCACTCGTCTGAGAGCTAGGGCTGGGGGACAGGAATGTCCTAGTTGCAAGCTGCACTGGGGCCAGGGACAAGGCAGCGCCATTGGGGAGAGGCAGGCAGAGGGGTCTCTGAGGAGAGGTGGGCTTCAGCGCCCAGAAACGCACAGTGTGAACCCAGCCCTGACCGCCCAGCCCCATTCTCAGCTGAGGGGTCTGGGTCCAAAGCCAGCTGCAGCTTCAAAGGAGAGGTCAGAAGATGCCCAGCCCCACAGCAGCCCCTGCCACCTGCCTCAGTACCTGGGTCCCAGGCCATCATGTCCTGCTGGCCCCTGCTCTGGTGCCAAGCACCCATCTTTTTTTTTTTTTTTTTT
>NW_012114677.1:1268088-1270318 GCF_000951035.1 Colobus angolensis palliatus
GGGTAATTTATAGCCTCAACTTAGCACACTCACCCGGGCCAGGGCGGCATGACTGGGGCCCTTTATCCCAGCCCCGGGGCCGGGGCGGCTCAAGGCTCCATTCACGGCCGCAGCATGCTCCCGCCCGGCCACGTTCTTCATGCAGGCATTTGGAAGCCCCGCAGCACCCGGTGGGTGAAGACAAGCTGTGCTGTTTGTGCTTTGGCTGCGGCCGCTCTCCGACACTCCCGTGGCCCGGCCGCTCCCAGCCCGGCCTCTGCTTTGACAGCAGCCCGGCCGCCAGTCCACAGGTGAGGAGACAGACCGAGGCCACGGCAGAGGCAGTGGAGTTTCTCTCTCTGTTCAGTGGGACCCAGGTTTCCTCCAAGGACACAATGGCTTCAGTCGAGGCCCAGGAAACATGGTGCTGTCTGCGGCTCCCAGGCGGAGGCGTGTGCACTTCCGGCCAGGCATCTCTGCCCTCCGAGTGGCAGCTTGCGTGCTCTTGGAGCAGCCAGCGCATGTGGGACCCCCGTTAGGGCCACCTCCACCCCAGGACCCCCACCCAAGGAGGGATAGGGAAGGGGTGAGGTGCCCGAACCCGAACCAGGCCTCCTGGGAGTGGGAGAGACCTCTGCTAGAGGATGGGGGTTGGGGGTCCTAGTGACCCACAGCTCGGAGGACCTGGACGGCATGTGCTGTGGTCTACAGTGACCCTTCAGAGAGGCTGTCGCTTCTGGTGCAGGCCTCAGTGCCGGCATCCCTCAGAGGTCCACCGGGGCAGCCCCTGGCCCCACCTGCCCTGCATGGGTTCTTGCAGGCTCACAGGCTCCCAGGCGGGCACACACGCAGCTGCCCACACTCACACGCACACCTCACACCAGACACATGCAGCGCCCTCAGTGTCTGTGCTGGGCAGGGTAACAGGCATCCTGACTGGACTTCGTGAACTCAGCACCCCACCCCTCCCCGCCTCAGGGATCTACAGCTCTGTCTATCCTTCCAGCCACCCAGGCCTAGCCTCTCCTGCTCCTGGTCACCCATCCAGCTGCCAGGGCGCCCTGCGAGACGAGGCCTTCTCCATCCCCTCCTGGGCCATGGCAGGGCTCCTCCCACCCCTCCTTGTGCTGCCCTGGCTCCCCTCCTGCCAGGTCTAGACCCCTGCGGGTCTCCATGGGGCACACTGTCCTCTCTTCAGCACCCTCCTGTTTCCGTGGCTTGGGCTCCCAAGGGAAGGGGCAGCAGAACAGAGAAGCCCTGTCTTCTGCCCTCTGCCCTGGCTCATGGAAGGGGGGCCTCTTGTGTCCTGGAGTCTGCCCCTCTCCCACCCAGTACTGTGCCTGCCGGGGTCAGGGGGCGCAGGCAGAGGAAGTAGGTCCTCAGCGGGAGCCTGGGACCTCGGGGGCAAGTGCAGGAGCCCTCTCTGGGCCTCCGTCTCTTTGGCATTGACCTTGAGGGCTGCTGTGAGCTGTCCTGGGGTGAGGGCTGGCACTCCCCGAGTCTCCCCAGCATGGACAGGCTCAGCCTGCTTGCCTCCTGGAAGGGTCTGTTCACTTCCAGACCCTGGCCTTGGGTGCCATCTGCGGATGCCCCAGGGGCTCTGACTGGACGCTTCTACCGGCTCCCTGATTTCCCTACTGGGTCCCTGTACCTGCTCCTGATTCCTGCACTGGGTCCCTAGACGTCTGGCTCCTCCACAAACAAGGTTTAACGGACTCGGGGCTGCTGAGGCCCCATGCAAGTCTGGGATGTCTTGAGGGAGGGTGAGGGGTGGAGGGTCAGGGGCGACAGGGGTTCTCCCTCAGGGTTCCTTTCACTCAAGATGCCACACCCTTCGTCCTGTGCCACCCAGCTCCAGACCCGGGGTCGACCACTTATGCCAAGGAGCCTGAGACCCCAGCCCATGCCCAGCCAGTCAGAGGTGAGGAAATGGGAAGTGGGGCAGGGAGGCCCGCTGGGGGCCTGGGCTGCCCCTGAACATCAGGGAATGAGCAGGTGCCATGGTCTGGAGGGTCTCCACTTCAGTTCTGTGCCCCCAAAGCTCCAAGCTCCCACCACCTCTGCATGGCAGGTCTCTGTGAGGGGCCGGGTGCAGAGGCCCACTGAGCGGGCACCCTGGGGCTCCCACGTGAAGGAGTGCAGGGTCCCACACGTCAGACAGCTGGCCAGGCCAGAGTTCAGCTCCTCCAAGGTCAGAAATCGGGAAAATTGAGCATGCAGAGGGAAGTGAAGGTGGACAGGGTGCACGGGG
>NW_012114677.1:1271165-1274174 GCF_000951035.1 Colobus angolensis palliatus
GAGCTGTTCCCAGGCTCTAGGGGGGTGGAGAGCCCCCCGCCCTCCTCGATTCCTCGTACTCGGCTGCAGGCTGCTAGGAGTCGGGTGGGGGTGGGGGGCGTGTGGCCAGGCGGAGGATCCGGGCAGGGGGCGGGCGCCCAGGGACAAAGCTCGCCTGTGATTAAGTCATCTGCCCGATGCACCCAGCCCAGCCAACCGCAGGTGAGAGCCTGCCCACACGCCTGGGCTACCGCCATCAGCCTGGCCCACTGGCCCTGCGGCGGGGGTCGGTCTGCCCCACTGTGGTTGGGGTATCTGCCTCCCACTACCCTGCTGTGGCCTCTACTGCCCAGACGCCTGTCGCCCTTTCACCCCTCCCAGGACCCTTTGCCTCAGTGTACCCGTCTGTTCTAGGGACCACTGGAGAAGCATCTGACGTCCTCTCACCTCCCCCAGGCCTGAGGCTGACACCTGCAGCCCCTCCTACCTGCTCCTACCCTGAGCTCCTGGAGCTGGAGGGCTCAGGAGAGCCAGCTGGGGTGGGTGCAGGGTTACCCTGCTTACGAGTGTGGGAAGTCCCTGTGCCCTGGCTGCCTTTCCTGCCATTCCTGACGCTTCTGGGGGCCTCTGCTGGGCTGGCTCTGCCTGCCCCACCTCCTGGGAGTTGAGGGCTCCCAGGTGCCCCCCCACATCACTTGGAGGGAAGATTCCAGCTTGGTGGGGACCCTGGGGGCATCAGGGTTGGGAGGCTGTCTGGGCACCTGAGGGACCTCAAGAAACTCGTGCTGTCTCACAGACCCCTAACACCAGGCCCCATGGGCTCCACCAGGCATTCGTGGGCTCCGACTCCAGCCACAGAAGAGCTTCGCAAACTCGGTGCCCTGGGGACTCTCCACTTGTGTTAGAGCAAATGCCAAGCGGAGAGGCCTCCGTGGGCAGGGTCAGCTCCTGGCCCCTCTGTCAACTCGTCCCTAAAGTGGGGGCATGACCCCCTCCAGTGAGGAAGGCTGAGGTGCAGTGGGAGGCAGTGGCGGCTGGAGGCCCAGGCCTGGCCCGAATGGGTGACTGGTGGGATTACAGCTGTCGGGCTGTGGAGATGGGGTTTCAGGATGGGGCGGAAACTTCCTGAGATTTGTTGCTAATCAGGGCCCAGGGCGGCCACAGTTTATCTTTGCCTTGGTCACACAGTCACAGTCTATCTGGCCAGCATTCTGGGAACTGGGGAAGGGTAGGACGGCGCCCTGGCGTGGGGCAGGGGCCCTGGAAACCCCGCCCAGAAGGGCCCGGCTGGGCTGTTGAGAGCCTGGGCAGGCCCTTCCTTCTCGGGGAAAGGGCAGGGGGCTCTGTAGGCCCTGGGAGCCAGCCCGACGTCGGCTCTGGGGAGCCTGACGGGCGGTTGGAAACTGGCCTGACCGCCTCAGGGTCCTGAGTCCCTCTTCTCCCCAGTGAGCTGCCCTGTGACGTGGGGGACAGGTAGGCACCAATGAGACACACAGAGTGGGTGCCAGGAAGGGAGGGGCCTTCTCCCCGCCCCCCGCACCCAACTGTGTGCCTACCCAGAGGGAGGGGAATGGAGTGGTGGGCCCGGAACCTCACCAGGACCCCACTTCCCATCCCAGGAGCCTGCTGCTCCCCCATGCTTGCTGGGGATCCTGGGCAAGCTTCTTGGTTTAAACTTGTGTTTCTCCAGTTCTATCTCAGCTGGCTGGGGCTACAGGGAGGCCAAAAAGGAGACTCTCCTCACCTGCCTCCGCCTCACACCCCACCATGTATCCTGTGACCCAGACCCCAGCAAAGGAGCGCACAGGGCTGGCCCGGGGTGGACGCTGCCAGTGGCTGCTGACCTCCCAGGCCACCTGGGCCTTCCTGGCCTGCGCAGTCTCCCGGAGCTGCTTCCGCTGGCCCAGGGCCTGGGAGTGCCCCACACTCGGGCAGGGCCCTGGCAGCCGAAGGGAGGGGCTTTCTGAGCCAGTGCCCTTGGGGCATGTAGGGAAGGGGCTGTTGTACTGAGGTCACACGTAGTCTCCCTTCACCACCAGACAGGAGAGGCCTCCCTGATCGTGGTTTTGGACTCAGGGCTGAGGCGGCCTGAGCGATGCAGGATGGCTGGAGCTCTGTGGTGCTCACTGTGGCTAGATGTTGCTTGATAGTGGCGGGCATCAGTGGGGCAGATGCTGGTGCCATGACGATGTCCGCTCACCTCCATTCACCTGCCCAGGCCTGTCCAGGCTGGGCATCCCCAGAGCCCTAGGCAAGGCTGAGGCACCCGGGGCTGTGCCACTCCCCTCCCCGCCCTGTTCCAGCCGGGGCCTGCCTTACACTCCCTGCCTCAGGGGTGGTTTCTGGCGGAGAACACAGTGTCCTCTGAGACCCGCCAGGCCCAACAGATGAGAGCGCTGTTCCTTCCCACAGCCCATGCCCAGTGGCCCCAAGTGGGCCCTTAGCTTCCTCTTCTGGCTCTCAGACCAGCGCAGCATACGGCGGGTGCCCACGAGGTCCGACTGGGCTCCCTCAAGCCTTCTGCCCTCTTGCCCTGCTGCCCGCTGTCCCCACTGGCTCTTTTCTATCACCCTCCTGCCCCCCACATCACCCTGATTTCATCAGAAGGCCCATCACCACCAGCTGCTGCCTGGCCTGTACTTCCTTCTCCCGGGGGCAGAGTGGGAGCTTGGTGACAACGCAGCTGCGTCCCCAAATGCCTGGGACAATGAACGTGGTCAGTAAATGCTTATTGACGGACGGATGGACTGACAGACGGGAGGAGTGACAGAACGGGGCAGGGACTGTAGTGTGGGACTTGGGGCTGATGGGCGGGCAGGGAGCCTGCGGGGAGGGGCGCTCGGTCTGCCTGGGAGGATGGGGGCATCCGTGGTGGGTGGGAGGAGTGCCGAGGTGACCAGGCGGTGGCCGGAGGCCTGGAGTTGTCGAGAGGTATGTGGATGGCTTCTTGGTGTCCTGAGGGTGGAATGCTTATGCTTCAGGCAGGAAAAGGGGGAGGGTTGGGGTCGGGGTGGGGATGAGGTGGGGGTG
>NW_012114677.1:1274364-1282471 GCF_000951035.1 Colobus angolensis palliatus
ACCTGGAAGGTGTGTGGGGTTTTCTGAGCGCCTTCTGTAAACGAAACCCCAAGGGCAGGCGGCCGGGTGTGGGAGGGGGACCCATTGCATCATCGCCTGTGCTGCTGGCATTAGTGATTTTGGGGTCCCCAGGGGTGCACCCAGGGCCAGAGCTCAGCCTCCAGGGTCCTGGCACAGGCGGCGTGCTGCCACCTCCCCCCCTGCCTGGAGCAGCGCTGGGGGCCGTGTCCGGCGGGACGGAGCTGGTCACCAGCCCTGGGGAACACCATGTGAATGAGCACCCACGCCTGCCTCCAGGGGCCCTGTGGGCACCCCCACCCCTCCTGCTGCAAAGCAGGCTGAGGCCCAAGGATGAGGTCATGTCTGCTGTGGGTGCCCCTGGGCCAGTGGCACGGAGCCCAGGGCATCGCAGGTCCTTGCCCCTGCCCACCTCCACTCGCGTGGGTCATCTTGGGGTCACCAGGCGGGCACCAAGAGGAAGGAGGATGGCATAGAGACACCACTGGCCCACCTGCCCCGCCCTCAGGGACCCCTCCTTGGACAGCCTGGCCAGGACCTGGGGTATCCCGGTGCTCCCACACTGGCCATGGGGGCCGGGCTTTCCCCAGGGCCAAGTTTGCCTCATCCCTTCAGTCCCTGTGGGGGCTTGCAAGGAGCAAGGCCAGGGCTAGGGTCACCTCTAGGTCTTTGGCTGCAGCAAGAGGTGGGGGTTTGTGGTGGATCATCACCTGCCGGAGCAGGGTCTCAGTGCCCAGTGAGCGTGGCTCCTGTCCCAGACACGCCATACAGTCGCTAGGCCTCTGTTCTGCTGTGTGCCCATTTTACTGTGGGGGCACTGAGGCAGGCAGCAGGTGGGTTGGGGCTGCCTGGGGTGCAGACTCCAGAGCCCTGAGCCCACTGCTGTATCCCAGGTCAGGGCCAAGCTCCTGCTCAGGCTGGCGCAGAGGCAGGAATGGAGTCTCGGCTCCTCTCAGCCTTTGCTGCGCCACCCGTGCTGGGTCCCCACGCAGGGCAGGGGCCTGTGGTTGTCCTGCCTCCACAGGACTCGTGCTCAGTCATCAGCCCCTCCTGGGGTGGGGGTGCAGCTTTGCTGGGGAACGGAAGGGTTCCGGGCAGACGCCAGGCCTGCCACCACCACAGGAAGAGTCGGGAAGGCCGAGTGGGCAAATCGTATTAGCCAGCGGACTTCCGAAGGCCCCATCACTGACCGCCCGGCGACCTTCCATCTCTCTGCCTGGCTGTGAGTGGGAGCCAGGGGCCGCCATTTCTGTGCCTGTATCACAGCCCCCAGGGGCCGCGTCTTCCCTGAACAGGTCGGGGAAGGCCCCCACTGGGTCGTTGCCTGGCCCAGTTTTCCCTCTGGCTGAGAAGGCGCTGGGGTTTCCCGGCCTGGATGGAGCTGAAGCATAGGTGTTGGGGGCCCAGTCCAGCTCTGAGGTTCCACTCAGCAGCCTGGGCCATTGTAGCCTCAGGAACGTGCCCCCCCCACTTGCCTGGAGTGTGGCTAGAGCCAGCACCATGCCAGGGGCATGGCAGCTTGGCCCATCCATGGGCGTGGCATGACCTGGGACCCTCCCCTGCCCCCGGGGCCTGGGTGTGTGACCCAAGGTCCTGGCACCCTGGGCTGTAGCTGGCTGGCCCCTGTTTTAGGGCCTGGGCGAGGCCACCCCCGAGATGTCCCAGCCTGGAAGGGCCTCCAGGTTGGGGCACTAGCCTCTCTGTTGGCGGTACCATCCCAACAAGTCAGCTCCTCCAAGCCTCAGTTTCCCCATCTGTAGATGGAAAGCATGAGCAGTCACAACCTGGCTCAGCACTGACTCTGCGGTGAGTGCTGGGCAGGAGCCGCGTCGGGGCCACTGTGGCCTCGTGGGCTGTGGCCTGTGCTCCCTTCCTCCCCCAGCCCAGGCCCTGCGGGCAGCGAGGCCCTCAGCGGGGCCCCCATCTGGAAATGATTGTGCTCATGGCCCTCAAATATATAATTAAAATATATTGGGTTTTATGCTCCTTCCTCAGCTGGGGCAGAATCCAGGCCGGTTATGAAATCGGACTGTGCTGATTGGGCATGGGGGCCGCGGACTTGGAGGGCGTCCGACCCCCCCCCCTCCAGGCTGCCTTCGTGGCTTCCCTGAAAGCTGGTGGCACAGAGGAGACGGTGGGGACGAGTGCCCGGGGGCTTTGCTGTGCCCAGTGCCCCGTGTTCTCCAGGGGTGTTGCTACGTGGTGAGGGGCAAGGATTGGACCCAGAGCTGCCCAGGAGGAGGCCTGTTCCCACGCCTGCCCTTGCCCGGTTCCTAGGACATGCCTGACTCGTGTGGACCGCCCTGCTCTGTGCCAACGTGGCCTCTACTTCTCCGTCCTCCAGGCCCCGCCTCCCCCAGGAAGCCTCCTTGGTGGTCGCCCCCCATATGGCCCATCTGAGAACCATCTGACAGTCACCCTGGTCCCCAGGGAGTATGAGGGCCCAGGGCGGGTTTGGAGTTCAAGGGGACCCTGGAGGGCTACCTCATGCTGTGGCTGGCTCCTGCCCGGCCCCTGCCCCAGCCTAAGTGCCTCTGCTGAGCCTCAGGCTTCAGTGGCTGAAGAAAACCACACCTCAGCCTTGGGAATTGGTGGCTGCTCTCCGGGCAGCCCTCTGACAGGTGTGGGGCAGGTGCTGGGTCCGGAACAGGGCCGGGCCATACGTGGAACAGCCAGCGGCAGCTATCTCTCCCATCTGTGCCCCGCCTGGCCGTCTGCTGCCTGGAGGCTGCCCACACCTGCTCTGAGGCCTCTCAGCCTGAACACCTCCTCCAGGGAGCCCTCCACCCCTACCCTAGCCTTCAGTGTCCATCCCTCATCCTGTCCTAAAAGCTCAGGTTCCAAGTCATGTCCCCCTCCCTGGCCTCAGGCAGCAGCCACCTTCCCAGCCCCCCAGCACAGGGCTGTCTGTAGGCCTCTCCCTGTTCTGGGGGATGGAGCCCAGGAGAGCCTTGCTCAGAGCAGCTCTCTTGTGCCTGAGCCTAAGGTTTCCCCATCACAGCCCCTGTCTCCCTTCAGGTCTCAGGACCTCAAGCAGCCCCAGTAAAGACATGTGGCCCAGCTCCATGGCCCGAGGAGATGGCAGCTTCTGCTGTGAGCCTGGCTGGGTGCCGGGTGCTAGGCTCAGGGCTCCCCCAGCCCTCCTCCCCAGGAACCTGGCTCTGGCTCGGGACCTTCAGCATATACCCCCAGGATGGGCAGCTTTCCTCTCGCCAGCTGCCTGTCCCACCTCAGGGCTGGTGACAGATCCTCACTGGCTATCCCCTCCCGCCTGCCGTCAGCAGTGCCTGAAGTCCAGAGGACTCCAGGTGCCAGGCTGCCTCCGGGGAGGAGCACGGGGCCGGGCAGTCTGCCGGGGAGGAGCAGCCTGGCTGCTAGGACACGTAACTCCCCCTGGTGTCAGGCTGAGGGCAGCATGCCTGACCTGGCAGTGGCCCCGGTGACGGCTTGGTGTGGCCACGGCTGGGCTCAGCCCAGTCTTATCTGTGGAGGTTGAGGTTCAGAGCCCAGTGGCCACTTCCCGGGGCTCTGGCGGTGGCGGCTTCCACTATGCCTTCCCCAAGCCAGTCTGGTGCCCACACCCTGGGCCAGGGGTCCCCAGCCCCCTGTCATGATCCACAGCACAGGCCCCAGAGACCACTGTCCAAGGCCACCCCCGGGTGCCCCTCGCCCCCCACCTGGGCCCCTCCCGGGCTGGAGACTCGCTGCTTCTGACTCGGGTCCCAGAGCAGGGCACCCGCCTGGGTCGCAGTGCCCAAGGGCTGCCGCCCACATGCTGAGCCCCTGATTCTGGAGCTTCAGGTCCCAACTGGAAAGTGGGGAGCGTGCCTGTCTCAGGCTTCCAGAGGTCCCCGGGAGAGCGCCCTCCTCCACATGGGCCCGGGAGCAGGAAGTGCTTGAAGGGGCTCCCAGGTGGGGCCAGCACTGCCTCATGGGTTTTTCCAGGGAGGGGCTCCTGGGATCTGAGGTCCTCTGACACCCGTCACCCCCAGCCCCCAGCAGGTAGGGACCCTGTCACGCTTCCCTGTGAGGTCTCCACAGGAGTGGGTGCAGGTCCTGTACCTGTGCTGGAGGTGGGGCTAGGGCCTCCTGCACCCCCAGGTCACGGTTCTATGGCTGTCACCATCGGGTGGTGCTGGCCTGGAGAGTGTCTCCTCTCGCAGGTGGAGTCAGGGGCCTGGGTTTCAGGTCTGGGGCTTGGGGACTTCAGTGGGAAGACAGGCCAGGACCTGGCTGTGGACGAGGGGACAGCAGGAGAGAAGGGGGTGCCGCCTCCAGCTGGGGCTCCAGAGCCCCCCACCTGGTTCTCATCTTCTCTGCCTCCTCCCCTTTGCCAAGAGGACTCACCACCAGCACCCCAAGTCCCCACAGGCTGGTGCCCTGTGAGGCCCCAGGCACTTCCTCCAGGAAGCCTTCTCCCACCACTGCAGCTCAGCCACAGCCAGCGGTCCCCAGCCAGAGGAGGGGCACCTGGGGCCAGACAAGCCTGGGCTCGGGCAGAGGTACCTTCCTGCTTTCTGGGCGTGCGGGGAGGGGGTTCCCAGAAATGCTGAGGAGGCCTGGCTGGCAGCCCGAGGGGAGAGCCCCTGCTGCTTCCTGCTTGGCTAGGAGGCAGGCCTCTGCAGCCTGAGCTCAGAGAAGTGGGAAGAGCCAGTCAACAACGACAATAACCATCACTGCCCTCCCTCCTCTTCCCAGGCCTGTGTGGAGGAGGGCGCCCTCCCCGGGATCTCCAGACGCTGGACCCCTGGCTGGTGGGCAGGGCAGGCGTCCTGTTACCCCTGAGCCTGTGCCTGCACCGTGCCCATCCGGCTGCCCGGCAGGACGCTGCCCACTGTTCTGGGCTCCCGAATCAGAGCCCCTCTGGGCTGAGGGGGGTCACATTCCCCTGCTGAGTGGATTACCTGGGGCAGGGCGGAGAGGCATGTCACCTGTGGGTTGGGGTCTGCCTTGCCCTACCCTGCCCAAGAGGGTGAAATGAGCTCATGTTCCTGGCAGAGGAGCCAGCACCTGGCGCAGAGGGAAATGAGCTGTGCCGTGGGCACGCTGGGGCGGGCGGGGGAGATCCAGCCTGAATCCGCCCAGCTTGAGCTGCCCTCCGGCCAGGTGTGGCCTCCCAGGGGAACGCTGTGGACCCTCTCGACACCTGAGAGGTGGGGCAGGTAGGGCACTGACCAGGATTCCCAGCCTCCTCTAGGAGAAGGCCCAGGCCATGATCCCTCCCACACTGGGGCCCAGCTCAGGAGCCCCCGCCTCCAGGAAGCCCCTCAATGCTGAGGGCCCACCTCTGTCCCCACCCATGCTGGGCTGTCCAGAGTGCTGACCACACAGAGGCTAGTGAGCAGCATGGCCTTGTCCTGGGGCCTGCACCTCATTACCAGCACTGGGGGTGACAAAGGCCCCTGAGCTCTGCGGGTGTGGACCTCAAGGAGGCCCAGCTCCTCCAGGTCACAGGTTCAGGGTGGGGAGGGGACACTCGCCTGGGAGCAGCTCCCTGCTTGGCCGGCGCACCTTAACCTGGCGAGCCAGTGCACAGGCACAAGCCTCTAGGCCTGGATAGCCAGTGAGCCTGGCAGGGTGGTGGGGACCCAGATGGGCGTCCCCAGCAGCGACGGTGCGGGCGGAGGGAGGAGCGCCCGGCAGGTCCCTGCTGTCTGGGTCTGCTCTCTGGTGGCTGTGGGTGAGCGCCTGTGGGCTGGCGGCGTGGCACTGGGCTGCTTGGCCATGTGTTTCTGATTCCTCGAGGCCTCCCCAGTGCGGTGTGTGTGCGAGGCATCCCCACCCTGGGCCCACTGTGTCCCGGGCTGCCTGGCCTGGTGCAGGACCACCCACCAGGCGGCCCCTGTCCATCTGGGGCGGGGGTTGTGGGTGGACCCTGGGGGTAAAGAGACCACCTTCCTGGTCCAGAAGAGCCCCAGGGTTGCTGGGCCTGGGACAGAGAGGGCATGGGGCTGCCTGGGGTTCTAGAGGGGGCACAGAGCCAGGTCAAGCCCAACCACTGGCCTCGAAGAGTGGACACAGCTCCCATCTGCTCCCCATGAGCTGGGCCAGTTCCGATGCAGCCCCCACACCTATGGGAAGGTAGGACCGTGCAGGCCAGCTCCACCCCGCCGAGCGCTCCTGCTGCTCTGGCCTTGAGCTTGTCAGGGGCCCTGGCAGAGAGCATGACAGAGGTGGGTGAGCCCCCATGATGGGGTGGGGGCAGGGGACCCTGATGGGAGCAGCAGGACCCCTCTGAGGGGCATCTGGAACCCACCCAAGATGCTCACTCCCTCTCCTCCTCACCCTGCAGCCCCCCACAGCCTTGTCACCAGCAGCATGTTCCACGGGAGTGGGTGTGTGTGTGCCTGCACCTGTGTGCTTACTGATTGCTTCACGCTGCTGCTCCCCAGCCCGCCCCCGGCCAGGAGATTCTCACCACAGGCCTGTTGCGGCTGTTCTGTCCCTGCCATGCCTAGGGCCGGAACAGTGCAGGGAACAGAGACGGTGCTCAGTACACATTTGACATGTGAACGAATGAGTGTGTGTGGAGAAACCTTTGAATCTCAAGGTGGCTCTACCTCCACCTTGACCGATGGAGACACTGGGCTTCAGGGTGGGCACAGGGACGTCCGGGTGAGGGTCTACCCAGGGCCAACTGTATGGCCCCTGCCCCACTCCAGCCAGGACTGCCTGGCACCAAGTGGGGCTTCTGCTATCAGGATGCTCTAGGAGGGGTGTGGCCTCAGCCACCGGGCATGCAGGGGGCAAGGGTGGGTCACCACATGCCCTGGGCAGAAGCCCTGGGCCTTCACACTCCCCTTTGCAGCTGGGCCCTGTGGGATGCTGGCGGCTTGGCCTCCCCAGCACTGCCCTGGACCCACTCCATCAGGCTGGGAAGGAACTCCCTCTGGGAACCTGCTGGGCTCACAGCAGCCCCCGCTCTGCCCATACCCCTGCACCGCTGCAGATGCCCCCTTGGGATGGTGCCCACACTGTGGCTCTGCTGGGCTCACAGCAGCCCCCGCCCTGCCCATACCCCTGCACCCCTGCAGATGCCCCCTTGGGATGGTGCCCACACTGTGGCTCTGCCGGAGCAGCCTTCCACATCCCCAGTCCCTAAGTGTGGACAGACATGGGGCCTTTGGACACCAAGTGGCCAGGCCACCACTTAGCAGCAGAGGCAGCCCCTGGCCCACACAGGAACCCTTTCTTTGAGGGTCCAGAGGCCCGGGGACTGAGTGTCTCACTCACAAACAGCCCTGCTCTGCCGGCTGTCCCTCAGAAGCAAACAGGAGTGCATCCCCCCGCCCCCTCCTCTCTCTCTGCAGGGTGAGCTCCAGAGCTCCTGTGAGCTCAGCCAGGTGGGGCCGTCCGTGTCAGTGGGGTTTGGGGAGATGGGGGCGAATAGACATCGAGGGACAGAGGGGACACAGGGCAGGGGGCCTGACACCCCCGATGCCTGCAGGGGCTCTAAGCCCTCACCTCACCCCTGCTGGCCTGGAGGGAGGGGCCTGAGTGGAAGGGGGACGGGGACCGTGGGGCAGAGACCGTGGGGCAGAGGCTCCTGGAGCCTGGACAGTTGTTCCTTCATTCATTTGACACACCTGCAAACCATGTAGCCTCAGCCTGGTATTTGGAACCCGCTGGGGCAGGGGCGTTGGAGGGGCTGTTTATTGCAGTCCGGTCCATGCCTGCAGAATTGGAGAGTTGGGCCCAGTGAGTACCGCTGGTGGTTCAGGCTGTAGAGGTGCCGTATCCCCAGCCACCCAGTCACAGGGTATGTTCCCAGAACCCAGCTGGGCAGGGTTCGGTGGGGAGGGAGGAGTTGGGCCTTGCCAAGGCCCCCCTGTCCTGCAGTCCCCCTATCAGGCTAGGCCAGACCCTCAGCTAGCAAGGGTGCCTGGTATGCTGCCTCCAGCCCTGCACGGCCTGAAACCTCCCAGTCCCCAGCCCTGCCCTCCACAAACCTCCAGGGGTCTGATGAGTGTGCAGGGTCCAGGGAACAGAGGGGAGGCAAAGTTGCAGTGGGGGACTGTTGGGGATGGGGCTAGTGAGGAGGGGGTGCAGTGGGGAAGGGGAAGATGGGGAGGGGCCATGCTGAGGAGGA
>NW_012114677.1:1283049-1298472 GCF_000951035.1 Colobus angolensis palliatus
CTGTGGGGAGGGGCAGGTGGGGAGGCCCTGTGGGGAGGCCTGGTGTGGGCCCAGGTGGCTCCTCTCGCCCCAGGGTGGGGGCCCCTCCCGGAGGCCTGTGGCCAGGCGGTAGGAACGACCTGTCAGGAGTGCGGTCGCGCCGGGCCTGCTGAAGGGGCTCCGGTGGCCCAATGGCGCCCCCTGCAGGCTACTGGGGTCCAAAGGCTCAGGCAAGAGCCCCGGGAGTTTGGTGTCCCCGCAGCTCCGGGGCAGCCAGGACGTACACGTTCCACCCCTCCAACCCATGACACAGGCGGCACGCGCACCTGCCCCTTGAGCACACTCCAAGGAAGGCCTGGGCTCGGGCAGAAGCCCCTCCTTGGACCTCGTCCAGCCCCAGCCCTGTGGGGCCAGGGCTTTTCCCCAATGTGCTCCAGCTTCCCAGGCGGCTGTTGGCCGGATCCTGCCCCTCACGGAGCTCCCTGAGAGAGACAAGAGATGTGTGCTCGGCCCACCAGGGCAGCCTGGCGCCGGGGCTTAGTCCCCAGGCCTCCGGGGGTCCTTCCCGGAAGGTGGAGTGATGGGCTGGAGGAGGGACCTCCGGCACCCACGTGGACTTGCAGGGACCCTCACTGGCCTGGACCTTGGGGTACCAAAAGGGGTCTGGGGTTCAGCCTGGGCTGGGGACAGCCCCTGAGTCCATGGGAGGGTGACCTGGGTCTGCCTGCAGGCCGGGTGAACTCCCTCCCGGGGCTCAGGTTGGCTAGGGCAGGGTGGGGGCTGCAGAGGGGTTGCCTGGCAGGGAACGCCCGGGCTGTGGTCAGCTCGTCCTGGCCTGTCTCCCTTCCCCCCCACCTCCTCTTCCATCCGGCCCTGTGGCTGGTGGCCCCTGGAGAGAGCATGGGGGCACGGGAGTGAGCTTGGAGGGGCAGCCCCACCGACCCTGTTGAAAAGGTCTTGACCAGCCCAGGGAGGCAGCTGCAGGTTCCACTCCTGGGTGGCCTTAGAGGAGTGGGGGTGCCCCACAGACCTGGCTTCTCCACGTGGGGCTGAGCCCTGCACTCGCCTCGGGATTCGGATATTGGCTGCAGGGGGAGCTGGGCAGTGGGTGGGCATCAGGCTGGACGGCTCCTCGGATGGTGGGGCTCATCCTGCCTGGGACCAGATGGCTTGCAGCACAGACACGTGTTTCCCCGGGTTCTGGAGGTGCCAAGTCCGCAATCAGGGTGCTGGCAGGTCAGTTCCTCCAAAGTGTTCTCCCAGCCTGCTGCCTTCCCACAAGGACACTAATCCCAGCAGACCAGGGCCTCACCCTCACGGCTTCGTCTAACCCTCACCCCTCCCTCCAAGGGGGCACATTGGGGGGTGTTTCTGAGCCCTGCCCTGAGCTGTGGGAAGGGCAGAGCCCAGCGCTGCCTCCATGACTGTGCATGAGGACTCCCATGGAGGCGGCCCCCAGGACAGCTCCTGTTTCCTTGAGCCCCCCGTCCTGGCGGGAGGCCCACAAGGTGACTGAGTGGATGTGCAGGGGGTCCGGGGCTGCGGAAGTCCGGGCCACGGCTGCGTGCCCAGCTCAGGTCATGTTTACCAGGCAGGCCAGTGCCAGGGCCCCCGCCCGGCCTCGCAGCCCTGAGTTAACTCAGGCTCCAGGATAAACACCCATTCAGCCACACAAGGCCCCTTTGTCCTGGGAGAGGCTCCCAGCCCAGGATGCTGCCTGGTGGCCGGTGTCCTCGGCGCGGCCCCAGGCCCGGCCGGGTGCCCTGACACGTCCAGCCGCCCTGCATGGCCTTCTCCGGGCAGGCTCCCGGTTTGGCTCAGAGAGGCCCCAGTGGGGGACAGGGCCCTGGGCAGCTGTTAGAGGAGCCAGAAGGCCAGACTGGCAGGGCTGAATGAGGAGGAGGAGCTGGCAGCCGCCTTGTGTCCTGAGACCTGCAGAGAGAGGTGGGAGTCCTGTGGCCGGACATGCCCATGGGGCAGCTGGTGAGCTCTGGAGGCTCCAGGGCCCTTCTGCTCCCCCATATCCTCAACCCCAAGCAGGAGAGGGGACCCCACACCCTGTGCTTGGCCCGCCTCCCCCAGCCAATGACCACTGGTCTGTGGGCCTCAGTTTCTTGTCTGTGAAGTGGGTCATGGCAGGCTCTCAGAGGCCCCTCAGCCAGGGATTGCACCCTATTATTACCCAGGCTCAGGGCTGAGATGGGGGTTGCTACCCAGGGAGGAGGGGTGTGATGGTCCTGGGAGGCCAGCCAGGAGGTGCTGCAGGAACACAGGTGGGCTAAGGAGAGCGAGGGGAGTGGCCCCCAGCTCCCCTCCCAAGGCTGGCCCAGTCCCTGCGCCAGCCATGACTGGTCACGGCCGGCTGTGGCTGTCTATCCCTGTGACAGGCTCCCTCCTCCAAATGTACTAAGAACAAACGCGCCCTCCTGCCCTTGGGGACACCCCACTGGCCACCCAGGCTGAAGTCCCCACTGGCTCCTCAGCCTCCCTGGCGGTTCATGCAGCTTCTTGGCACCGCAGCCCCGCCCCTTCAGGGTGTCACCCACTTGGTCCAGTCCCTGCGTGGCCCACGGCGGCAGTGACCCCTGGCGGCAGCTGGCGGTGTTGTTGCACCCACCTGAGGGCCAGTCCTGGGGTGCTGCTCACCAGGGTAAGGCGCAGACTTGCAGAGCCTTGGAAGCAGGTCCTGGGACTGCAACCCCCAGGCTCAGACACTACTGGGGCCAGATGACTGCGGCCGGATCTCAGTCATCTGGGTCCCTCCCTATGTGGGGAGCCCCACTCTGCACTGATGGGAGAAAACGGCTCTTCTGGACGGTGTGATCTGCGCACAGCAGCAGCGACCCCCGGGAACAGGTTACAGCATCAACCCTTGGTCCTGCCCAGCCCCTCAGGAGACCCTGGCCCTCTGGCTGGTTCTGGGGTCCTAGGTGCCATGGTTGAACCCAGTGACCAGCATCTCTCAACTTGGTGCCCAGGGCTCCTGGGATGCCCCAGCTGGGCCGAGCCTCTGCCTGCCAGAAGGGCTTCTGGAACTGCCCTGGGTTCCAGTGCACCTGTCCAAGTCTGAGATCCACAGGACGGGACTGTGGGGTTAGGGTTGGGAAGGAAGGACGGGACTGTGGGGTTAGGGTTGGGAAGGAAGCCCTGCATGTGGAGACAGAACTTCCTCAGGGAAACCTGTTTTGCTCTGAAGCCTCCATGCCCCTGAGGATGACGGGGGCTGAGCAGCTGCACCTGCAGGGGCCTCCCTCCACACCCACACCTAGGTGAGTGCTCAGTTAGCTGAGGCTGCAGGCTCAACAGGTCGGCACCAGAATCAGAGCCACCAGCACGCACGCCTGGCTGTTCACGGTTTTTGTTTTATATGAAAACTTCCCCATCTGTACCAAAAATACAAAAAATTAGCCAGGCGTGGTGGCGGGTGCATGTAGTCCCAGCTACTGGAGAGGCTGAATGGCGTGAACCCGGGAGGCGGAGCTTGCAGAGAGCCAAAATCGTGCCACTGCACTCCAGTCTGGGCTACAGAGCGAGACTCCATCTCAAACAACAACTTCAGTCAATTTGGACTTCGATGTGTGTACCTGAGGCCACAACCATGTAGCCAACCTGAGGTGGCCGGGGCAGACTGGGCAGACCTGAGCCTCCTCCAGCCACTGGCTGTCCCTGCCCTCAGCAGGGCAGCCTGAGCCTGGGGCAGGGACCAAGTGGCCAGCTCTGAGGGAAAGGGAGGGCGCCTGCAGATGGGCTCAGCCTCAGGCCAGAGCTGGGAAGCCTTTGCTTCATCAAGACCAGAGCGGCTTCAGGGTTTAAACTGAAAGGAAACTTTTATTTAGTCATCTTTTCAAAGCAATCTAGTTAAAAAAAAAAAAAAAGTTGAAGACAAGACAGAAAAAAGAACACCTAAGAGAATCAGACAAGACGACGGACGGGTGCAGGGGCGGGACAGCGGCTCCTGGGAGGTCAGATCTTCTCCATCTTGGAGATGAGGTCGTCGCAGATCCTGGTCAGCTCCTCGTTCTCTTTAGTCTGGAGGAGGAAGATGAGTTGTGGGGGCTTCTCCCTGCCTGGAGGGAGCAGTAAGCCCAAGGGCCTTCTAGAAGGTGCTGTCAGCCAGCCCCATGAGCTGGGCTTCCCGCACCCACCTTCTGCTCCACTGTCTTCTCCAGCGACTGGATTCGCATCTGCTCCTTCCTCAAGCTGGCCTGGAGGGCCAACACTTCCGCCTGGGCCTTGCTCCGGACTTGGGCGATCTCCTCATTTGCCCTGGACGGGTAGGGGCAGGGCAGAGGCTGAGATGGGGCCCAGGTGCTCAGACTCTCCCTCCAGGGTGGGGGCCTCGCCCAGCACTCACAGCTGCAGCTTCTCCTCCGCATGGGCCTTCAGGGCTTGGTACCTCTGGCCTTCCTGGGTGATCCTCGCCAGGTAATCCTCCACACACTTCTTCAGTGACTCTTCGTTCTAGGAAGGGGCAGGCATTAGCTGTGGGTACCATGCCATCTGCTGGAGAGTACCCAGGCTTGGTGACTGGGGACCTGCAGACCCTCAAGGCTGTCTGGGGCATCAGTCATGAGGCAGTACCTCCTGTTTTCCTTGTGGAACAAGCCCCTCCACACAAGTTCCCAGCTCACCCCCTCTGGAGGTTCAGGACAGCCCTGGCTCTCCACCCTCTGAGACGCCAGGCCTGAACCTGGTGCCCTCGCGGCTGCACCCCCTCCTGCCACACCTGTAGCTTCTGCTGGCACCAAGTGCTGCTGGAAAGTGGGATGCACCTGGGACCACTGACAGCCCAGCCCCTCCCCCTCTGGAGGTGGACCCTGTGCTTTGGGAACAGGCAGGGGAGGCCAGCAGGAACCACATGGTTACCTAGACCTGCCTGCTCCCCACAGCTCTGGGGGCACCTTCTGCTCAGTGACTGAGAAGCCCCAACTGAGGGGCTCCTGGGCCCCTGAGTGGCCTCTGCTTGGGGAAGGCTCAGCCCACCTGCCCTCTTCCTGCAGTGCCCCCAGCAGCCTCACAGCCCAGCCATCCCCACTCCTCTGTTGCAGCCCTGTATCCCAGGAGCACCCACCCAGCACGCAGCCCACAATGTCCTGCGGAGGCCACACCTCCCGTAAACCCACAGCTCTGTTTCTCTGCTGTGGAAAATTCCCAACAGTGTCTGTCTGGGAGGTGGCAGCCGAAAGCTCTCACGTCTACATAGGTCAAGCCTCCCGCCACAGCGGCGTCGCTCCCTCTGGCTCTGGGGGCTGCCGTCCGCACACTGGCTCCCAGCTTACCCTGCTTCCCTTATCTGACCTGTACCCTCTGAACTGCTAATTTTGTTAACTGTGTACCTGTTATAAATTTCCATTTGGTTCTTTTCTAGTTTTTTTTTTTTTTTTTGGAGACTGAGTCTCGCTCTATCGCCAGCATGGAATGCGATGGCGTGATCTCGGCTCACTGCAGCCTCCACCTCCCAGTTCTCCTGCCTCAGTCTCCCGAGTAGCTGGGGCTACATGTGCCTGCCACCACGCCCAGCTAATTTTTATATTTTCAGTACAGACAGGGTTTCACCATGTTGGTCAGGACTGTCTTGAACTCCTGACCTCGTGATCCTCCTGCCTTGGCCTCCCCCAAAGTGCTGGGATTACAGGCATAAGCCAGCCTGGTTTTTCCGTAGCTTTTGTTTTTTAGAGACAGTCTCGTTCTGTGGCCCAGTCTGGAGTGCAGTGGTGCAATCTTGGGTCACTGCAACCTCCGCCTACCGGGTGCAAGTGATGATCATGCCTCAACCTCCTGAGGAGCTGGGACTACAGGCCTGCACCACCATGCCCTGCTAATTTTTTTTTTTTGAGATGGAGTCTTGCTCTGTTGCCCAGGCTGGAGTGCAATGGTGCAGTATCGGCTCACTGCAATCTCTGCCTCCCAGGTTCAAGTGATTCTCCTGCCTCAGCCTCCCGAGTAGCTTAGACTACAGGTGAATGCCACCATGCCTACCTAGCTAATTTTTGTATTTTTAGTATAGATGAGGTTTCACCATATTGGTCAGGCTGGTCTTGAACTCCTGACAGGTGATCCACCTGCCTTGGCCTCCCAAAGTGCTGGGAATACAGGCATGAGCCACCTTGCCCAGCCCAATTTTTGTGTTTTTAGGAGACGGGGTTTCACCATGTTGGCCAGGGTAGTCTCGAACTCCTGACCTCAAGTGATCTGCCTGTCTTGGCCTCCCAAAGGGGATTCTTTTCTAGTTTCAAGGTCTCTACTGAAGCAATACTCTTTTGAACACAGAAGGCAATCACTTTAAACTCTGCACTGGGTCCTCCGAGATGGGATTAGATGTGCAAAGAAGCCTCCATGAGAAAGTGGGGAGGTGGCCAGTGGTAGCTGAGGCACAGGCCCGCCCCGAGGAGAGGCAAGGCCAAGGCAGCTGCTCACACCACAGCCCAACCTGAGGGAAGGTCAGCAAAGCCACTGTGTCCTCAAGTCAACAGCCTCTCCAAGCGTCTGTACTGGGCCAGACTACCGCACTCTGCTGCTGCAAGGCCCTTCCCATCTGCTCCCTGCAGATCTGGGGCACTACCTGCTGGTGCCACCTCCAACGTCTGGGCTCCAACGTCTGGGGCTTCCGTGGGTCTATCAACAGTTTTTTTTTTTTTTTTAAATTTTAGAGATGGGGGTCTTGGTCTATTGCCCAGGCTGGAGTGCAGTGATACAATTGTGGCTCACTGCAGCCTCGACCTCCCGGACTCAAACGATCCTCCCACCTCAGCCTCCCGAGTAGCTGGGACCACAGGTGTATATCACCATGCCTCATTCTGTTAACAGGTCGGATTTTCTTTTTTTTTTTTTTTGAGACGGAGTCTCGCTCTGTCGCCCAGGCTGGAGTGCAGTGGCCGGATCTCAGCTCACTGCAAGCTCCGCCTCCCGGGTTCACGCCATTCTCCTGCCTCAGCCTCCCGACTAGCTGGGACTACAGGCGCCCGCCACCTCGCCCGGCTAGTTTTTTGTATTTTTTAGTAGAGACGGGGTTTCACCGTGTTAGCCAGGATGGTCTCGATCTCCTGACCTCGTGATCCGCCCGTTTCGGCCTCCCAAAGTGCTGGGATTACAGGCTTGAGCCACCGCGCCCAGCCAATAGGTCGGATTTTCACTCATGTTTCCTGCTCCTTTCACACTTGGTTATTCTGTGCCAGACACTAATTTAAAACTCTGTAGCAGCAATTTAAAGCGTTAAGATACCTTCTTCCATAGAGTATTCAGGCTTGCTTCTCTTAGGCAGCTGGGCCCCAGCCACTGACACCTACCTGACTTCAGGATTGAGATGAGGTGTGGCTGAGCCAGGCCCTGCAAGGGCCACTGTTCTAGTTTAGTCTGACTCCCAGGGGACCCATCTGGTGTCCCCAACCCCTTGCACCAATGGTGACAGCCCCTCTTCCAGCCACACCCGCAGGTCCAGCTCCTCTACAGGAGACAATGAGCACCTCCGCTCCAACACTACTGCTGTGGGCAGAACCCTCTGGCGGCCTCGTAGGCACCTTCCAGGCCTGCTCCGTGCAGATGGATGGCCCAGACATCCCTCCTTCCAGCAAGCACGTGGGCCTTGCCCAGCACAGAAGGTGGAGGGCACTCAGAGTCCTATGGCCAGGAGGACGCCAGGGTGACCTTGCATAGCCGTGACCACCTTTCTGTGGGCCTCCTGCCTTGGATACTGCATGCCTTGGGTCCCCAACCCTTGGGACCCAAGCGCTTAGACAGCCCAGGCTTGACGCCCTTTCCGAAGTGCTCCAGGCCCCGGTGCACCAGCACTGTCCCAAATCTCACAGGTGTTTGATCATAGCTGAGTCATCTTTCACATAACAGCAGAGCTCACTCTGCCTCCCACCACCCTCAGCTGCCTCGCAAACCAGCTGTGACCCCTGCACCCTGTCTCATTCACAGGTCATCCCACGCCCCCATGGCAAGGGGAGGCTTGGCCAAGGACCAGGGTGCAAACAGCAGCTTGTAGCCCCGCTGGCTTGGACCATGAGTCCATCAGCCTCCGAGGTGAGGACACCGGGGCGGTGGGGACATACCTTGCGGTAGCCCTCGATCACCTCCTTCTGTTTCTCAAAACGCTTGAAGAGGTCAGAGAAGGACTTCTCCATGGAATTCAGGTCTGTAGTAAGTTGGTCTTTTTCTTTTAGAACTTTCTGGATTTCAGCTTTGGCAAGTTCCTTCTGTTTCTGAACTTCCTCTTGAGAAAAGAAAAACAAACGTTCAGGATGAGGAGGCAAGCGAGACGCTGGGTGCCAGAGACGGCCCAAGGAGTGAGGCAAGGTGCCTGAGTGCCAGGAGGACAGGTGGGCAGTGGGTGTGAGCCTCAACAGGGCAATGAGCCCCTCCACCCGGGGTCTTCCTAGGCCGGAAGCAAGGCCCAGAAAACAGCTGTTTCCTCCACATCAGATCCATAGGGAACTGGAGCCTGGGCCAGGGCCCAGCAACAGAGGTCCCTGAAGAGAGGCGGCGCCCAACATCCTAGAGTCCAGGGTGAGGCCTGGGAGCCGGTATGGCGAACTCCAGGCTGTGGGTCGTGCTGTCGTGGTGGTCCTGGAGGGACTGCAAGGGCCAGGCAGTCACCTGTCCCCAGCTGACACTCAGCCGAAGACAGATCCCCACAGTAGCACCTCTAGGAGCCCAAGCTTTTGGGAGGCCAGGTAAGGCCTGGTGTTCCTGTCCTGCCAGACACCTACAGAAGCTGCTGCTAGACATAGCCACATGGTGAGGGCAGGGTGGAGTGGGGCAGGCCATGGCGGGACAGGCTCTGTTCCCACCACAGCCCCACTGCTAGCTCAGCATCTGCACAACTTTGGGGCCTGACAAGTGCTGGCTCTGTGGGAGCCACCAGCCTCACTACCACCAATTTCCCCACAACTTGCCTCAGTGGTTCCACAGCTGGGCCCATGTTGAGGGGACTCGTGTGTTAGGAAGAGGGGCCTCAGCAGGGTGCGGCCCTAGGCAGAGTATGGGGCAGGGCCAGGGCCACGGTGGGGCATAGGCAGCTCCTCCTGGAGGTGGGTGCCCTCGGCGGCCTGGGAACTCACCCATGGCCTGGTACACGACCTCTTCGAACCTGTCCATGATTTTCCTGTGGGAGGAGAGCAGACACACAGCCATGGCCTCAGGTGGCCAGCGGTCCCAGGCCAGGTGGGGATGCGGATGGGGACAGGGATGGGGAGGACAGGGGGCGGGGCCTCCTTACCCCAGCTCCAGGTTCTTCCCGTGGAGCTCCTCACACCTGCTCCTCAGCTCCCGGTTCTCCTCCTGTGTAGCCTTTACCTGCTCGGGCCACACCCAAGTCAGCAGGCAGGCGGGCCAGACTGACCCTCCCAAGACCTCCCCACAGGATGGGGCCAGCCGACACCCGAGGTCCCTGGAGCTACGTCCCAGAGCCACAGTTCCATGTAGCACTTCTAGTGGGACCCTGGGAAACCCGTTGAGGCCAAGGCTGCCTGCTCCACATGCACTCGACTGCTGGGGGCAGGAGGCGTGGGGCTGCGGGCTGTGATCCTGGGTGGAACCAGCAGGCACCCAACAGGTGTGTATCCCTGCACCCACCCCTGCAGCCCAGTGGCAGACACCAGAGGTCCTAAGTGTTAAATATAGTGAACTCCAAGTTTCTCTTCAAAGAATCAGTATGTTAGTATGTTCAGATCTTTTCTTTTTTTTTTTTTTGATACAGAGTCTTGCTCTGTTGCCCAGGTTGGAGTGCAGTGGCGCGATCTCCGCTCACTACAGCAGAAGGGGCTACCTACATCAGGAATAAGAACCCCTTCCCCTCCCTTGTTCAAGTGTGCTCTTGCCACTGTTCCATCTGCGAGGGGCACCCTTTCTGCAGAAAATAAAAACTGCCCTGCTGAGAAAATTAAAGTTATATTCGGGCTGGGCGCGGTGGCTCAAGCCTGTAATCCCAGCACTTTGGGAGGCCGAGACGGGCGGATCACGAGGTCAGGAGATCGAGACCATCCTGGCTAACACGGTGAAACCCCGTCTCTACTAAAAAATACAAAAAATTAGCCGGGCGAGGTGGCGGTTGCCTGTAGTCCCAGCTAGTCGGGAGGCTGAGGCAGGAGAATGGCGGGAACCCGGGTGGCGGAGTTTGCAGTGAGCTGAGATCCGGCCACTGCACTCCAGCCTGGGCGACAGAGCGAGACTCCGTCTCAAAAAAAAAAAAAAAGTTATATTCGAGTGCTAATTCTTTGTGGCAGCAGGGAACAAGCATTTTGCATTTCTAACATAAATTACATGCAGGGGCCACCTGCCCCCGGAGTCCAGGCCTCCAGAGGAGGGGGCCGGCCACGCTGTGGTCCCCAGCCCTGCTATTGGGTTCCTCGCATGGGCTCTGACACAGGGAGGGGGTTGCTGGGGAACTGAGTCAGGGCCGCATCACATCGCAGTTGGGGCCACTGTGAGCAACACTGGTGTGGATGTTGGGGCTTGAACCCAGCCCTGCCAGCCGGCCTCTGGAGCCACCCTGTCCCCACCTCCCCAGGGACTGTCTGGTAGCTCACAGCGGTGCCTGCAGACACCCAGCCCCTTTGTGTGCCTACAGCTCTCTTATGGACAATTTAGGCCTGGAGTTAGAACAGGCTGAAGCCTGGCATGTGCAGTGAGGATGGAGGGAGACAAGGCAGGGGACCTCAGATGTGGGGCGGGTGAAGATGGAGCTTCCTAACCTGCCAGGAGATGCGTCTGGACTTGTGGGAGGGCAGCAGGAAAGGGGCACCACTTGGGTTTACATCAGCGAGAACCAAATTCACTGCTGCAAGGCCGCCAGAGGTGAACACTGCACCCAGGCCACAGAGTCCTGGGGAAGCTGCTGGTGGGCAGCTGACTGCAGGGACACTGGGTGGAAGCCTGGACCCTCAGCAACCTAGGCAGCAGTGACAGGCCAGGAGCTGGCAGCTCTCTGCAATTCCACCCTGACTAGCAAGGGCAGGGATGGCAGGGATGGCTGGTCAGGCTGTTGGGACCCCACCCGTGCCCACTGTTGGCCAAGCCCCAGAGTGGCCTGCAGGTTCTGTGGAATAGCCACTACCTTCGTCCTTACCGCTGCATCCAGGTCCTTCTGGCTGTACTGGAGCAGGTCCACTATAGGCCCGGTGGACAGGGGTGGGCCCCCAGGTGCAGGGACACCTGGAGGTGGGCCTGGCACCTGCAGGAGATGGGGATGAACCAGGAACCCATTTCGCCCTTGCCTCCTTTTGCCTGTGACCTGGCGTGGGGGAGGAAAGGCCCACGCAGGCCAAGAGGCTCAGACAGCGTGGCGAGGGACCTGAGACAGCACCGTGGCCCCATGCCCCGACGGAGCCAAAGGCTTCAGACCCCCAGGAACAGAAAACATAGACCCTTAAAACAACTCCTTTCCGCAGACCACAGACAAGACAGTTCAAGAAGGACTGAAGGACTTACAGGAATGTCCAGTGCTCCCAAGAAATCGAACTCCACAAGCTTGGCTTCCCGCGGACTTCCTGAGGAAGGCTCATTTGCACCGTGCATGCTGCCACCAAGCAGAGGCAGCCTCAGTCACTCAGGTCCTCTCAGTACTGAGTAGGACACAGAGGACCATGTGGACAAGCTAACCAGGCTCTTTGCTTTTTAGTTTAAAACCACTCAAGTCAGGGTAGTGGTAGAAAACGCAGACCCGCATCCAGCAGGCCTGGCCTCTCTGCTGCCCCATGCCCCCTTCCCTCACCTGCCTGTCCCACGTGGCTGCTCATCCTTCTGGAGAGCACGGTGACACTTTGTTACCCACTGCAGGCTGAGCGGACCTGGTGCTGCCTCATCAGGGGGCTGCTCGCAGCTCAGAGGCTTTTTTTTTTTTTTTTCCTTCTTTTGAGACAGGGTCTCACTCTGTCCCCCAGATTGGAGTGAAGTGGCACGATCTCGGCTCACCACAGCCTCTGCCTCCCAGGCTCAAGGGATTCTCCTTCCTCAGCTTCTCAAGTAGCTGGGATTACAGGTGCCCACCACCTCGCCTGGCTAATTTTTGTATTTTCAGTAGAGATGGGGTTTCACTACGTTAGCCAGGCTGGTCTCGAACTCCTGACCTCCAGTGATCCACCCGCCAGGGCCTCCCAAAACGCGCAATTACAGGCGTGAGCCACTGTGCCCGGCCATGTGTTGGGATTTGAAAGCTACACAGCCTCTGTCATACTACTCAGTTCTGCCCTTATAGTGTGAAAGTTGCCAGTTTGCAAAGGAATGGGCATGGCTCTGTGACAATAAAACTTTATTTACACAAACAGGCAGCAGCCAAGTCTGGCCCACAGGTGATAGTTTGCTGACCTCTGTTTCTTTTTTTTTTTTTTTTTTTTTGTGAGACGGAGTCTCGCTCTGTCACCCAGGCTGGAGTGCAGTGGCCGGATCTCAGCTCACTGCAAGCTCCGCCTCCTGGGTTTACACCATTCTCCTGCCTCGGCCTCCCGAGTAGCTGGGACTACAGGCGCCCGCCACCTCGCCTGGCTAGTTTTTTTTGTGTTTTTTAGTAGAGACGGGGTTTCACTGTGTTAGCCAGGATGGTCTCGATCTTCTGATCTCATGATCCACCCGTCTCAGCCTCCCAAAGTGCTAGGATTACAGGCTTGAGCCACCGTGCCCAGCCAGGGTTTTTTTTTTTTGGAGATGGAGTCTTTCTCTGTCACCCAGGTTGGAGTGCAGTGGTGCAATGTCAGCTCACTGCAACCTCCGCCTCCTGGGTTCAAGCAATTATCCTGCCTCAGCCTCCCAAGTAGCAGAGACTACAGGTGCATGCTGCCATGCCCGGCTTATTTTTGTATTTTAGTAGAGACAGGGTTTCAATATGTTGCCCAGGCTGTGGCAAACTCCTGAGCTGAGGCAATCCACCTCAGCCTCCCAAAGTGCTGGGATTACAGGTGTGAGCCACCGCATCTGGCCTGCTGACCTGTTTTAGAGGAACTACTTTTAAAAGATTTAAGTTTAGATCTTTAATCCACCTAGAACGGTGGCTGTAACCAGCAAGGCAGCAGCCCTGTGACTGGAGGGTAGGCTGCTGTTGCTCCTGCCAGCCACACAAGACTGCTCTGGGCTTGCTGCCCTGACCACCCCTCCCAACAACTCCTTTCTAGTTCAGATCATCTCCCCCTGGTCTAGAAGCCTCTGTGCAGACACACACCTAGGAACAGCCTCCAGTCTTCCCACACTCAAGGCTTCACGCGTGGGGGAGGGCTGGCGCGCATACCTGCTGGTCTCAATGGCCACGGGCACTGGTCTACGAGGACTGTCCCTCAGCAGGGGGTCGAACTTGAGGTATAAGGACTGCTTCCTCAAGGCCGACTCCTTAAACTGGGGACAAGAGGGCAAGTGATCAGGTCTGACTGCCGTCCAAACAAACACAGGCGGGCTAAGTGCCAGGGAGGTCACACACACACTCCCACCTCTGGTCACCCGCAACCCTGCCCGAGGCACCGCCATTCCCAGCAGCACAGCATGTCAGGGTTTCATTCTGGGCTAAGCACCAGGTAGAGAGCCCTAGAGCCCTGCCACAGGACGCCACTTAGAGGAGGTGCTGCAGAAGGGGCCCTGGATTCAGAACCCGCCATGACGCCTGGGGCTGTGTGCAGCTAGGGGGACGTGGGCACCAAGGGACGCCCTGGGGTAAAGACCTGCTACAGTTGCTCGCGGACACTGTGCAGGTGAGGCTTCGCGTAAGTGCCTGGTACCTACCGAGGAAGTTCCAAACTGCTCCAGGTAATCCACCTCTGCGCCCGTGCCTAGAACTGAGAGGGAGTGAGTCATGCCACCGCCACTGCCCCTCACCAGGGCCCTAAGGGCTGCGGGCTGGTGTCTCCCTCAGCACTCAGTGGGGCAGGATCATTCCAGCCAGCAGTGTCTCACGGAGACCTGGGGCCGAGGCCCTCTGTGGCACAGCAGGATTTCCTACCTTGCAGGTGTTGATGCCCGAGGCCTGACTGCTCCCTGTGGCAGGAGTCTCCTGGGCACCACAGGGTGCTGAGCAGCATCCCCGGCCTCCACCCACTCCCTGCCAGCAGCACCCCCAGGTGAGACAACCACAAACATCCGGGGGAAGGCAGGGGCAAAACTGCTCTGGTTGAGAACTATTAGTCTTTAAAATTACGCTAGACAAGTCTTTTATTTTTTGATAATATAACTTATGGTTAAAACTAAGGGTGAAGGCTAAGGCAAGTGGATTACTTGAGCTCAGGAGTCCAACAGGGCAAAACTTTGTCTCTACAAAAAATACAACAATTAGCTAGGTACGGTGGTGCACGCCTATTACAGGGAGGCTGAGGCAGGAGAACTGCTTGCGCCTGGGAGGTGGAGGCTGCAGTGAGCTGAGATTATGCCACTGCACTCCAACCTAGGCAATAGAGGGAAAACTCTTGTTTCAAAAAAAAGAAAAAAGGAAAGGTGCCTCATACCATATATTAAGATCAACTCAAAATGGATCAAAACCCTAACTGTGAGAGTTAAAACTATCATTTTTTTTTTTTTGGTAGAGGAGGAGTCTCGCTATGCTGCCAGGGCTGGTCTTGAACTCCTGACTTCAAGTGCTCCTCTGGTCTCGGCCTTTAAAACTATAAAAGTCTTAAACTGTGGCTGAGCACAGTAGCTCACATCTGTAATCCCAGCACTGTGGGAGGCCAAGGCAGGTGGATCACCTGGAGTCAGAAGTTTGAGACCAACCTGGCCAACATGGGGAAACCCTGTCTCTACTAAAAATATAAAAATTAGCTGGGCCTAGTGGCATGAGCCTGTAGTCCCAGCTACTCGGGAAGCTGAGGCAGGAGAATTGCTTGAACCTGGGAGGCAGAGGTTGCAGTGAGCTGAGATCATGCCACTGCACTCCAGCCTGGGTGACAGAGCAAGACTCAGTCTCGGAAAAAAAAACAAACCAAACCGGTACTTTAAGACAGGGTCTCGATCTGGCTGAGATCCAGGCTGAAGCATCTCTAGCTTTGTCCCTCTCTTTATTTGCTCATTTTCTCCTTTTCTCAATTAAACTAAAAAACTGTTGCTGATTATTTAGTCTAGCAAATACTTGTAGGTCCTTCTCTGCTATGGCCTTTCAGTTTTCTTTCTTTTTTTTTTTGAGATAGAGTCTCGCTCTGTTGCCCAGGTGGAGTGCAGTGGTGCAATCTTGGCTCACTGCAACCTCCGCTTCCTGGAGTTAAGTGATTCTTCTGCCTCAGCCTCCTGAGTAGCTGGGATTACAGGCATGTGCCAACACACCCAGCTAATTTTTGTATTTTTAGTAGAGACGAGGTTTCACCACATTGGCCAGGCTAGTCTTGAACTCTTGATCTCTGGTGATTCGCCCACCTCAGCCTCCCAAAGTGCTGGGATTAAAAGCGTGAGCCAGGCCGGGCGCGGTGGCTCAAGCCTGTAATCCCAGCACTTTGGGAGGCCGAGACGGGCGGATCACGAGGTCAGGAGATCGAGACC
>NW_012114677.1:1298622-1310333 GCF_000951035.1 Colobus angolensis palliatus
AAAAAAAAAAAAAAAAAAAGTGAGCCACCGTGCCCGGCTTTGTTGTCAATTTTCATTTCTGCCTTTTTTTTTCTTTCCTTCAGATAGGGTCTCGCTGTCTGTCGCCCAGACTGGAGTGCAGTAGTGCAATCATGGCTCACTGCAGCCTTGACCTCCTGGCTCAAGCAAGCCTCCCACCTCAGCTTCCCCAGCAGCTGGGACTATACATGTATGCCGCCATGCCCAGGTAATTAAAAAAAAATGTTTTTTCGTAGAGATGAGGTCTTGCCATGTTGCCCAGGTTAGTCTCAAACTACAGGGCTCAAACAATCCTCTTGCCTTGGCCTTGCAAAATGCTGAGATTACAAGTATGGGCCCCTGTGCCTGGCCAAAAGCCAGTACTTTGAAACATCATCTGATAAGGGACATTTTATTTTTTCCTTTCCTTCACTTCTTGAATGAAAGGGATTTACCTCTTAAAACTCAGTAATAAAAACTTAAGTGGCTCAATGGGCAAGGGATCTCAACAGACACTTTCCCAAAGAAGATATCCAGTGGGCACAAAGACGCTCGTTGGCCAGGCGCGGTGGCTCACACCTGTAATCCCAGCACTTTGGGAGGCTGAGGCAGGCGGATCATGAGGTCGGGAGATAGAGACCATCCTGGCTAACATGGTGAAACTGCCCCCTGGTCTCCACTAAAAAAATACAAAAAACTAGCTGGGCATGGTGCCTGTAGTCCCAGCTACTCGGGAGGCTGAGGCAGGAGAATGGCCTGAACCCGGGAGGCGGAGCTTGCAATGAGCCGAGACTGCACCACTGCACTCCAGACTGGGCGACAGAGCAAGACTCCGTCTCAAAAAAAAAAAAACAAAAGACGCTTGTTCAAGAGCCACCCAGGAACTGCAAATCAAAACCACAGCTAGATCCACTTCCCACCGCTGGAAGTCCAGGATCAACAAGACAGACAGGCAGTGCTGGTGAGGATGTGGAGAAACCGGAGCTCTCCTCTAACCGCTAGCGGGAATGGGAAATGCTCCAGCCACTCTGGAAGGCCACCTGGCAGCTAAAAGGTGAGCAGAGTTCCGTGACCAGCGACTCCACTCCTAGGTATCTATCCAGGAGAAATGGAAGTATACGTCCACACAGAACTTACACCTGAACGTTCGTGGCAGTACTACTCCTGACAGGGAAAAAGCAGAAACCAGCAAATCCATGAACAAATGGATCAAGACGACATGAAGCCAAGCTGCCACGGCAAGGACAGGAGCACCCGCGCCTGCTCCAGCACGGCCAGGACTCGAAAACACACCTCCCCGAGGGAGATGCTGGACACAGAAGGCCACGCTGTGTGATTCCACGGATCCCATGTGAGGGTGACAGGCCCACCCCAGCTGAGCTGATATCCCCACATGGTGGAGGCCCACAACCATCCTGTCAGCAACAAACCCTACATGCCACTCCAGTCTGCTGTGCCCGGGCTTTCAATTCTCCAAACTAAGATCTTACCCAGGTGGCTCTGTGTCCTTTAGAACAACTCAGCCATCAATTCCTACACCAAATGCACTTTAATTTAAGAACTGTTCCACCTTCCAATCTTACAAACAAACCATATTTAACTGCAGCCTGGTGTCTAAGGTTTAGGCTTCACATTTCATTATCACAGGGTTTTGGGCCGGGTGTGGTGGCTTATGCCTGCAATCCCAGCACTTTGGGAGGCCGAGGCAGGTGGATCACTTGAGGTCAGGAGTTTGAGACCAGCCTGGCCAACATGGTGAAACCCCATCTCTACTAAAAGTACAAAAATTAGCTGGGCATGGTGGCACATGCTTGTAATCCCAGCTACTTGGGTGGCTGAGCGGGAGAATCTTGAACCTGGGAAGTGGAGGTTCCATTGAACCGAGATTGCGCCACTGCATTCCAGCCTGGATGAGAGAGACTCTCAAAAAAAAAAAAAAAGGTTGTTTCAAACAGTATTCCTGATGATCGAGTGCCCAGTTGTTGACTCTGCATTTGTATGTCATCCATGCCCTGCCTTGTTCACCTCTTCTGCTCATTTTCCTGAGTCTACAATTTCCATTTCTAGAAGTCTTTTATGTTAAAGGTAGCAGCCCTGTTCTCCTAACACTGTCTAAGTTTTGACAAACCAGAAATTTGTGCATGAGTCATTCAAAGTCGAAAGACCGAACAGCCTGCAGAATGAACACCTGCTGATGACGCAGGTGCATCAAGCTGCCCAAGTGCTCATGGGACCCCCTCCAGGCAGACTGCATGTGACGTCTGTGCCAGGTAACATACCCTCAGCAGGGTCTCTGAAGCTCTCCTCTTTCAGCTCCAAGGCAGGCTGCCCCTGCTGATGGGTGGGCACTGGCTTACTGCCCGGACAGCTTGTGGGAAGCGAGATGCTGGCAGAGTTCAAGGCTCCCTCCTGGAGGAACGGGCAGAATCACCCTGTGCAGTGCAGTCAAGGTACTTGGGGTGTAGCTTGCCTCCCCACAACCTTGTCGAAGTAGACTTGGGGGAGAGGGAGTGGGACATCCCACCCCATCACCCAAGATCGCTGGGGGCTTCCACTGCCTGCTGCTCTTCTACACAAGCAGGCCGGGAGCAAAGGCACCCACACAGGCACCCCTTACCTTGCTCTCTGCTCTTGGGGTCTCAGCTGTCAACTGCACCACAGGTGTGTCCTCCGCTGAGGCTGAAGGCAGCTGCCTGGGGAGACAGAGTCAGCAGAAGGTCCATGCCCCACACCCCATAACCCCGGCGTCCCCTGCTTCAGCACTGAGCTGCCACTGCCCTTCCCTGTACTGCTGTGCTGGCTACATGAACATTCAGGTAGAGTGCACCAGGCATGTGGCTGCCCCAAGCGACCTGGCCACAAAGCAGCCTCACCAACCTCACCCAGCAGGAACACACACACCTTGCCTGCCAGCTCTGGGAGAAGCAGGCTGGGAGCTCTAAAGTCAGCACAACGCAGCCCAAGGGAAGCACAAGGATGAGCACATCCCTTTCACTGTGAAACTGACAAAAGGCTTCAGGGGTGGAGGCTGGGGCAGGTGTGGGCAGCAAGCCACCCGAGGTGCCAAGGCAAGAGACTGAGGGCACAAGCTGTTCCAGTATAACAAATATATAGAATAAGAAGTTATGCTACAAATAGATTATAGATATGATTACATGTGAATATCATTAACCATTAGTTTGTAGCATTACTCTTTATTCCAATATTATAATAATCTCTGTTCTACAATTATAACCTAGGAAAAACCAGGCCATACAGAGATAGGAGCTGAAAGGACACGATGAGAAGTAACCAGAAGACAAGAGTGTGAGCCCTCTGTCACGCCCGGACAGGGCCACTAGAGGGCTCCTTGGTCTAGCGGTAACGCCAGTGCCTGGGGAAGGCACCTGTTACTCAGCAGACTGAGAAAGGGAGTCTCCCTTTCCCTGGGGGAGTTAGAGAAGACTCTGCTCCACCACCTATTATGAAAGGCCTGACACGAGTCAGGCCTGTCCACAGCCATCTGGAGGCCTCGTGCTCCCTGTGATGCTGTGCTTCAGTGATCATGCTCCTGTTTCACTTTCATGTTCCGCTCTGTACGCCTTCTAGAGAACAGTAGCAGAATTAGTGAAAGTACTAAAGTCTTTGAAATGCATAGAAAAAATAATGGCGTTAAGCTATCCTCTCTCTCTCTCTCTCCCCAACTCGGCTGCCAAACAGGGAAAGGCCTGGTGAACATGTGACTCACGCAACGTTACCTATCACTGGAGATGGCTCACATTCCTCACCCTATCCCCTTGCTTTGTATCCAATAAATAACAGCTCAGCCAGGCATTCGGGACCATTACAGTCTCCATGCCTTGGTGGTAGTGATCCCCCGGGCCCAGCTGTCTTTTCTTCTATCTCTTTTCCTTGTGTCTTTATTTCTATGATCTCTCCTCTCCACACGAGGAGAAAAAACCCACAGATGCAGTAGGGTTGGACCCTACAGGCAGGACAATCTCCCACTGAGCAACTCTAGGGGATGCAGCCTAAGACTATTCAGCCAGGAGGCAGCAGACCCACGGTCAAGACTCCAGCACGCAGTGGACGCCACCCCAGGCAGTAACAGACTTTGCCTGGCTTTTGGAGTTACATACCCAAGTCAAGTTCACCTGAGAAGGGACATGACTGGGGGACAGGGTCCTGCCCAAGGTTGGCCACATTTGGCTTCTGGCCTAAGCTCACCCTTATTGGATCCCTCCTTAGGCTGGGAGCACAAAAGAGATGCATGGCGCCAAGGCAAGGCCAAGGACCCTCAGCTGGGATCCACCTGAGCCCTGCTTTTGCCCAGAGGCCCCTTCTCAGGGGGAGCCCATCCGGCCTCAAAGGAGTATCTGATGACACCTCTGGGTCCTTGACCACATACACTGTGGGGCAGCTGCCCCACACCACACTCCCCACCCCATCCCCACACTTACTGGCTCAGACAGGTGCCTGGCTCTTCCGTGGCAGGCCCAGCACTCAGCTGTTCAGACACTGGCCGGCCCAGCCTGGTCTCAGGGCTTTCTGAGGGCTGGGCCTCTCTGCGACCAGACAGGGTATCACCTCTGAACGGGTTGAAGTTTGGGTCATCCAGTTTGTCCCAGTCAAGGTGGTAAGAGCCCCGAGAAGCCGGCATGGGGGGATCCTCCTCCACCTTCCGCTGCCTCGCTGCTGCTCTCTTCAAGGGAGGCTTGAGGCTGGATCTCTCTCCCAGTCTCCTTGGTGGGGGTGCCCTTTTGCTGGTGGCACCATCAGATAAATCAAATTCTAGTTTTATGGGTCCACTCCTCGAGGAGCTGGCCGTTTGGCCCACAGCTGCTTCTTCCTGAGGACTCAGGGTCATGGCCCTGCCAGTCACCAGGTGGCTGGTCGGGGCTGTGCTCTCAGGATCAGAGGTGTGTGCACAGGGAAGGGCCTGAATGTCATCTGCTGGCATGGGGGTGCCCATACCCACAGGGCAGGCCACGGCCTCACCAGGCAGACCCCACAGGGGTGCTCCTTCGCAGGCTTCCTCAGGGATCGCACTAGGAGGCGAAGTGGCCACTGCTGTGGGAGCAGAGACCCCGCTGTGCTGGCATTCTCCCTTGGCTCTGTGCGGAGTCTCTGCTTTGCACTGGGACTCTGTCCTGCAAGGGTCTTCTAGGGTCTCAGAGGTGGGGGTCATCTTTCTGTCTAAGGAATAGGAACTAACAGTTTCCTCCAAGGCTTGCTCAGGGCTGCCAGACACTTTTTCTGGAGACACCATTTGGTTCTCAGAACTTCCTGGGCTCTGGGAAGAGCTTGAGCAGTCCAGGTCAGCCAGGGCACCCGGGCCAGGCTCGCTGGAACTGCCACTCCCAAAGGCTGGGCTTGCATTCCCCAGGTCGGTGTCAGCCTCCACTGGTTTCTGTAGAATTCCATGAGTAGTTTTGGCATCCACTTCCTTGATGAGCTGTTGGCTTTTAAAACAGACTTAGTCAACATGAAGCAGTGAGTACTTGTGAGGTTAGGTGGCCTCGGCATCCATTCTCAACACAGGTTTAACTCTCTTACACCAGAAGCAGGGCTGAGTCACCCTTGGCACGGCTTCCCGTTCTCCACCCCCCACCCTAGTTCCTCAATGTGGTTCCTTCCTGTCCTCCCAGGAACCAGCTCCCCGTGGAACAGATGGACACAGCAACATGACGTCCTCGCGGACCCTCCCCTCCGCCTCACTTCTTGGGGTTGGCTATGCATGGGGTTCCAAGTTGCAGGGGTGCCTTTGGGCTGCTTGCCTGTTTAATTGTGGTTATCACGCACTTTGGCAAGTGCCGGACCCAGAGTCCTCCAGCAGCCTCTGACACCCAAACAGCACTCATCATCCTGCACAAAGTCTGCACCCAGGCACCACAGCAAGGACGCAGCACAGGCTGCTGCCTGGGGGGGTCAGAAGTAGGACACCACACCCAAATGCCTCAAGCTGATGCCAGAGAAAGAAGCTTGGAGGCATCTCTCCCACCTGGTAGACTGGTCTCCTCAATTTCCCACCAATTTCTTTCTTTTTATTTATTTATTTTTTGAGATGAATTTTTGCTCTGTTGCCAAGGCTGGAGTGCAATGGCATGATCTCGGCTCACTGCAACCTCTGCCTCTGGGGTTCAAGCTATTCTCCTGCCTCAGCCTCCCAAGTAGCTGGGATTACAGGTGCCCGCCACCACGTCTGGCTAATTTTGCTTTGTATTTTTAGTAGAGACAAGTTTTCACCATGTTGATCAGGCTGGTCTAGAACTCCTGAGCTTAGGTGATCCACCCACCTCGGCATCCCAAAGTGCTAGGATTACAGGCAGGAGCCATGGCGCCCGACATCCACCACTTCCTGTAAAAAATCCATTCGAGCACCTGCCCGCCAGCATACAGTGACCCCACCCTACTCCCCGATAGACAAGGCTGGCTGCCACCCTCTCAGCTGTCCCCTGCCTGTGCTCCAGGGCCTGGCCCCAGTTCTCTGTGTGGCCTCCAGCCTGCTGTGGGCCTGTAAGTTAAAAGATCACTATTTCCGCTTGTGTTTCTCCTAATCACCGAAGGGTGTGCACCATCTTAATGACCCTGAATTCTAACATTAAGGGACCTGACAGCATTCCGATGACACTTTAGTCTGTGTGAAAACATCAGCTACAAGCAAAACAAGAAAGCTCAGTCAACACTGTCCTCTGGCTTAAACCTCCCCCGAGACATGCCCACAGATCAGCCCTGGGGACGTGCAGGCCCCAGACAGCCAGCAGGGGCATGGTAAACAAAGATTTTCTGCCTGGATCTGCTTTCCCCTTCAAGTAGGGAACTGGCACTGCTGTGGCCAGGGACAGTCACAGCCTTCACTGAAGGACAAGGTTGAGGTGCACGATCCCACCTTCAGGCACAGAAGGGCCTGAGTGGCCTCTGCAACACCTCCCTGGATTGTGGCCACACTGGCGCAGCACCCGCCTGCTACGGTGGAGTGCCATGGGTGCAGAGAACACCTTCCCAGGGACCCACCATTCCCGGGACACTCCCTGCTCACAATGTGGGACTGCAGGGCACAGGGCCCCTGACAGAAGAGGCGGCTGTTGGGATGGCTGGGGCTCGACTACAACACAGAGGGCACGAACGCTGCATCACTTGTTCCCCGGCCTTCAGGTCCCTCAGAAGACGCAGGGTCATGTGCCAGTGCCTCAGATAAGGGGCCCCTGTTACCTGCCCTTCTCTTCCAACTCTTCTCTAAGTTTGAAGATGTCAAAACTGAGAAACTGAGGGTTAGAAACCTGTTGGACTGTTCACAACTCCTCTGCTGCCCAGCTGCCACCTCAGGGTGGCGTTGCCCTCCCAGGCGGCTACTCAGCTGTCCTCGGAATGATATGTGGGCAGCTGCACACAGCGGCTGCTCTTGGTCTCATCCCACTGACGTGGGAGCACCACAGCGACCACCACCTGGGCCTCAGCGGAGTTCCAGAAAGGAGAGGACAGCCACGAGCCCAAGCCACAAGCTCAGAGTCACTCTAGCTGGAGCCCCTCAGGGCCACCCTCCCAAGCCCCTCCTAGCTCCTTTACACCCTCTGCCCTATGGAGGCTGCTGGGTGGCCCTGGAGGCACAGGGGAGAGGCAAGGGGATCTGTGGCTCTGGGACGGATCACACCATGGCAGCTGGGAGACGACTTCTCTGCTGCTGGTTCTCCCCTCCTGCTTGGGGTCGTTGTAAACCAATGTCTGATTCATTCTCACTTCGTTTGACTAAATTTCAAAAGGGGCAAAAAACAAACTTGAAAAGTAGCAAGCAGATATGGCAAGAACTGCAAATTCAGGCTGGAGGGGTGGAGGGGAGACAGGCCCAGGGCCCAGAGAAGGACATAGGAAATGCTGCCTGCGCTTACTGGTGACATTTTATCTCAGGGAGTGAGAAGCATTAGTGATATTGTGTTCCTTATGCTCTTCTTCGCACACCTAAAATCTGTTTAAAAGTTTTGGGCCAGTCAGGCGTAGTGGCTCATGCCTGTAATCCCAGCACTTTGGAAGGCCGAAGCGGGCAGATCACTTGAGGTTGGCAGTTTGAGACCAGCCTAACCAACATGGAGAAACCCTGTCTCTACTAAAAACACAAAAAATTAGCCGGGCGTGGTGGCCCATGCCTGTAATCCCAGTTACTCGGGAGGCTGAGGCAGGAGAATCGTTTGAACCTGGGAGGTGGAGGTTGTGGTGAGCTGAGATCACGCCATTGCACTCCAGCGTGGGCAACACGAAAAACTCTGTCTAAAAAAAAGAAAAAAAAAAAAATTGGCTGGGCATGGTGGCTCACAACTGTAGTCCCAGCTACTAAGGAGGCCAAGGTGGGAGGACTGCTTGAGCCCAGGAGGTGAAAGTTGCGGTGAGCTGTGATGGCACCATGGCACTCCACCCTGGATGACAAAGCGAGACCCTATCTCAAAACAGCAACAACAGTTACACCAGCAAAAAGCAGCAGAAAATCATGCCTCTGGGGTCCCCGCCCACCCTGGATGCAGACAAGGTGCTCCCAGGTGCCCGGACAGATTAGTTCAGCCGCAGAGTCAAGAGCTGCTTCCAGGGTCCTCCCTTTCCAGGCAAACACAGACACTGCCTTGCCATCCGCTTGCAGTTAAGCATCAGGTCGGCCAGCAGACCGCCAATGCCAAGCCTAACCCAACACCCAGCGCCTGGCAGAGCCCTCCTACCATGCACACTCTGAGGGGTGGATCACACAACATGGTTTCTTTGCCTACAAGTCTATCTGCTCTTTCCAAGTCCTAATAGAGTGGGCGGAATTCAAGATAAATGAAACTATGGATTGCCTTCCTGGAGATGGGGCCAAGACATTTCATCAAATTAGAGAAGCAAAAAGATCGACGCCAACTGGTTGGCAAAGGCACAGCAAAAATGTGAAGTATGGGCTGGGCGCGGTGGCTCATGCCTGTAATCCCAGCACTTTGGGAGGCTGAGGCAGGTGGACCACCTGAGGTCAGGAGTTCGAGACCAGCCTGGCCAACGTGGAGAAACCCCATCTCTGCTAAAAATACAAAAATTAGCCAGGTGTTGGTGGGCACCTGTAATCCCAGCTACTGGGGAGGTTGGGGTGGGAGAATCGCTTGAACATGGGAGACGGAGGTTGCAGTGAGCAGAGATGGTGTCACTGCACTCCAGCCTGGGCAACAAGAGCAAAATTCCATCTCGGGGGTTGGGGGGAGTGAAGTATGAAGTTATCCAAGTATCTGATGATCGACTTTTCTGTTAGTGAACTGGCCACATGCTGCATACACTCAGTGCAGATTTCAGGAGAAATCCAACCAAGGTTGGCCAGGCGTGGTGGCTCACGCTTGTAATCCCAGCACTTTGGAAGCTGAGGCGGGTGGATCACAAGGTCAAGAGATCGAGACCATCCTTGCTAACATGGTGAAACCCCGTCTCCACTAAATAATACAAAAAAAATTAGCCAGGCATGGTGGCGGGCACCTGTAGTCCCAGCTACTCAGGGAGGCTGAGGCAGGAGAATGGCATGAACCCGGGGGTGGGTAGAGGTTACAGTAAGTGGACATAGTGCCACTGCACTCCAGCCTGGGCAACAGAGCAAGCCTCCATCTCAAAAAAAAAAAAAAAAATCCAGCCAAGGCCTGACAGAACAGGACAGCACGTTTCTGCAAGAGCCATCGGACAGAGAGGGTGAAGCTCCAGCATGTCCAGTAGCATGAACACTTACTTCTCTTTCTGCGTCCACACCGGGTGACAGTTTTCCAGTCCAAGGGTGTCATGCTGAGCCAAAGGAGCCTCAAGTTTGCTGGCCATGCTAGGACTTAGAATCTTGTGTGTCTGTGGATCCCGCAGAGGTGTCTGAAAAGTCACCTGTTGTGGAGTGAGGAGGAGAGCACCCATTCATTAGTTCAAGCTGTTACAGCCACACCAGCAGTGTCCTGCAGCTCAGAGATCACCAGGAAAGCAGGCCCTAGGGCAACCTGGCTAGCCACACACTGTAGAGGTCACACTTACCTTCATAGCTTTGGCCACGTTCTTGGGTGGCACATTTTCTTTCTGTGACACACGAAGAACAGACGATCTTCCGGTAACTTCTGGTGGGGAAAACAGGAAGTCGCAATTTTCTGTACTTTTTTCACTGCTGACATTTTTGTCGTTTAAGACCTGCAGACTCATTCTGGAAAAGCAGAACATGTTCGTGTCAGTGTGAGGGCAACACAACCACGCTGTCCAGACACAGACATGACAGCTGCCGCAGGGAGCAAGACCCCTTCCGGCACAGATGTGCTCATCGCTCTGGAGCTCACACCTCCCACACATGTCCTCTGCCAAGTGGGGCAGAGAAAGCCTCCAATTGAGTCCCCATCCTGCTTCAGAGACTCACTCTCCAGCCTGGCACGGGGAGCCATGGGCAGCACTGCTGCCTCCTGGGACCAACAGCTAAAGGGCCTTCATTCAGGCTAAGATGGTGAGAAAGAAAAACCAAGACCGCATAATCTCTACTGCTGTATTACTACGTCAGGCAGAAGTCAGGAGACAGGAAAGCCCTGGCCTCTAAGAAACCCAGAAGAGCCAAAGGAAGCCGCGGTCTCCCCACAGGCCTCCGCGTGTGGCATGAGGCAGGACCGGGCAGCAGAGGGCAGAAAAGCAGGACAGTGGCTCTGGTCTGCTTTCTCCCACCGGGCTAGACAGAGGGACAAGACCAGGCTGGGGGTGAAGGCCCAGAGGAGGAGCTGGGAGACAGTGTGTGAACAAGGGAAGTCCAGAGCTGAGCAGCAGGTGCCAAGGAGCTTCCATATCAGGGCCTCCAGTCAGTCCCAGGTTCCAGGGCCGCCCAGGTCCTCATACCAGTCACCCACACACTTGCCACCCTTTCTGTCTACAGCGTTCCCAGTCTAGGGAATGACTAGGCAGAAAGGCTGCCAGAGAGAACCGAGTGTCCACCTGGGCAGGAACCCCACGGGCACCTGGGGAGGCTTTGATTTGAAGAAGAGCAAAGTTGGGGAGGGTCCTGGAGGAGAGAGAGGGGCAGCCCGGGCAGGTCGGAGCTGCAGCTTGAGAAGCCCACTGTGGTCCTGTGTGTGGGTAGGGAAAAAAGGGCAGGAGGAAAGCAGGGAAACCACATGCTTCTGCAGCCCGAGGAGTAGAGGCCAGACCAGACCCGGGCCTGGCCACTGGCATATATGGGACTTAGAGACGACGCTTAGGTTTTTGGCCTGAATAACTGGGTACAGGGCAGGGGAAGGGCAGCTGGATCGCTGGGGGACACGCAAGCCTGGAACTCAGGGAGAAAGTGACTCGGAGGAAGCCTTCCGGCAGCCTGGAGGAGCGCGGGAGAGCAGCAGACCCAGCCTTGGTCAGGAGGCGCCTTTACCGACTATGGAGCCCCGGGAGGGGCTCTGGGCAGAGAAGGGACCGGCCCCAGGCTGGTGCTTTGATGCTACTCTGGTGAACAAGTGGGATGCGGCGCGGGGGAAGATGGAGCGGCGCAGCAGGTGCGGGGAAGCGGTCGGGGCCCAGGTGTCCGCCGCAGGTGGCCCAGATGGAGTTGGCCCCAGGACGGAGGCCGGAAGGGACCAAAGAACCACAAGAAGGTCCGCGAACTGGGAGCCAACAAAGAGCCAGGGTGGGCGGCCGAGAGGCAGGAGGGGGTCGAAGACAGCAAAGCACCTCAGGGCGCCCGTTCCGCCGTCGGGCTCGGCCCAGCCCTAGCCGCCCCCGGCCACCGTCCAGGGGGCCCA
>NW_012114677.1:1310803-1320311 GCF_000951035.1 Colobus angolensis palliatus
CGGCCGGGGGCGGGACCGCAGGAGGGCGGGGGTCCAATGGGAAGCTGCCTCTCGCCGGCCCCGCCCCCCCTCGTGCGCCGACGATTCCGTTTCCGGAGTGGAGGGCCTGCCGGGTGTGTCTGAAGCTGAGACCTCTGGCTCGCCGTCGCCGCACGAATTTCGGGTTCTGCAGCTGACGGTACTGGGCGGAGCTTCATGGCCAGGCCCTGAGAGCCGCTGGCTCAGGCCTAAGTTTCACCAGCTGTGCACTGAGACCAGGTGCAGTGCCGCCTCCAGGGCGGGCCCTGAAGAGAGGCCGCACCCTCACGGGGACTGCATCTCCCAGAGCGCCCCGCGGGCGGCAGGACTCCATCTCCTAGAGTGCCCTGCGGGCGGCCAGGCGGCGGCTGCCGCAACCGACAGGTCGGGGTCTGGGCGTTGTGGCCTCTTCCCCGCGCCGGGGGCGGGGTGCTCGCCGGACAGCTTCCCGGCGGCGGCGCGATGGACAGCCCCGAGGTGACCTTCACTCTCGCCTATCTGGTGTTCGCCGTGTGCTTTGTGTTCACGCCTAACGAGTTCCACGCGGCGGGGCTCACGGTGCAGAACCTGCTGTCGGGCTGGCTGGGCAGCGAGGACGCCGCCTTCGTGCCCTTCCACTTGCGCCGCACGGCCGCCACGCTGTTGTGCCACTCGCTGCTGCCGCTCGGTGAGGCTGCTCTGGCCGGCCAGCCGCGTCCTCTCCTGCGCAGGGCTTGCTGGGAGGTCAGGAGGAGGCCTCCGCCAGTTCGCCCAGGCCCCGAAAGCGCCTGGGCGCACCTGGGGAGTAGGCGCCGGTCCTCATCCAGAGGGACCGCGGCGTGGGCTGAGCGCGCTTAGGGGCGCCGCCGGCGCTGGCTTGCAGGTGACGGGAACCCGAGTACAGAACCTTGGGCAGGGGATGCCTCGGCTCACCAAGTCCTGAACCGTCACGTGCTGGGGGGTTGCAAGGCCAAGCAGCCTTTGCTTGTCGTGGTTGGGGGCAGTGGCCAGGAGAAGGCAACTGTTGATTGAGTCCAACAGAAGGAGTCAGAGGGGCTGTGTGGAGGGTGGCACTACTCTAGGCCTTGGAAGGTGGGTATGGGGAGAACAGGCGGATTTGGAGGCAGTTCCAGTTTGGGGGCGCCACAGGGGCAGAGGCTGAGGAGGGCCTCTGTGCAGGTGGGACCCTCAGAGTTGTCCGGGGGGTGTTGGGCTGGGTCTCAGGTGCTAACTGGGGCTCTGGAAGGTCCTTGTCTCAGCTGGTTGGATGACGCACAGGTGGGAGGTGGGGGGGTGCAGTGGCTGAAAAGGGATTTCAAGGCGGAACCTCTGGAGGACGCAAGGGCAGACGCAGGTCTGGGAGGACAAATGGCCAGTTGCTGGCCAGGTCTGCCGCTCTGAGGAAACGAGGGGTGACCCTCCACATCCCGGTGTGAGAATGCAGCTGCCCGGGCCCAGGAGAGCTGGAGGCAGGTGTGGGGTGGAGACGCCCAGGCCTGCCTCGTGGAGAGGGTGGGCTGGGGGCCCACTTGAGAGATGGATGGGGTTGAGTGGGGCTAGGACCCTGACCAGGCCGCTTTGGAGGGCTACTGGATGGGTTTCTGTATCCGTTCCAACTGCACCCTCCCCAGAGGCCTGTGAGGGAACACAGGTGAATCATGGCGGCCACACCTGGAGCAGACAGCACAGCTGACCTCACAGTTGGATGTCAAGCTCTTTTTATTTTTAACTTAGTTTGAAAGTTTTCAAGCTTTATTAGGTATTAGTTACCTATTGATTTTTATTTTATTTATTTATTTATTTTTTGAGACGGCGTCTCACTCTGTCGCCCAGGCTGGAGTGCAGTGGCGCAATCTTGGCTCACTGCAACTTCATTTCCTGGGTTCACACCATTCTCCTGCCTCAGCCTCCCGAGCAGCTGGGACTACAGGCGCCCGCCACCACCCCCGGCTAATTTTTTTGTATTTTTTAGTAGAGACGGGGTTTCACCGTGTTAGCCAGGATGGTGTCAATCTCCTGACCTCGTGATCCGCCCGTCTCGGCCTCCCAAAGTGCTGGGATTACAGGCGTGAGCCACCGCGCCCAGCCCCTAGTAACCTATTGTTACATGTCACATTACCTTGAAATTCAGTGACTGGGCCAACTCCAAATGTGGACTATTACTTTTTGCCAACTGGAACCTGCTAGTGCAACTCCTCCCCGTCTCCATTGCTTATTGGACCTTCAAATTGTCCCCGATCTGGCCAGCAGGGCCCTGAAGCTGGCTCTGTGTCCTCTGGGCGTGTCCCATCATTCTTTGACCCTTGCTTCCTTTCTCACACACAACTTCTCAGCTCTGGGATGGGCCACTTTTGACCAGCCTTCTCAGAGCCGGTGAGATTGAGAGACTGAGATCCTGTCCAGGCAGCTGCCCTGGGCAGGCCAGGGGTCAGCTCTGCCTGAGGGGACACTTGATTGTGTTTATTTTTCCCTTTCTAGGCTTTTGTAGTTTTTTCAATATTTACATATTGTATGAAACTAAAGCAGCAAATTAAACACCTTTTCCCCTAATATATCCTGCCATTGCCACAGGGAGGGACAGAGTGGGCCGGCTAGGGAAGTGCAGAGTGGGTAAAACCCACTTACCCTGGGAGGTGACCCTGGAACCCGGGCAGAAGGCCAGGCCCAGGGCTGTGTGGGGGTGGACAGCGGCCTGGCACCCACTTTCTCCTGAGGCTCACCCTGTCCTTTGCAGGCTACTATGTGGGCATGTGCCTTGCGGCTTCAGAAAAGCGGTTCCACTTCCTCAGCCAGGCCCCTGAGGCCTGGCGGCTCTTCCTGCTGCTGGCCGTGACCCTCCCCTCTGTCGCCTGCATCCTGATCTACTACTGGTCCCGTGACCGGTGGGCCCGCCACCCACTGGCGCGCACACTGGCACTCTATGCCCTCCCACAGTCAGGCTGGCAGGCTGTTGCCTCCTCCGTCAACACTGAGTTCCGGCGGATTGACAAGTTTGCCACTGGCGCACCAGGTGCCCGTGTGATTGTGACAGACATGTGGGTGATGAAGGTGACCACCTACCGAGTGCACGTGGCCCAGCAGCAGGACGTGCACCTGACTGTGACGGAGTCTCGGCAGCACGAGCTCTCGCCAGACTCGAACCTGCCCGTGCAGCTCCTCACCATCCGTGTGGCCAGCGCCAACCCTGCCGTGCAGGCCTTTGACATCCGGTAAGAGTGTGGTGCCTGCGGGGGTGCAGAGGGGGTGCAGAGGGCACGCGGCAGGCCAGAGCCAGGCTCTGGCGCCATGACCCCTGGGAGGTGCTAGGCGTAGCCGGTGTGGACTCCAGCACTACTGGACTTGTGTGACACCAGGCAAGGTGTCCACGAGACACCAGTCACTGAGCCCTCCCGCATAGCCCTCCTTTGGGCCCCCCTGCACTCTTGGCCTCCTCTTCCACTCTCCCTGGAGCCGTCTCCCCCAGATTCTTGGGGAGCACTCAGGACAGTGCAGCCCTCAGGCTGGACAGCTGCCTTGCTCCTAGGTCTGCCCCATGCCCAGGTTGGGCTGTCTGGCACTGGGTCCCTGGGCTCTGGCCTTAGGGCCATCTCTCCTGGTTGGTCCTGGTGCGACAGCTGCCCTGTCACTCCTTGGGGTATGGCCTCCATCTCCCCCTCCCTTCGCCCTGCAGAGGGGCCCAGCAGCTCTCCTCCCTGCAGGCTGAACTCCACTGAGTATGGGGAGCTCTGCGAGAAACTCCGGGCACCCATCCGCAGGGCAGCCCACGTGGTCATCCACCAGAGCCTGGGCGACCTGTTCCTGGAGACATTTGCCTCCCTGGTAGAGGTCAACCCGGCCTACTCAGTGCCCAGCAGCCAGGTGGGGGCCTGGGCCAGGTGGATGGGTGGGTGCCCATGGGTGTCTGCCTGGGCTCCTGGTGACGCTCCACCTGCCCGCAGGAGCTGGAGGCCTGCATAGGCTGCATGCAGACGCGTGCCAGCGTGAAGCTGGTGAAGACCTGTCAGGAGGCAGCCGCAGGCGAGTGCCAGCAGTGTTACTGCCGCCCCATGTGGTGCCTCACCTGCATGGGGAAGTGGTTCGCCAGCCGCCAGGACCCCCTGCGCCCTGACACCTGGCTGGCCAGCCGCGTGCCCTGCCCCACCTGCCGCGCACGCTTCTGCATCCTGGATGTGTGCACTGTGCGCTGAGTGGGCTGGGCCTTGAGGTGACTCTGTGTCCCCCCAGCCACGGGGCGGGGAAGGGGGTGGCTGGGCCTCCTGGCTGGCAAAGGGCTCTACTCAAAGCACATGATCTGGAGCACCTCACCTCTGCCCTGGGTCTGCAGAAGGCTGAGGACTTTTGGTTAAAAGCAATCCTCATGAAAACACCCCACCCTGCTTGGCAGCCAGGGTACAAGTCCTGGGTACCTCCTCTTCGCCTCCCTTCTGCCCCCTTCCTGCTGCTGGGGGCAGATCCTGCACACACAAAACACAGCGTTTGCCGCCAAGCCATTCCTTGGAGACCCTGGGTCTACCCCAGGTGGTCATCACCTGGGCCATTTGCCTTACTTCCCTGGAGCACACCCGCCCTCAGTTAGGTGCCAGACCCAGATCTGCGTTCTTCTGCCCTGTCCTGGAGCTGGCCCCTGGCTACCTGGAGAACCCTGGGTAGGTCCCAAAGGTGGGATAGAGAAGAGGGCACCGCTGTGGTGTGGGAGCAGTCCTGGGGCTTCCTGGTGGCTGTGGCCAGTTGAGGGCCATTCCTGGGTGGGGTGGCAATGGAAGGACAGGTCAGAGTGCCCTCATTTGTGGGGATGCCCCTCAGGGGTTCTCATCCTGTCCTTGGTGCCTTCTGCTGCCCAACAAGTCCAGGGAAGGCTGAGGCCTCAGACTGCTGGGTAGGGGTGGGGGTTGAGGACCAAAGTGCCATAGTGACATCCAGAACACAAGCCCACCGGGGTCCAGCACAGGCTGCCCACTCCCCCAGGGTCTCCCAGGCTCAGAAGGGGGTGCACGCCCCGTGTGGTCAAGGCTCTGGTGGGTGTCTTGCCCAGTTCCTGTTGGTTCAAGGGGAGGGGAGATGTTGGCCAGGCCCCAGGCACAGCCCTGACACAGCCGTGGCTACTGGAGGGCCTTACACCTGCGGCCCAAAGCCCCTGGGCTTGACTGTTTCAGGCAGAGGTGATGGACTCAGGTGGCCTGACCCTTGGGATTTGGGAGGCTTCCTGGAGCACTCAGCAGGTGAAGGCAGCAGGGGCCATGCCTGGGAGCCAGACCTAGCCTTGATCCTGAGTTGTGTTTTTTTTTTTTTTTAAGACGGAGTCTTGCTCTGTTGCCCAGGCTGGAGTGCAGTGGCATGAACTCGGCTCACTGCAAGCTCCGCCTCCCGGGTTCACGCCATTGTCCTGCCTCAGCCTCCTGAGTAGCTGGGACTACAGGTGCCTGCCACCGCGCCCGGCTAATTTTTTGTATTTTTAGTAGAGACGGGGTTTCACCATGTTAGCCAGGATGATCTCAATCTCCTGACCTCGTGATCTGCCCGCCTTGGCCTCCCAAAGTGCTTAGATTACAGATGTGAACCACTGCACCCAGCTGATCCTCAGTTTTAAGGGCTGCCAAAGAGGGGCAGTGGGTTGGGGTTGTTTTTACTACAAAAGAAGTAACTTAGTTTTGGGCCGGGCGCGGTGGCTCAAGCCTGTAATCCCAGCACTTTGGGAGGCCGAGACGGGCGGATCACGAGGTCAGGAGATCGAGACCATCCTGGCTAACACGGTGAAACCCCGTCTCTACTAAAAAATACAAAAAACTAGCCGGGCGAGGTGGCGGGCGCCTGTAGTCCCAGCTACTAGGGAGGCTGAGCCAGGAGAATGGCGTGAACCTGGGAGGCGGAGCTTGCAGTGAGCTGAGATCCGGCCACTACACTCCAGCCTGGGCGACAGAGCGAGACTCCGTCTCAAAAAAGTAAAATTAAAAAAAAAAAGTAACTTAGTTTTATAAAGACAAATCTATTGTAGCCAAATGACACCGTATTTAATAAAATGTACTCTGAAGTGATGTACTGTGTTTTGTGTGGCCCGATATTAAAACCAAACTTTTGTCATAGTTGGAGAATGGCCTGGGGGTGTTGGAGAAGCCACCTTAGAGGTGGAATTGTGCGCGTGGCGTGCTTTGTTCAGAATAAGGAGGAAAAAACCCTTTGGTTGGAGGCGGGTGCAGTAGGAACCTTCTCTGATTTCTAGTTTGGGGGCTCTGGGGTCTTGACAACCCCCAACCCAGGGCCATCTGCAGGAGCAGGGCAGGAGGGGCAGAGACACATCCTGGGGGAAGTCACTGTGTGGTTGCCACTGTGGCTCCTTCCAGATTCAGGAACTGATGTGCGGACACGTGGGTAGCCAAGGAGCGAGCAGCCTTTCCGGTTCACTTATGTTTGCAGCTGCCTCCTGTGAGGACACCAGGCTGTCTCTCTGTCTCTACTGACCTCACTGTGGGTGAGGGTGGCCCAGGAATTGCCAGCTAAGCACCTAGGGCAAACAAGGCGGCACCCGGGTTCCCCACAGCACTGGGCCCTCAGGTGAGCACCCCAGCAACTGGACAGTGAGTGCTGGCTGCTGTTTTCCCCATTCTGCTTCTCGACTCACAGGACGGTTCTTGGGGAAATAGTACACGTAATCCTGTTGAAAGATATGACAGTGGGCTCTAGTTTCCTGTGCTCCGAGTGTCTTCGGATTCTTTCCAGTGTGGCGCTTTCACTAGCATTCTTTTGCATACACAACCAGGCACTGCTTTAACCAACGACAGAGACTAGTGAGCATCTACTGAGGGGCTGTTACAGACCCTGACTGTGTGCCAGGCCCTGGGGCTCCCAGGCACTTGGACTCTTTGGCTCTGTGCTGTTAACTTAGAGGAGACTTTATTTCTTCCGAAAAATTACAGCCTGATGATGAGAATCGCTTGAACCCGGATAGCAGAGGTTGCAGTGAGCTGAGGCTCCACTCCAGCCTGGGCGACAAGAGTGAAACCGTCTCAAAAAAATAAAAAAGTTACAGCCTGCAAGGTGGCCTTTCCTGCAAGGAAAGCACAGCCTCTGGCCAAGACCAGAGATGGGCACTTCAGAGGAGGAGGAGGGGTTGAGGCAGGAGCTGAATGGGTTGGCTAAACATGCATATTCAGCAGGTGACAAGAAGATCTATGAATATTCATGAAGGCAGTCCTGATGCTTGCATCCTGAACAAACATAATCCACATTCACTTTGGGGTGGAGACAACATTTAAATGTATTATAATGAGGTTCTACACAGGCCAGAAGTGGTCCATCACTGTGGTCTCTTATCTGGACCAAGTTACTGAAATCAGTCGCCTGTTCAATGAAACCTGTAGTTCCAATGAAACCTGTAGTTATGGCTAGTGGAATAGGGGCTGGGGGATCAGTTGGCATCTGGTGGAACTGCAAATTGGTTTTTATTGTTTTGAGACAGGGTCTCACTCTGTTGCCCAGGCTGGAGTGCAGTGGCGCCATCTGGGCTCACTGCAGCCTTGACCTCCCAGGTTCAAGCAATCCTACTTCAGCCTCCGAGTAGCTGGGATCACAGGCGCACACCACCACAGCCGGCTAATTTTTTTGATTTTTAGTAAAGAAGTCTTGCTATGTTGCCCAGGCTGGTCTTGAATTCCTGAGCTCAAGCGATCCTCCCACCTTAGCTTCCCAAAGTGCTGGGATTACAGGTGTGAGCCACAGTGCCTAGCCTTTTTGTTTAAAGTTTTTTGTAAGACAGGGTCTCAATGTTGCCCAGGCTGGTCTTAAACTCTGGACCTGAAGCAATCCTCTGGCTTCAACCTCCCAAAGAGTTGGGATCACAGGCATGAGCCATCATCTCAGCCACTGCACTGTTTCAATACTGCTTATCTCAAGGCCAGTGCTTGTTGAGCTACTAAGAGGAAAAGAAAAGCAGTGTGACAGTAAGAATATAGTTTAAATGTAGGGTGTGTGACTTAACCCTTGCCTGGCATGACCTTAGGTCCTATTCATAATTTGGTATCTCATTGCCACTGGTGTCCCCTTGACCCTTGATCTTATTGCCACTGGTGTCCGCTCAGTTGTTGGGGGCTTAGGATTTTAATTTTTTTTGAGACAGAGTTTCGCTCTTGTTGCCCAGGTTAGAGTGCAGTGGCATGATCTTGACCCACCATCTCCCGGGTTCAAACGATTCTCCTGTCTCAGCCTCCCGAGTAGCTGGGATTACAGGCATGCACCACCACGCCAGGCTAATTTTGTATTTTTAGTAGAGACGGGGTTTCTCCGTGTTGGTCAGGCTGGTCTCGAACTCCCGACCTCAGATGATCCTCCCACCTCGGCCTCCCAAAGTGTTGGGATTACTAGCGTGAGCCACCGCACCCTGCAAGGATTTTATTTCTAGTTTACAGTATTGAGGGTTATGGGATGCCCAGGGCCTGGGGAAGGAGGGGACAGGATGTGTCTCCTAGTCTTAGGATGACCTTTTCAAGTTCAGAAGGGGGCGGTGGGCGCACCAAGGCACAATCCTGAGGGCAGCAGGTGCAAAAGCCAGGCCCTCTCAGGGGTGTAGGGCCTGAGAGGGATCCCAAGCATCCCTGGGGCTCAGCCGCCTGGACCTGACCCCACTGCCCCCTCTTTTGGCTGGTTCCACTCTCTCCTGCATCCCTCACGTTGTCCCCAACAGGAAGCTGTGGGAACCTGTTTCCAGGTGTATGTGCACCCCTGTTGGGGTTCTATTTGGCTGGATCCGCGGGGCCATCAGCTGCAACTGTGACGGCAGCGGGGAAGCGGGACAAATGGTGCGGATCTACAGGACCTCGCCTCCAGGGGGGGCCTCCCTGCTGAGCCAGGGATTCTTCAGGATACTTCAAGTCCAGTCAACTCCAGGCAGACAGTGGGAGCGTCAGGTACCGGCGACACAGTGGAGGACGTCACGGACGGGCAGGGAGGCAGCGGCATCCGAGACTAGCGGCGGAGACTAGCGGCTCAGTCGGTGGCCGGTGTGCAGCTAACGGCCAGGGCAGTGGGACCAGAAAGACTCAGCGTAGTGGTCAACTATCGCTACCTAAAAGGTTACTCCAAAACTAAGCGGCTCAAAACAGACCGCGGGTACGGGCCTGCAGCGGCCACGGGCCTGCAGCGGCCACGGGACCGTGGGGAGCAGTCAGTACTGGCCATAGGCCACGCCTTCCGGGTTCCGGGTTCCCGCCAGGGAGGAGACACGCCCCCACCTGGGCAGGGACCAAGCAGAGCCGCGCTCCACCCGGGCCGGGACCAATAGGAGATGCGCCACGACCCAGGCTGAGAAACGCGCCCCTTGCCCTTCCCCCACAACCTGCGCCGCGTCGCGCGCGGCCGAATCTCCCGCCAAAGCTGCCCCCGCCCGCCAAGGCGCGACGTATCAGCGTCGCAGCGGCCCGCGGCGGCCCGGCCGTCTCAATCCCGCGGGTGGAGCTCAACCTTTTCCTTAGGCCTCTCCTCAGCCCGCGGCGTCCCTCCGGCTCCCGAGCCGAGCGCCAGG
>NW_012114677.1:1321046-1323030 GCF_000951035.1 Colobus angolensis palliatus
GGGCCGCGGGCTCCAGGGACCTTGTCGCGCTCTCGGTGCCGGGGTCGGTCAGGTCGGCGCCCTGCCTCCTTTTACCTTTGTCTCCGCGCGGCCCCTGCGCTGGGGCGCCCGCACCAGGCCTGGCAGGCACTGGAACACTCCGGAAGCTTCTTCCCAGGGTGGGAGGCTGCTGCACTGGTGTCAGCCCGAGTTGGCCAGTTAGAGTCTGTGTTGTGCTCCCGGGAGAGGTCAGGGTCTCCGACGAGCTTCTCGTGAACACCTGGAAGTCACGGGACACCCGAGTCCCGACGAGAAGTGAGTTTACCGGGTTCACCTGCTTGGCCGTTTTCTAGGTTAGGCGGTGTATAGGGAGGGTCGAGATGCGAGCGAAAGGAGGGCTTGATAGGGGTGGGACAGCCGAGGAGGGTCTGGAGGAAATAAGCAGGGGTGCCAGTGGTCATGGTGGGGGGGCTTTAAGGGGCTGTGGTTAGAGAAAACTTCTCGAGGGGCTTTGTGTGGGGTGATCCGTCCCGCATTGGGGGCTTGTTGCTCCTAAGTTCCCTGAAAGGCATGGTGACTTGGCCGAGATGGAGCAGTGAAGGTGGGAGGAAATGCATGGTTCAGGATAGACTTCTGAAGGCAGGACCTGTGAGACTTGCTGATGGGTTGGGGATGGGAGGCGTGAAAAGAAAATAAAAACTCGGACCCAGAACCACTATGCCAAAAGGAAAAAATTAAGCTGAAGGCGGAGTCATGCAAGAAAACTACCTTGGCGTTTCCTTTTGTTTCCAAGCAGATAGCTACAGATAAAAGATGAAGTGTCTCCACGGGTGAACTCTGTTCACCTTAAGTGCCGACTTACCGAGCGCACGAGGAATACATTAATTAGACTATTCCCCTAGCTGCTCATTTTCTCTTGGAACATGTGGATCCTTTCTCCTTCAACCTACTCTTCTCTTTTAAATACTGAAGTCCTCACAATCATCTTTGGAGAAAGGCACAAATCACAGACTCTTTCTGTAATTTCGTGTTCTTCTAGGCATGTCCTTAACAAGTTAGCTAAATTCCTAAAGTAATTGAGACCTGTCTCAGACATTTTTTGACTTACAGAGGAAAGAGGCATCAAGAATGACTCAAGCCGTTAGGTCTGAACACTTGATTGTGGGGCCATTTGCCACGATAGAGAAGATGGGCTGGAGCAGCTAGGCATGGGAAGTTGTGAGGCTTGAGAAACTGCTTAGAGAAGCAAAGGAGATGTCAAGAAAGGTAATGGAGTGTAGGAGTCTACATGAGAGGCATCTTCAGGCACAATGAGTTACCAGGGCATAGAGATGATATTTAAAGACTTGGGTCTAAGGGGCTGGGTGCAGCGGCTCCTGTCTGTAATCCCAGCACTTTGGGAGGCTAAGGCCGGCTGATCACCTGAGGTCAGGAGTTCGAGACCAGCCTGACTACATGGAGAAACCCCGTTGTTGGGGACCAGCCTCAACACCACCCGTAGGATACTCGCGGTCCAGTGGCGACAAAGGAATGAGAAGAGACGGATTAAGAGTTCATAAAGGTGGGAGCCAGGTGCCCAGTTGGAAAATGGAGGCTGCAAAAGGTCCAGAGTTCTGGTCTCCACACTATTTTATTGAGTACAATCACTTAAATCTAAGAAGTAGACGTTCAGGGCGAAACAGTGAAAGAGAAGCAGTGCATCATAGGCATAATTTATAGCAATAGCGGTTTAAATGAATCTTGTTTGTGCTCAAACAGCATATCTGTAACTTAGCGGAGAGTAGCCAGTGGGAGCGGGCTTAACTAGGAGCCTGCATGTCTGTCCACATTCCAGTGCTTTAAAGGGGTGTCTTTCTCCTTGAATACAGTGTTTAAAAGATAAGAGAGCAGGTCTTGCTCTGAGCATGGGAACATGATGGCAATTTTAGGAGGCTTTCCTCCTCAGAGACCTCTTGTGGCTTTTCACAACTTATTGTCCCATTTTTTTTTTTTGAGACGGAGTCTC
>NW_012114677.1:1324316-1324589 GCF_000951035.1 Colobus angolensis palliatus
TCTCAAAAAAAAAAAAAAAAAAAAAAACTTGGGTCTAGGGGTGGGTACAGAAGAGGCCCTAGGTCCAGATATGAAGGGAAGGTAATCAAACCTTATTGAGATCAAAGGCTGAACTCTCCAGTGGTCTCGTTTAGCTGAAGATAAAAATATTAAATCCTTACAGTGCTTTAGAAGTTACGGAAGTTGCCGGGCGCGGTGGCTCAAGCCTGTAATCCCAGCACTTTGGGAGGCCGAGACGGGCGGATCACGAGGTCAGGAGATCGAGACCATCCT